>NC_090267.1:303900111-304500111 GCF_040414725.1 Anabrus simplex
GGATCTTTTGGTATACCCCCGATTAAAGCTTGAAAGTAGGCAGTCTACTGAAATCACTAAGGAGTAAAAGGATGAAGATGAAGTACAGAAGATGGAAGAACATTTTTAAAAGGAGGGCAAGTAGAAAAGAAAAGAATCAAAGAACGAAACGAAGAAATAAGGAAAGAAAATAAACGGCATAATAAAACAATAATGATAATGGAGAATGTAATCCGGACGTGGTTGGTGGTGATGATGATGATGATGATGATTATTATTATTATTATTATTATTATTATTATTATAATTATTATTATTATTATTTGCAAGCTGCTTTAAGTCATATCGACACAGTTGGGTCTTATGACGACGATGGGACAGGAAAGGGCTAGAAATGGGAAGGAAGTGGCCGTGGCCTTATTTAAGGTACAGCCCCAGCATTTGCCTGGTGTGAAAATGGGAAACCACGGAAAACCACCTTCAGGGCTGCCAACAGTGGGTATCATTATTTTAAGAGGAAGTACAACTAGGCAACCATCCTCTGTTAACACTAGTCAGAGGGATAACATTGAAGGGATCCGGCACTTCGAAAACAGAAGGAATCGACCAAATAAGACAGGGACCACGAAGGGTGTGAAAATGGAAGATTCCCTTGGCCTCCCTACGTAATACAACCGGGGTCGGAAAAAATAAGAGTTGACCAAACGAGGTCGGATAGGATAGATGAAAGTGAGGAGCCTGGCACAAGTAAGTGGAAACAATTCCAGGACTCAGCTAAGGGCCCCATGTTCGCCAATCCACGCTCCAAAGTTAAGAGCCCCTGGGCCCCCTTTAGCCACCTCTTACGATATGCAGGGGACCCGTGGGTATTATTCCACAACCCCCATCCAAAACGGGAATCCGGGTGTGGAGAAAACAAATACACCACAAAGCAACACAATACAGTACGTCCCTATGGTCGTCCGTCCTGTGGTCTATCGATTGCAAGTTTTGGTCATTCCTAAGTTGTACTGGAATTATTGGTAATAGCCCTACCTGGCACATCCCACTTCACGTAGCTCCAGCCAGGTTTGTGTTCCAGCAGTTATGCGTCATTCCACAAGAAGTGCTCAAAATGCGTCACAAGTCTGATGGCATAGTTTCGAGTATTGTTGGGAATCGTGCATGATGTTATCAAGGAAAGAATCTTATGTTATTTTTGGTCATGGTGAAAGAACGAACATCATTGAACTCCTAACGATTAGATGGTAAATTAAATTATACGAGTTCTTAAGACACAATTTCTACTCGAAATTTAATACAGAATATCCTCTCCATTTCAGCTGATGGCGTAAATAGTAAACGATCAACCACGAGACATATGTTCGTAGGGATGGTTTGTGTTATTTTAGGGTGTATATACATAACAGCGATCATCATCATCATCATCATCATCATCTGTTTACCCTCCAGGTTCGGTTTTTCCCTCGGACTTAGCGAGGGATCCCACCTCTACCGCCTAAAGGGCAGTGTCCTGGAGCTTCAGACTTTGGGTCGGGGGATACAACTGGGGAGTATGACCAGTACCTCGCCCAGGCGGCCTCACCTGCTATGCTGAACAGGGGCCTTGTGGAGGGATGGGAAGATTGGAAGGGATAGGCAAGGAAGAGGGAAGGAAGCGGGAGGAGAAGTGGGAAACCACGGAAAACCACTTCCAGGATGGCTGAGGTGGGAATCGAACCCACCTCTACTCAGTTGACCTCCCGAGGCTGAGTGGACCCGGTTCCAGTCCTCGTACCACTTTTCAAATTTCGTGGCAGAGCCGGGAATCGAACCCGGGCCTCCGGGGGTGGCAGCTAATCACGCTAACCACTACACCACAGAGGCGGACCATAACAGCTATACAGACAAATTTATCTTGAAGACTAGGAGACCCAGGAAGCTATAAGTTGATAATCGTATAATCCTAGTCTGCAAGGTTGCACAGAATGTTTAATAAATTAAGATCCCCGCGGAGAACCCTACAAAGATGCATTTCCGAAAGAAAAGAAGAATCTGAAATTGCAAAAGAAACAGTTTCCTTTGTCATACTCACTACCCTCATCTTCTCGGTTTCTGCTTATTACCATCAATAAAGTGCAAGAGCAATCCGTTTAAAAAATGCACGTGTTCACCAACTGCTAGGAATTGAAAGTAATATTTTTAAAGATACTTCTTCTTCCACCACATTTCCTACGCCCCAGCGCGTTCACAGGTACGAACTGTGTCGCACATGTGTATTTATCCCTATTGTACGATCCGATGCCCTACCTGACGCCAAACGTATTTGGTGGGAATTATTCACTACTGCATGTTGCAGCGGTGGTTGATAGTATGATGTATTTTGTCCGATCACGTATTTAATAATAAAACTCATAATAATAATAATAATAATAATAATAATAATAATAATAATAATACCCGGTCAGCTTGCGTGGGGGTCTAGCTCTGAACTGAGTAGGAGTTAGGCATATCTCTATGTAAGACACTGGGGTGGGGGCCCTCAACCCCGACACGGCGCGTCCCAATGGCTGATAGGGAAAGTTCCTGTAGATATGCAGGACAGGTGCGAATAAGGCATAGCTAAATAAGCACCCGCGGATCAACTGAGGGAACAAGGAAAATGGACAACGGCCTCGACGGCATAAGAGGATTCATCCCGATGGCGGAGAGGGCGGAAGAACTGACTGAAATCCACTTCGCGTCTGACTTGCAGCAAGCGGCAAAGTGGTCAGCGTCTGTTCACCAGAGGTGCGGCTGGAAATGTATGTTCTGGAACTATCCACTCCAGTCCTATGAAACTGGACTACGGTCCAATACTTGGATAATCAAGTACCATGAGGCGTGGCAGAAAACAAATTTGTACCCCAGGTGGTAACCAATCCACTGCTGACATTAGCAGCACAACCAGACTATCGGATTCTGGGGAGTCTGGCTGGACACGCAAACAGAGGGAGTCGGAGACCTCTGGCCAACTTCGCCCAAACAGCAAAACATTTTTCGGAACACTGAACATAAATTCTCTCTTGCGGGCAGGGAAGTTGTACGAACTAGAGCAAACCCTAAATGATCAAAAAACAGAAATACTGGCACTCCAAGAAACGAGGCTGACTGACGAACACGCAATGGATTTCGGGAACTACAGACTCTTCAAAAGTAAAACAGACAAACGGATTCTCAAAAACACACCCCATTTAGGAGTTGCATTTGCAGTCAAGAAGAGCATACTTAACTCAGTAATAGGTGTGAAATGTGTAAACAATAGGCTAATGACAATCACCCTAAAGTGTGCAAACAAATCATACACACTGATCAATGCACATATGCCAGTCAATGAAGACAATAAAACAGATCGCGAGAAGGTAGACAAATCCTGGGAAATACTAGAAGAAACAGCATCAAAAATTCCTCAAAACCACGTCAAAATTCTGTTAGGAGATTTCAACGCTCAGCTAGGCAAGGAAAGGAAATACAGGAAAACAGTTGGAAAATTCCCAGCACATAAATGGACGAACCAAAATGGACGGAGATTAGTCGAATTCTGCAGGACATTCAACCTTAAAGTCATGTCGACTCACTTCAGGAAGAAACCTTCTAAACAAATGACATGGAGATCACCCAACTCCCTCTTGGGCGAGTTTCAAATTGACCACGTGGCAATTTCGTACCCAAACTACAGAGAAATTATGAATGTCCAAGTAAGGAAGGGTGCAAACATAGACTCAGACCACTATCTGACAAGAGTCAAACTACAGTTGATACCCCAAAGGTTCAGAAGAAGGAAGCAAATAATTCCGAAATTTGATACCAGTCGGATCCAGCCATCTCTCACCGAAGAATTAGAGAAAAAGCAGTCCAACAATTGGCAGCAACTCAAGACCAAACTAATTGAAACAGCACAAACACTGATTCCTCTGCAGAAAAGAAAAAAACACCCTTGGTGGAACGCAGACTGTGAACAAGCCATCCAATCCCGGCAGAATGCATACAATAAGTGGAACAGCAAAAAGACCGATAAGAATCACAAAATGTTTTTGGCAGTCAGGAAAGAGGCAGCGAAATTAATCCGACAGACCAAAAGGAAATTCGAGAAAGATCAACTACTGGAAATTGAAAAGGACTTCGAAAAAAACCACACACGAAATTTCTACAAGAACTTCAAAACAAAGCTAACAGGGTATCAGCCACAAAACCTTTGCTTTAAGAAAGTAAATGGGCAATTTGCACTGAACAATCAAGAAAACTGCACTGAACTTGCAAGGTATTTTGAAGAACTGCTTAACTGCCCAGAGCCAACACAAAGATTTCCACCGCAGGAACCTGACTTCACAAACCCAAATTCAGTACCACCGGATGAAGAAGAAATTACCAGACAGATAAAACGACTTAAAATGAATAAAGCTGCAGGTGAGGATGGGATCATAGCAGAAATTCTCAAATCAGCAGGCCCAAATACTATAAAAGAATTCACCGGTATCATCCAAGAGATTTGGGAAACAGAACAAATTCCAGAAGATTGGAAAAGTGCACTAATTCATCCTTTACATAAGAAAGGAGACAGAACGGATGTAAATAACTACAGAGGAATCTCATTGGTATCTGTTGCCTACAAAATTTTATCTCAGTGCCTTCTCGATAGAACCCAACAGCAACTAGAACCAAAAATTGGAGAATATCAAGCAGGTTTCAGACCAGGCCGTTCATGTCCAGAGCAAATTTTGAACCTAAAGTTAATCCTAAGGCATCAGAGAATTTGTAGCAAAAATGTAGTTTGTACTTTTATTGATTTCAAAAAGGCCTATGATTCAGTTGATCGTCAATCACTGTTTCAGATATTAAAAGAACAGGGTCTAGACCGGAAAACACTCGCAATTGTAAAAGAGACATTGACAGACACAAAATCTAAGGTTAAATTCATGGGGGAAATCTCAGACCCTTTTCCGATCAAAACAGGAGTAAGACAGGGAGATGGGCTCTCTCCACTACTCTTCAACTGCGTCCTTGAAAAGGTAATACAGGAATGGCGCAAACAGAAGTCTGCCCTCAAGATTGACCAACCAATCACTCTTGGTAGGGGCAAATTAGCAGTAGACTGCCTGGCATTTGCGGACGACCTGGCAATCTTAACTCGTGACGTTTCAACAGCCATAAACCAGATCGAACTCCTGAAAGAAACGGCAGAAAAAGTCGGCCTCCAAATATCGTTTGAAAAAACTGAATACATGAGCTGCAGCAAAGAAGCCCCTAAATTCATGGAGACAAAATATGGCAAAATAAAACGGGTCCAGCAATTCAAATATCTCGGTGAAATAATTCAGGAGAATGGAATGGAAACAAAAGCCAATGAAGTTAGATGCCAAAAAATGGAAACTGCGTATAGACTCACCCAAAATATCTATAACAAAAAGTGTCTCTCCAAGCATGCTAAACTAAGACACTATAATACAGTTATTAAACCAGAATGCCTCTATGGATCAGAGACACTAATTTTGAACAGGAAAACTGATCTAGAAAATATTCAGAAAAAGGAACGCAAGATCATTAGAAAAATTTTAGGCCCAAAACTCGTAGATGAACAGTACCGCCTTAGAGGGAAACAGGAAATCAAACAATTTTCTAACATTCACAGCGACATCAGAAAACGCAGATTAAGATTCTTTGGACATATAAAAAGGATGAACCCAGATAGACTTACCAAGCAAATAGTTGAATTTTATGAAAACCGAAGTAAAGCTAAAACGGACACAATAAAATGGATTGGCGAAATTAAAACAGATCTCAAACTGGCAGGAATTACACCTGAAGACATCCAAAGCCGGGTTATCTTCAGAACCAAAGTTCATAAGTGGCAAGTTGACCAAGAGGAAAAACCAAAGAAGAAGACCGGAACAACATGGTCTCAAGAGAGAAAAGAAGCACACAGCAAACGAATGAAGGAAGTGTGGGCACAAAGAAAGGCAAATGGCTGTCTCTAAGTACTTTGCGTAGTCCTAATGGGCTCATTCGCAATATATATAATAATAATAATAATGGTATCAATATTGACTGCCTTGCTTTTGCAATAACCTCGCTCTCCTAACTTCCACTCCTGGACTAAATACTCAACAAATCAATTACTTGCATGAATGCGCAGTTAATATTGGCCTCAAAATCTCCTACACCAAAACTCACTTCATTTCTAACATCATACCTGCTCCACCACATCTTATGACTACCCACGGTAGAATCTTGACGGTGGAATATTACAGCAATAATTAGAGGACATTACCAAAGAAGAATTCATACGTGTTAAAGGTATTTCCATGAATTATGATTATTATTATTATTATTATTATTATTATTATTATTATTATTATTATTATTATTATTATTATTATTATTATTATTATTATTATTATTATTCATCGTTGGGGCCACTAAGGACCGCGAGATCTCAACTGTTTGTCTTGCGGGCCCACCAGGTTTTCATCCTTTCGGAGTGTGCTTTCTTCCATGGATCGGAATTAACATGCTACCGTCGAGTTGGGACTTCTTAATTAACTTGTCTAAGTTGGTGTGTTTGAGTGGTGCTCGGAGTTGAATGTTTGTTTCTGAGATTCCATACTTTATCTATCTCCACCAACCAAGGATGAATCGTTTTGAGACTTCTGAAATAGGGTAACAGACGTTTACAGATTCTTTCAGCTGGCAATCTGAAGAGGTGAATATAAAATGTTATCCTTCTCTTCCGGATGCCAACGGCCGTAGCCGTGTTGAAACACCGGATCCCGTGAGATCTCCGAAGTTAAGCAACATTGGGCGTGGTCAGGAGTTGGATGGGTTGCCACGCGTTGTTGGTGGGGGGTGAGGGAATGCAGGAGCGGAAATGAACTGGCCACCCTACCGCACGTAAACTCCGGCTCAGGAACACCTCTGAGGAGGTTCGGACCTGCCTTCGGGCAGAATAACCCTTACCTTACCTCTTCCGGATTACGTTTTATATCTCTTCAGTGTAGATGTATATTTCTAAGTTGCTCTTTGAGACTGGGACCAAGAATTTTTCGGATAATCCTCCTTTCCTTGACTGCCAGGTTTTCAATCAGGCTATGCGTTTGAAGTGGTAAACATTGTGCTGCATATAATGCTTTATGCCTAATTACAGTTTGATAATGTCGAATTTTTGCATTTCGAGAGATGAACTTTATGTTTTGAGTGAGTCGGAGGGCTCGTTCAAACTTGTTGACACGTGTTAAGACGGGGAACTTCACAGAATTATTGGATTCAACCCATTCACCAAGGTACCTGCCGTTCCTCTGTAGTGTGAGGATTATTCTATTTCTTTCGAATTTACCTCAAATGAAAGTCTTACACGGTAATATCGGGGGGAACCAGGTGGTTATAACCCTTTAGAAATAAACCAGTCACCATTTTTTAAAAAAAATCTCGAATAAGGAATCTTATTGGAAATACCCCCTGCTTTCTTTCATCATCTGACTACATTTGCAACAGAAAAAGGTACGAGTGTGTTTGTGCGGTAGATTATATGTGTGACCACTTCTGCTTACTGTCATATCAGTACACCTCATACGGTTGGGTGAAACTCTTTCCAGCACTCAGTACAGGATTAACATTCTCGAGTGAGTGTAAACGAACCTGATTCAGCGAGCTAGCTTTACGCCACGGTGGTGGCTAAAGTAAGAAAATCAACCTACATGAGTAATAAAGTAATAGTAAAAGCAGTCAAGCTTGAAATTGTACGCGACTTTTGATATCATGATCATAACTAAGGGACCACTAGGAAGTAAATTTTTATTTCAAAAATCTTTCGTGAATCAGTCAGGATTTGAAACGAAGCCACCTTGGTGCGAAGTCATATGATCCGCACTCCCCATCCCCATGGTAACTGCAAAAAAAAAAAAAAAAAAAAAAAACCGATATATTTTCTATTACTCATGTGGATATACTATGTGACTTCTTCCTTATCACGTATTTAGATGCGTTTCGATTGTCGGAGTTGGGAGACAATGGAATGTCGGAATTTATCTTTCAAAATGTTTCCCTTTCAACCTGCTATTAAATCGAATGATGCAATTATTTTACGTCCTACTCTGCTAGGTAGGGTAATTCCGGGAGAGTTGCCGCACTTTTTATGTCTTTTGTTGTATCTCGGTATATTTACTTTAAAAATTGTTGCAAATTCATCGAGCATAATTTGAAAACATGTACATTTGATCAGGGATGAACAAAATATTGGCAACTGAAAGTAAATGGGAGAAAGGAGTGAACAAAGGAATTGTTGCATCTGCGGCGTCTCTCCCTGGATCCCGGTATAGATGCCGACTTTGCTCGGGAGAGATGCCGCGAGTAAAATAATTTATGACAAAATCAAATTTAGGCCAATTTCTTCAACTTAAAAAAAACCGAACACTAGAACGTACTACAAGACAATTATATCCACATAATATAATCATTCAATGGAAAAAATCTATCTGATAATTTACAACATTAAAATCATATTTTAATTTCGATTTACTATAAATGTGCATGTGCAATGGATTCTTCACTGTGTTATATAAAACCCCACGGCACTTAACACCCTTGAAATGGCTCTGGCTTGCACAGCGACCGCTGCTCAGCCCGAAGGCCAACTATCAGGGAGAGACGCCGCACCCTCCTGTTTTCATACCTCAAGGCTATCATGGCCCAAAATTAGCTTACTCTCAACTACAGTTATGTTTCTGACGTCTACTGTACTAAAAACGTCTGATTTAAGCATTTGAAGCCAACTTAATATACAATAAATTAACACACGCAAAAACTTTGTCAGGAGGAAACGTACTCGCCTCATGATATCGGCTATAATTGGCGTAATATACGAGCAAATTTCGTCACACTCGCAGACAGTAGTTCTTCCTAAGAAACTGAAAAACCACACATATTGCCATCTAGCTGTAACGATGGGAACGTTTAGCTACAGTGTATGCGGCATCTCTACCGGGGCGGCATCTATCCCGGATTTACCTTATTATCCACACAGAGGTAAACATTTAAAATGTATTTAAATATAATTTAATTTACATTTAAAGTTAATTTAACATCGAACTCTGATGGTGTATGTCTATACTTTATATTATCAAATGACCGAGCAAGTTGGCCGTGCAGTTAGGGACGCACAGCTGTGAGCTTGCATTCGGGAGGTAGTGGGTTCGATGGTGATGGATGATTGATGGTTTTCCGTGGTTTCCCATTTTAACACCAGAAAATTGAGGCCACGGCCATTTTCTTTCCACTCCTAACCCTTTCCTATTGTATAGTCGCCATAAGACCTATCTATGTCGGTATGACTTAAAGCCAATTGTAAAAAAATCAAAATCAAATGAAGCTATGGAGCTTTGAGCACCTTCAAATACCACCGAACTGAGTCGAGATCGAATTTTCGAACTTGAGCTCAGAAGACCAGCACTTCTACCGCATAACCACTCAGCCCAACGTTGGTAAAGAGTTTCAGTGCTCACTTTTTCATTTTACACTTTAGATATCTCACACTATCAGATTTTTATTTCAGGTTCGTTCTACCTCTCTCCGTCTTTCTCACACGAGTATCCAGTTACTGAACTCTCTACAAGTGTCGTATCTCCCCATAGAGTGCCAGAACTAAATCAAATCGAAATCAAACAACCCTATGTAATCTGTGCACCATGTGCATAGAGCACGTTCCACTACAAAACATCCCGGGCGAACAGTACTGAACATGCCACATATTAAAGTTACAATCTGCAAGAACACAAAGCGCATGATGTATACCCTCCATTGTTTGCTGCTTCATGCGTCAATGATATGCAAAGTTCGCATCTCAGTGCATGAAATATGCATTGTATACGATATGATAGCGTGTTTTCAGTTTTATTCTTCCCTCGAATAGCTTCCTAATTCTGGATGAAAGTAATATTCAGCAGATGAAAAGACTTGAGAAGTACATTTTGTTTTCAATATAATGCAAAGAGACTTTTTAACAGAAGCTAACCTCCAGTGAAAATCAAAATAAAATGGCTATGCTATTCAAAAGTTGATCTCAAATGCAAAGCAAATTAAAGTGACAATGGAAATATCTGAAGGTATTTCTTATTTTAAATGAGATATGTTATTGTTTTTACGTCTCACTAACTACTCTCTGACGGTTTGCGGAGACGCCGAGGTGCTGGAAGTTTGCCACGTAGGAGTTCCTTTACGTGCCATTAAATCAACTTGATGCGAGGCTTACCTATTTGAGCACCTGCAGATACCACTAGACTGAGCCAGGATCGAACCTGACAAGTTGGGGTCAGAAGGCCTACGCCTCAATCGTCTGAGTCGCCCAGCCCGGCTTTTTAAACGAGTACTTGCAGGCATATGAGCGTTTTATTGAGAGAATAAGCGTTCGGTTTTGACAATGAAATTTAGAATGGTTTGAGAATTACACGGTACACACGCTTCTAGTAACTGTAAACCTAGATTGATGAGAACTGATCACAGCCACTTCACTGTCTCTTCACTTGCTGCATGAAGTTCGTGGTATCCTCCCTGGAAGCTCCGAAGTGGGCACTTCATCACAACATGGCGGACTGTCTGAGCCGCATCACCGCAGTAGCAATGAGAGCTGGAAATTTTTTCCCCACTTGTGGAGCCAGAAATTGCATCTTTCAAGACCGGTCCGCACTCTGTTCGACGAAGCCCAGATTCTTCTTGGCAAGTTGAACCCAGCAAGTTTCCCACAGGGCTCAGATATCAATCCTACCTGGTCAGGATTAGAAGCATCCCACTCTTCCCTCCACGCATTATTCATGTTGTACGGAAATTAAACCAGCCTCTTTCGTAGTTGCCATGATGGATGTCGAGATTTTAATCTTCCATGCTTTTGAGGGTTGCAGTCCTGATGAATTAGCAAGAGTGTATTTGCAGTACATTTTAACTATTCCTTCTTCAGAGCAGTTAGCCTTCGAAGGTGAGGAGGATAGATGTTAGTTAATACTGGTAGCCATTTAAGTGGTCTGGATTTGAGTGTGCCAGACACTGTCCTCATGGTATCATTCAGCTGGACATCAACGTTTCTTTGTGTGTGCGCTGTTGATCCATTCAGGGCTGCAAAATTCTGCAACTGGGTATACTAGGGCAAGAACTATTGTTCGGGGGACATTACCATTTGCTCCCCAACTAGTGCCACTGAGTTTGCGAAGGATGTTGTTACGTGTTTCAACCTTTGCTCCTGTTCTTCAGAGGTGTCCTTTATACGTCAAAGAGTGATCCAGCACAATACTCAAGAATTTTGGATGAGCACAGTATTTTAGCTGTTGGCGTCTGAATTGAACTTGTGGAATATAATGGGCTCTCCTGTTGTCTAGATGGAAGGTACTAATCTCTGTTTTGTTTACATTGGGTTTCAACCACCAGGTGTTGAAGTATCTATCCATTTTTAGGAGATCTTGTGTGAGAATGGCTTCAGCGGTCTCAAAGTCTGTGGACTGTGCTGTTAGGGCTACGTCATCAGGATATATAAACTCCGGCAATCCATCGTTTTATCTGTAGAATATGCTTATGTTTCCATTGAGATGTACTTGAATTAGGTGATTGCATAGCATGTTGTTGAGCAAGGAAGCTAGGGTCTTGCAAAGGGATAATTTTCAGGAACCTCAGGATCATTCCTTTTCGCCAGACTGTATCATAGGCTGATGATAAGTCCACAAACACAGCAACCGTTTCCCTTTTTTCTTGAAAACCCTGCTCAATATGGCTGGTTAGTGGCAAAACCTGATCGCAACAGCTCATGTTAGGTCTGAATCCTGCCTGTTCAACTGGAATGTGTTGAAGTACTGTAGCTGAGATTCGGTTATAGATCAATCTCTCTAGTAGTTTGTAGCAAATACTCAGTAGAGCAATAGGTCGATAATCTTCCGCATTAAAGCCACTTTTCCCAGGCTTCACAACAGCAACTACTTTAGTTCTTTTAAGAAGAGGTGGAAGCCTTCCTTTCATTAGGATATCACTAAAGAATTTAGCAAGCCATCCCATAGTCCTAGGACCACTGTGAGTCAAAAATTCGGGATGGATACCATCCAAGCCTGTTGCTTTCCCCAATTTTGTTTCCTTCAAAGCAGCTGAGATCTCTGCAACAGAAAACAGTCTGATGTGAAAATTAGACAGCGATCGGTTGGAATACCAATGGCATAAAATAAATTTGGCACTATAAAATGGAATATTGCTTTCTGTCAGCTGCCATGTCACGTAGTGTATATTGTGTGTACTGCATTTGCTATTCCCTTGAGATGGACTGTCTTAACGAGATTTAATTAACTTAAAAGGGTTCGTAACCGTGTAGTGCAATCCTTCCAGCGACAAGGCTAAAGAGAACGATTTGTTCTGGTTGATTTCTGAGAAAAGAATAATGTTACGAAAAATATTGCAAACTTTGGGCTGGGAAGACTTGGGAATAAGGAGATGAGCCGTTTGACTAAGCGGGATGTTCTACTCTGTCAGTGGAGAGATTGCGTGAGTAGACGAAATAGCTTGAGCAGAGACACTTTAAGGAATAGATCACAATGTGAAGATAAAGTTGGAATTCAAGAGAAAAAATTAGGGCAAATATTGATTTATAGGAAGAAGAATTAGAGAACCGAATAATTTATCAAGAAAAATGTTCGATAAATTTCACAAGTTCTTTGAAATAATTTAAGAAAAGATTAGGTGAACAAATACAATGATATTATATTTTGTGGTTTTCGAAGAGGCCGAGGTGCGTCCTGTAAAAGTTATTTTAGTTGCCAGTAAATCTATTGACACGAGTCTGGCGTATTTGAGCACCTTCAAATACCACCGAACTGAGCCATGATCGAGTTAAACAAATGATAGGGAATCCGCGACCTTGGCGACAGTTCTAAATGCAGATTAATCATGATTGGTTCGTTGATTGATTTTATTTATTGATGGAAAACAGGGAAATGCATTTGGAATCACTTCCATATGCGTGTGTTGCTGTAGCTGTTATCATTATTGTTGAAAGTGAATGAAAATATAATCGGAAACAATACTGTAGATGTTACATTTCCTGAAAAATCGGGATATATGCGTATTTTGATAAGATCATAATTGATAAACAGCAGAGATTTTGCTCCCAACCAGTTTGATTTATATGTAACTTCAGGGGAAGATTCACTTTCAATCTTGAGCACTATGTTGTGTTCGCGGTGAAAGAAAGAAAGTAAGCTTATGACTATATTTAAAACGTGTTTCGCATCCACCCTGTGCTTTTCCCCTACATCCTGTGTTACCCCTTCTGATTTCCCTCTTTTTTTTTTTTTTTGGTAATATATGTCCTCGGTGACCACAATACTGAATACTTCATGTAATCTGTACCGCTGTTTCCATACTCTGCTCATCAGCCGTTCTGTAAACAATGTTAATTATAACATATAGCACCCTTCCTATCATGTATATTTGCTCCAGCTAGCCCTCCAGGGCGTGATCAGTTCATTGAGAATAGACCTGATCAAACTAAACTTAAAGGAAGGCATGGGAAGGGCACATAAATACTGCTTACGAATGAGAAATCCAGAAAGTCGGTTAGCCAGACACTTCAAAAGCGATGTGAAGTTCTTATTATAATTGTCATCAAGAGTCGTCATTTTCAAAGTTTTCCGTGGTATTATCGAGATGAGTTTTCCTCCGTCCGTTACCGTCTGCATTACGGAACTCATACAAAGTCATACAAACCATGTGCAACAAATAAGCCGCACATATTTAAACTAATCCTCTAAGCATTGGAGGATAAACAGAACACATCAGAAAGCTAACTAAAATTAAGTGAGACCTTACTCTAATATAGAAATCCCGCAGACATGAAACATGGGAAGCACACGCAAGAAAAATACACGTTTCTCCCACACTGAATTTACGAGGTAATCCAAAGTCACCGCACGCAAACAACTGGGTTGGAGCCCGCGAAACAAGAAAAATACTGACACGCAACTCACAAACAAAAACATGTCGACATAGAAAATCTTGAAAGAATAACACAAATAGTGAAATCGTTTCTATGCAGAGCACCGAAAGAAGTCGAACCCATGTTCCTTGGAACGTAAGCCGTCTTCTAGTATCTGAAAATCCATGTCTAATGGTGCGGATATAAAAGGGATGACATTATTTATCCACATTACATGCATTTACAGATGGGATACTATTATGAAAACCTACAACCTGTTTTCCATTCAGTGACCGGATCAGGGATGGAATGAATGAATCTTGCGGCGAGGATAGGAATTGTGCCGGCTGCCGAAGCCTGTCGCACTCGTCTGGGGCAATGGTTAATGACTGACAGGTGAAATGAAATGAGAGTGGAGAGTGTTGGTGGAATGAAAGACGACAGGGAAGACCGGAGTGCCCAGAAAAAACCTGTCCCGCCTCTACTCTGTCCAGCACAAATCTCACATGGAGTGACCGGGATTTGAACCGCGGAACCCAGCAGTGAGAGGGCGGCGCACTGCCGCCTGAGCCACGGAGGCTTTGGGGTACTATTATGATGACCACAAATTCCTTAATTGGTTTCCACCGAGCGAGTTGGCCGTGCGGTTAGGGACGCGCAGCTGTGAGATTGCATTCGGGAGATAGTGTGTTCGAATCCTACTGTCGGCAGACCTGAAGATGGTTTTACGTGGTTTCTCATTTTCACACGATGCAAATGCTAGGGCTGTATCTTAATTAAGACCACGGCCGCTTCCTTCCAACTCCTAGCTCTTCCCTCTCCTATTGTTGAAAACCTATCTGTGTCGGTGCGACGTAAAGCTGCTTGTAAAAGTTGACTGTTTCCTACCAAATGACAATACGATTGGGGACACACAATACGATTGGGGACACACGAACTTCACTCGTTTATAGCTATACTCTAAGAGCGTTTATGACATAGCTCGGGCGTACAGCATACATCTGCTCTTTACTTGAATAATTCCCTCCGTTATACTTTGGTGAAACTGGGCAGCGTAAATTCTCACTTTCTCTTTTCATGGCAGTCAACTGACAAGCGCTTCATAGCCGTCTCAAATAATTCCCATAGCCTGGACAATTCCATTCAAGCTTCAGAATACCAGTTCTGTCCAATAATAAGCTCATGAGTTCGCAATTCTTTCTTTAACACTTATTTTGCCACATTCACATATATTCAGGTCATTATCGTCTCTAACATTCATACATTTCTCTTGCGGGTAACGATAACTCGAACCGCGTCCACCACACTCAAAACTATGATCTATTACATCAGCCAAACTGTGGACTGTGCTTACCTCGGCAGTCAGAAATATATTCAAATCACGAAAGTTCTCACTAGGGTGTAATTTCCTTGAAAAGAAGACCCCGGTTAAAGATTCATGGGTTCATTTCTCTGGAATGATGGTCGTATCTTCACACTCAATGGTCTTCGAAGGGCACACACCAATCTGACAATAACCTGTATCAACTAAACGTTTACATAGATGAACGCAGTGTGTCTTCCTATCTCTAACGATTTCTGGGTCCAAAACACAAATGGGCCTTTACGGTCTATAAACATGAATGACACATTTTAACGAGTAGCATATACCGGTATATTGAAAACTCCACTAAACCTTCCGCGATGGCTAATTTACATGATATTACATGCCTAGCACCCAAATTGAAGGTACTCATAAAGCTAACATTTAAATCTATACAAATATGGTCCGACTCAAATCCAATCAATAAAACGTATGTGTTGGCAACATACTTTACGTTATCGAACTCGTGTATTTATAACCAGGGACGTAGCCAAGGGAGTGTTACTGGAGGTTAGAACCCCTCTCATGAAAATTGTACAAAAATAATATAAACATTCAGAGACATAATTGTAGAACCAGCAGATCTATTTAATCTATTTTCTAAGAGGCCTCGAAAGTTAGATTTCAGATAGCAAACTGAATATATCATTTGCTGTAAAACTGTTGATCGTGATTGTATTATTCTTGTTCTGTATTTTAATGTAAGACTTTGTAATGTACAGCAATCTGAATATCAACATAATTGACTTGTATCAGTTTCCTTATAATCGCATGTCTTGCATGGGCGCATCACACACATACAAGCACCTTCATTGTGTTTTATCACAATTTTGTAACTATAACACCCCTCCCGGCCCCCTCCCCCATCGGCCGATCCTGCTACGCTGAGACATTTGAACAATGGAGACCTCAACAGGCCATTGGAAAATGAAGCTATCAGTCGTTTCTGGCAGTATGATGCTCCGTTGGTGAGGCCGCCTGGGCGAGGTACTGGTCATTCTCCCCAGTTGTATCCCCGACCAAGAGTCTGAAGCTCCAGGACACTGCCCTTGAGGCGGTAGAGGTGGGATCCCTAGCTGTGTCCGAGGGAAAAGCCGACCCTGGAGGGTAAACAGATGATGATGATGATGATGATGATGATGATGCTCCGTTAAGCATTTAACTGGGTCCTTTCTGTGGGTAGCTACTGTATGTAAAGGAGTTAAGAACGTGAATGTAAATGTGATAAAATTGTGGGCCTTAACTCGCCCTTGAAACTCAACATGCATAAAGTATATAGAGTTAGCAGAAATTCTACAGTTTCTTATCCTAACTCCCGATAATGATAAACCTCCGCAATGTACTTCCTCCTACTTCAAATTACAAAGCTTTTCTTATCGACAATGGACAGAACTACACCTGACTGCTCGGTGATACTCGAATTGCGGATACAATCGACGCTGGTAAAAAAAAAAAAAAACTACTGCCCTTCCTGAGGTGGTACAGCTCTTGCCAGGCACACCCCCAATGGAGGTGAGCTGCATGTACCCTTTTAACCACATGCCAGCCCTCCTTCCATTCTTAAATCTCTGGCAATATAGGGCATACCGGGCTTTCGAGGTCGGCAGGTATTAGCGCTATAAACGTTATGTTACGAAGGCGGACGCTTAAGCCTAGCAAGGCATCCTTATAGGCTATTTCCAAAGACATGGCGGCGTGAACCGAACTCACTGTACACTCAGAACTGTTGGTCCGTTATCAGGTGTTGTGTCCGACTCGTTGGCTGAACGGTCAGCGTACTGGCCTTCGGTTCAGAGGGTCCCGGGTTCGATTCCCGGCCGGGTTAATTCCAATGGCACGGGAGCTGGGTGTATGTGTTGTCTTCATCATCATTTCATCCTCATCACGAGCGCAGGTCGCCTACGGGAGTCAGATAGAAAGACCTGCACCTGGCGAGCCAAACCCGCCCTGGGACATCCCGGCACTAAAAGCCATACGACATTTCATTTTTCATCAGGTGTTGTAAAATTCTGGTGAGTCACAACGGCTGTGCATCGTCCTCAATAATACTTTGAGAGATAGGCGCACCTGAGAATCCCTCACTAATTTCAGAGTTTCTTTAGTTTAATGTCAGGCACGCCGTGGAAGTGGAATACACTATTCCTCAAGATACAAAATACAACCGTTCTCCCTTTGTGTTCAGTGACATACTTAAAGTCCAACTGTCCCAACCGTCGCGTCGCCTGGATTTTACTGGACTGCATTATCGCCTCCCTAATACGGTATTAGTATTCAAAATGTATTTGGTACTCAGAGGATTGGTATTTTATTCCCAATAATTAACCTCAGTATCGAAGATATCATAAATTTTCATCATCATCATCATCATCATCATCTGTTTACCCTCCAGGGTCGGCTTTTCCCTCGGACACAGCGAGGGATCCCACCTCTACCGCCTCAAGGGCAGTGTCCTGGAGCTTCAGACTCTTGGTCGGGGATACAACTGGGGAGAATGACCAGTACCTCGCCCAGGCGGCCTCACCTGCTATGCTGAACAGGGGCCTTGTGGAGGGATGGGAAGATTGGAAGGGATAGGCAAGGAAGAGGGAAGGAAGCGGCCGTGGCCTTATGTTAGGTACCATCCCGGCATTCGCCTGGAGGAGAAGTGGGAAACCACGGAAAACCACTTCCAGGATGGCTGAGGTGGGAATCGAACCCACCTCTACTCAGTTGACCTCCCGAGGCTGAGTGGACCCCGTTCCAGCCCTCATACCACTTTTCAAATTTCGTGGCAGAGCCGGGAATCGAACTCGGGCCTCCGGGGGTGGCAGCTAATCACGCTAACCACTACACCACAGAGGCGGACATAAATTTTCAGCTTAACTTTTATGTTGCCGGCATGTTGGCATAAAGCAATTTCACTGTTCTATTATTGCCGGTGACGGAGGTTTTGAAAATTCAAAAGGGTCTTCTTTCTCCCTCATTTGTGCTCTCTGGCTCTTTCTCTCCCCTGAATAATATTTCCTCCGGTCGTGGAAATTAATAAAATTATCTGCACTGTTTGAAATCACACGCTGCATATATGATGAGTATCTGACCGCGGTTCCAGGGCATTACCCGTAGGATACAATATTTAGGTGACGAAGTCCATAAAATCTTACTTTTTTTTTTCACTTTCTATTTAATAGAAAAGTAGTTGTCGAATGAAATGTTATACTAACTTTATACCTTAATTTCACTCTCAAACAGTCTGCCTCCGTAGCGTAACGGTTAGTGTTGTTAGCTGCCGTCCTCGTGGGCCCGGGTTCGATTCCCGGTACTGCCAGAAATTTAAGAATGGCAAGAGGGCTGGTATGTGGTTGAAATGGTACATGCAGCTCACCTCCAATGGGGGTGTGCTTGAAAAGAGCTGCACCACCTCGGGATGAGGACACGAGTTTATATTATTATACTCTCAAACAAATTTTATACCTAAATTCAGTCAAATAAAGCACGTATTACACAAAATGAGGCACAGAAATGTCCATTTAGTATGGGGAGCACTTGCAATTACTTGCGCATGGCCGTGCGCACAAGACTAATGCGTATCACCCTGCATGCATCAAGCGGGCTCTACCGGTGATCACGGCTCTGCGCGGATGTATCCGATCCGACGTGATCGATCCCTTCCAGTGAGTCAACCAAATGGGACAACTCTACAGACGACCGACCCAGCTGCCCGAATAGTCAGTACCTCGGTGACTGTCATGGCTCCTACATTGTCCAAAATGCAGATTGCTGGCAGTCCTTCATTTATCAAATTTATTTTCCAAGTCATTGACTTCTGTACTTGCTTTTGATTGATTATATCTCTCCAACAGCGACCTCTTTCCTACAGTTCTTGAGGTATAAACATCGGAAACGTCCGAAAGACACCCGTATTACTTTCAGCACTTCATAACTAGAACTGTAAGCCCTTCCTTCTCGGATTGAGAATCCATAATCAACCGGATAAAATACATCAATCAAGGAAATGGATTTATTAAGATAGGTGATGTCAGAAACTCAAAACAAAAAAAAAAAAATTACGCCGATGACGCTACATACGAGTCAGACGATAGGGAGAAAAACGGGGAGTTACAGTAGGAAAATTTGGAAAATTCGAAAATCCAGACTACTCTTACTCCCGATTATCATACCCGGCCAGTTTCATCGACCGATCAGCCTGCACAGACCCATTTTCGATCCTGGTGTGATCCGCTTTAACCTACCTCTAGCCACATGCATCGAGCATCAAGATAAGGTGTACAGTATAGTCTAACGCGGCATTAGAAGAATTGCTGTATCGGCCGAGCCAGTTGAGTGGCTAGCATCGGAACCCAAACTAGTCGCTCATTCCAGCTCAGTCCGATGGTATTCATAGGTGATGATGATCAATTAAGCCAGCCATATGTCCGTAGATTTACCAGCATGTAAATTAACTCCTGCAACAAAGTTCCGACACCCAACTTGGCGCCGTATAAATAGTTAATACCCAAACCAAACCAAACCAAACCCCATGGCACTACAGCCCTTGAAGGGCCTTGGCCTACCAAGCGACCGCTGCTCAGCCCGAAGGCCTGCAGATTACGAGGTGTCGTGTGGTCAGCACGACTAATTCTCTCGGTCGTTATTCTTGGCTTTCTAGACCGGGGCCGCTATCTCACCGTCAGATAGCTCCTCAATTCTAATCACGTAGGCTGAGTGGACCTCGAACCAGCCCTCAGGTCCAGGTAAAAATCCCTGTCCTGGCCGGGAATCGAACCCGGGGCCTCCGGGTGAGAGGCAGGCACGCTACCCCTACACCACGGGTATAAATAGTTAATAGGACATACAATCATTATTATTATTATTATTATTATTATTATTATTATTATTATTAGGTATCGATTAAGTCCATGAAGAGTGTTAAAATAAAGGTACTGCGGTTCGCAAACCGAATAACGCCGGGTTTGAAGGAGATAATTTTTTTTACAATTTGCTTTACGTCGCGCCGACATAGATATGACTAATGGCGTCGGTGGGAGAGGAAAGCCGTAGGAGTTGGAGGGAAGTGGTCGTGGCTTTAATAAGGCACAGCCCCAACATTTGCCTGGTGTGAAAATGAGAGGCGAAATTTTGACAAAAGGAAGTCAATTAGGACAGATGAAAGAGAAGAGCCAGTCTCAACACAGTGGAAGCCACGCCAAACTAAGTTGGGATACCATGGTTACAGCTCCGTGCTCACGAAGAGTGAGACCCTACAGGGTTAGATGGTGAAACCAGGTAAATGTGGAATTTACGTTCTTACTATTTCATATGAGGTAGTCGGTATAACTTGGTGAAGGGACCCATGTACTTAGTAGGTGTGAAGTTTGTCTAATTAATTGTGTGGTTATGGCAATATTCAGTAGTGAAAAGAAACGGAAATGACCTATAAAGTACATGGTACATTTTCTGACAAAATATGTTAGAAAAACTAAGTCCCCGAGAACGACGCACTCCTCCTTACCGAAGAGGGAAGAGTTCCCGATGTGTTATTGTGGCTCTCATGTGACAGTAGTATACATCCTTACGGAATACGGGGACTTAGCTGATCTCCGCCATAGTAAAAAATATCCGAGCATCATATCCCGCATTCTGAGGGATGACGAATGATGAGCAGACCTCATCATCCGTTTTGGAGATATAGCGGTGTGTTTTACCGTTTCTAACAGTAAAATATTATTCTAGTTAAGTTTTAATTCATATCTAATCTTCTTATGGAAAATAAGGCATTATAAATCAGACCCACCGATTATTTTACAAATTCATGTAACTTGCATTTTTCATCCTATTCAGTGGGTACATTTTCATTTATTATTTTATCCAATGCCATCGGGGTACAAAGACCTAGATGTTAGGCCCCTTCAAGCAACAATTATCGTCATCGTCATCATCATCATCATCATCATCATATTATTATTATTATTATTATTATTATTATTATTATTATTATTATTATTACTAGTAAATGTACCCGTGCTTCGCTACGCTATTCTACAATGTATATGGATATCGAAGTAAATTGCTGTACATGAAGTGAATAAAAATTTTAATTGCATGTCTCTTGGCGTTATCTGAGAAAAAGCATAGAGAGGTCCGCATACGTTGTTTCCAATGTAAAGTGCGAGTTGCAGAGTTGTGATGATAACGACAGGTCCACTTGTCTGTCGCAATTCACTATGCGTAACGTCAGTCACATTTTGGTGGGTAAATTTATAATCGGGGGCACCTATACCTAATGATAAAGAGAATCAGGTAAAAGAGTTTAAAAAAAATGCAGGCTCCCTTGCCTTCTGCTAGTCAAATCAAGAAGGAAATTATACATTACAATGGTACACAGGCGTTGGAGAACTACCCCATTCCTATTGCTAGTTAAGGTCGATGTGAGGAGTACTGATTACAACAGCAGGCGCCCTCCTGCTGAGAGTCACTATTGATTTGTAAAGTATTAATTACAATGTAAGACACACCCCTTTCTAGATCGCTACAAATCGACTTAAATTAATAAATGTAGATCGACATACTGAAGTATATGCACGTTCACCTTCCTTTACAGAATAACTGCTGCTAAACGGTGCATTCATATTGAAAAACGGATTGTATAAAAACACGACTTTGGCCTCGTTTAGCTATCTAAATGGCTGGCCCTATGATATTTCCTCGTATCTCATCTATTTAAAGGCAAGATTATTTTAGAACCGTTGAATAGGGTGAAATTTGTGTAAGATTTTCACACAGTGAATTACTTTTCAGATACTTATGCGACAGCTTCAAACATAAGAATTTGGCTGGGTGGGCCAATATTCGTGTAGAATTTGATGATCCCATCTTTCCTAAAAGTGAATCAAACCATCAATTTACGTGTACAAAGTGCAAAATTTAGGTAAATCCAGAAATAGAGCCGAATTTAACATAAGGGATAAAGATACAACAAAAAGTCATAGGATCAAAGTTGTACATCACTCTTAATTGAACAGAGATTGTGCCATCCGTTTTGTGATACGACTTACCGTTTGGCCACCAAATACCTCGAAAGGAAAGTCTGCACCGTCATTAAAATTGCCTCCATATTTCGATATTTTTTGGGGGGGCAAAAAATTATTTTTTAAACATCTCGTAAATCATCAAACGATTACAGGCCAAAAGCTATAATTTTGCCAAATTTCTATTTTCTAACTCGTCTGGGAAATTGTGGTGCCATCTTGATATGAGGGAGGGGGTTAAAAATTAGGACTTTCAGGAAACTTTTAAGCCCATGAAACGTATAGGTCATAGTTCAGGATAAATATCACTGACTCTGTTCTTATGCAGATTTGAAACTCCCAACGTGTCCCTCTTAGAGAATTTTGAGAATTTTAGATTTTTCTAGGGATCCTGAAGTCATCAGGTTGTCTGGTACCAAGTTTTAAGTTTCTACGATGCCTAGAGTGGTCTCAGATATTCACGCCTGTTTTCATTTTTATGCCTTAATTTATATATGTATAGTACAGTACATATAGATCGCGCCGAACTGACTTCTATTTATTAATATGGATTATATATTTCACCCGCTTCCGAAGTGGTTCTAGGGGCCTCTTACTCCCACAGTGTGTTTTCCAGGCAGTAAGTCATACTTGAAAGTCATACCGGAACATACCCACGTCTATTACCTTGGGCATATTTGACAATTTATTTTTTCACCCTTTCTCACCCTCTATACGGGCCTGAAGTTGGACTTTAAAAATCCGGAATGTTACTATTTATCTCAGCGACCCCGAAAACTATGGATTAGGCAGTATATTCAATTATTATTATATCTCACTCCCCCTTCCCCCTAAAGGGGGTTAAACTTTGAGTTTTAAAAAAATCAGGAGTGTTACTATTCATCTGAATGGCCCCAAAAACTATGGCTTCGACACTATTTTCGATTATTTTTAAATCTGAATCCCCCTCAACCCCACCAGAAAGGGGGATGAACTTGGACTTGTAAAATATCCGAGGTCTCACCATTCATTTCAGCGACCCCGCCAACTATGGATTCAACTTTATTTTCGTGTATTTTTATATATCACTCTCCAATTCCCACCCACCACGAATGGGGCTGAACTTTAAAAAATTCCGGAGTGCCATTTTTCATCTCAGTGACCCCGAAAAGTATGTATTCGTCACCATTTTCGATTATTTTTATACCATAGCCCCTTCGCCCCCCCCCCCCGCCCCTAAGGGTTCCTGGGGTGTCCTAACCTCAAGTGGTTTGTCTCTTGTTACTAAAATTTCGAAGTGTACAGTTCACCTCGGCGAAATCGAAAACTATGTATTCGACACTATTTTCGATTAATTTTTTATATCACTTCCCCCTCGCCCCCGATCCCAAAGGGGGATGAACTTCGGTTTATAAAATGACCGGAGTCTCACTATTCATCTCAGCGACCCCGACAACTATGGATTCGACACTATTTTCGATTACTTTTATATATCATTCTCCCATCTCCCCCACCACGATGGGGGCTGAAATTGGACTAGAAAAATTCCGGAGTGTCACTATTCATCTCAGCCACCCAAAAAATATGGATTCGACACTACATTCGATGATTTGTATATCTCAGCCACTCGCCCCCTACCCCTAATATTTCCTGGGGTGTATTACCGCCACGTGGTTTGTCTCCTGATACTAAAATTCCGGAGTGGCACTATTCATCTCAGCGACCCTGAAGACTACGTATTCGACAGTATTTTCTATTATTTCTGTATATTAATCCCCATCCCCCCCCAAACGAAGAGGGCTGAAATTGGACATTAAAAAATTCCGGAGTGTTGCTATTCATTTCAGGGAGCCCGAAAAGTATTGATTCGACACTACTTTCGATTATATATATGTCTCACCCCATCGCCCCCCCCCCGCCCCTAAGCGTTCCTCGGGTGTCCTACCCCCACGCGTTTTTGTCTCCTGATACAAAAAATCCGAAGCGTACCATTCACTTCGGCGACCCCGAAAACTATGTATTCGACACTATTTTCGATTAATATATATCACTCCCCCTCACTCCCACCCCAAAGGGGGATAAACTTAGACTTATAAAATATCCGGAGTCTCACTATTCATCTCAGCAACCCGGCAACTATGGATTCGACATTTTAGATTAGTTTTATATATCACTCTCCCATCGTCCCCTACCACGAAGGGGGCTGAACTTGGACTAAAAAAAAAATCCGGAGTGTGACTATTCATCTAAGCGACCACGAAAAGTATGGATTCAACACTACTTTTGATGATTTTTGTATCTGAGCCTCTTTGCCCCCCTGCCCCTAAGGTTTCTTGGGGTGTATTACCTCCACGTGGTTTGTCTTCTGATACTAAAAATCCGGAGTGTCATTATTCATCCCAGTGACCCCGAAAACTGTGGATTCGACACTATTTTCTATTACTTTTATATATTACTCCCCATCGCCCCCCAGCTCGAAAGGGGCTGAACTTGGACATTTGAAAATTCCGGAGTGTCACTATTCGTTTCAGCGAGCCCGAAAAGTATGTATTCGACACTATTTTCGATTATTTTAATATCTCACCCCCTCGCCCCCCGCTCCTAAGGTTTCCTGGGCTGTCTAACCCCCACGTGGTTTGTCTCCTGATATTAAAAATCCGGACTGTACAATTCCCATCGGCGACCCCGAAAACTATATATTCGGCACTATTTTCGTTTAATTTTATATGTTACTCCCCCCTTGCCCACACCCGAAAGGGGACTGAACTTGGACTTTAAAAAAATTCCAGAGTGTCACTATTCATCCCAGCGACCCCGAAAAGTATGGATTCGACACAATTTTCGTTAATTTTTATATCTGACCCCCTTGCCCCCCCCCCACCCCTAAACTTTCCTTGGCAGTCTTAACCCCACGTGGTTTGTCTCCTGATACTAAAAATCCGGAGTGTACAATTCACCTCGACAACCCCGAAAACTATGTATTCGACACTATTTTCGTTTAATTTTATATATCAGTCCCCCCTCGCCACCCACCCAAATGGGAGCAGAAATTTGACTTTTAAAAAATCGGGAGTGTCACTATTCACCTCAGCGACCCCAAAAACTATGGATTCGACACTATTTTCGATTATGTTTTTAACTGAACCCCCTAACCCCCATCCCTAAGGGGGGTAGTGGTGGCTTACCCCCACAGTGCTCGTCTCCAGATAGCAAATAATATGTGTTCAAAATTTGATTGAAATTGCTCCAGTGGTTTAGGAGGAATTGTGTCATTTACACACATACATTTATCATCAGTCTCCCCTCGCCCCCCACCCAAATGGGAGCAGAATTTTGACTTTTCAAAAATCGAGAGTGTCACTATTCATCTCAGCGACCCCAAAAACTATGGATTCGACACTATTTTCTATTATGTTTTTACCTGACCCCCCTAACCCCCCACCCCTAAGGGGGTAGTGGTGGCTTACCCCCACAGGGCTCGTCTCCAGATAGCAAATAATATGTGTTCAAAATTTGATTGAAATTGCTCCAGTGGTTTAGGAGGACATGTGTCATTTACACACATACATTCATCATCAGTCCCCCCTCACCCCCCACCCAAATGGGAGCAGAATTTTGACTTTTAAAAAATCGAGAGTGTCACTATTCACCTCAGCGACCTCAAAAACTATGGATTCGACACCATTTTCGATTATTTTTTACCTGACCCCCTAACCCCCCACTCCTAAGGGGGGCTAGAGGTGGCTTACCCCCACAGTGCTCGTCTCCGGATAGCAAATGATAAGTGTTCAAAATTTGATTGAAATTGCTCCAGTGGTTTAGGAGGAGATGTGTCATTTACATACAAACATACAAACATTCATTTTTATATATTATTATTATTATTATTATTATTATTATTATTATTATTATTATTATTATTATTATACGTAGCGTTTACGGCAGGAGCAGAGTCCCCTCCCTATCGACGAGCACCGTTTTACGCGGTCGTTCGCAACATTCGGTTCAGACAGAACAGTCTTCACGTCAGTGACCAGTGTGCCTTTTTACGGTTGTCATGGTGTTCCACAAGAGTGCTTGTCGTTGACGATAACGTTGTAGGTATCGTAAGCTATAGCAATCGTCGCTGCTTAGAGCATCGGCGTTGGCCGTGCAACAGCAGGAACCACTCCCGCATTTTCTTCCGAGAGAGAGTTGCTCGCCTTCTGCCGGATCGTGTCGTTGGTTATGTGATCACGCAGAGGAAGAGACCAACCTAACATGCTTATCTCCATGGTGTGTAGAGAAAGCTTTTTTTTTTTTTTTTTTTTTTAGATATCCTTCTGCTAGTGGTTTAACGTCGTTGGTTTTTCAGCGACGATGGTACAGGAAAGACTCTCATCCTCATACAAATCCTCGGACGGACCATAAAGCGTTAAACCTTTGATTTGAGTTAGACTGGCGTACGCACAATATGTATTTCCGTGGATCTTCTTTCTTTCTTTCTTTCTTTCTTTCTTTCTTTCCTTTCTTTCATTTTTAATTTGCTTTACGTCGTACCGACACAGATATGTCTTACGGCGACAATGGGAGAGGAAAGGCCGATGAGTGGGAAGGAAACGGCTATGGCCTTAATTAAGGTGCACCCCCAGCATTTGCCTAGTGTGAAAATTGGAAACCACGGAAAACCATCTTCAGGGCTGCCGACAGAGGGGTTCGAACCCACTATCTCCCAGATGCAAGCTCACAGCTGCGTGCTCCTAACCACACGGCCAACTAGAACGGTTCCGCGGATACTCTGCAACTGCCATGCTTCCCCCATTTAAGCACCCACTTCCTGATTTACATCACCGATGCCAGCGGCAGTCGATCCACATGGGGCAAGGAGGGCTCATGGCAGGTGTTACTAATTCTACAGCACCGAAGACGTTTTTTACTTTCACTTTCTAACAGGCCTATAAACACTGAGGAAACACTAGTCGAGATATTTAGTTCGAACACTATTCTCCGTAATCGAGACCTGAGTCCTCCTACTCTGACGGCAAGCAGCTGACACTGTCCGTTGCTTTGCAGGTTAGATCGTAAATACTGGAGACAGCACGTTTTCAATATGTTGACCGCTAAACGTGACGGTAAATGTGCTCGGGTTTATTTTCCACATATAGGTACGATCATCTTGACATTCAGGCGAATTGTCTTCCCATTACTTCAACTTCTTTCTGCTATTTGCTTTACGTCGCACCGACACGGATGGTTCATATGGCGACGATGGGATAGCAAGGCCTAGGAATGGGAAGGAAGCGGCTGTGGCCTTCACTAAGGTACAGCCCCAGCGTTTGCCTGGTGTGAAAATGGGAAACCACGGAAAACCATCTTTCAGCGCTGCCGACAGTGGGGTTCGAATCCACTATCTCCCGGATGCAAGCTCACAGCTGTGCGTCCCTAACCGCACGGCCAATTCGCCCGGTCACTTCACCTTTGAACACAGCCCTGTGATGCCTCTTCAGTGGTGAAATCTAATAGGATTTCATCGACGTACTGTACACTAGCTTCCAAGGGATACTCTCATGAATGTAACGGCCGTAGCCGCGTTGAAACACCGGATCCCGTGAGATCTCCGACGTTAAGCAACATTGGGCGTGGTCAGGAGTTGGATGGGTTGCCACGCGCTGTTGGTTGGGGGATAAGGGAACGGAGGAGCGGAAATGAACTGGCCACCCTACCGCACGTAAACTCCGGTTCAGGAACACCTCTGCGGAGGTTCGGACCTGCCTTCGGGAAGAATAACCGTTACCTTACCCCATGAATGTCACGCGAGAGGGTATCCACAAGTGTAAGTAAAAATGAAATGGCGGAGTGTCCGAAGAAAAGTTCGGCTCGCCAGATGCAGGTCTTTTGAGTTGACACCCATAGGCGACCTGCGCGTCGTGATGAGGATGAAATGATGATGAAGACGACACGATACACCCAGCCCCTGTGCCAGCGAAATTAACCAATATTAAGGTTAAAATTCCCGACCCTGCCCGGAATCGAACCCGGAACCCCTGTGACCAAAGGCCAGCACGCTAACCATTTAGCCATGGAGCCGGACCACAAGTGTAAGTTATAACGCCGATCCCTGATGAACACCGACTCTCGCAGGGAAGCTCCAAGAGGGGCCAGCAGGGCATTGTACTCTGCTACTAGGGCTCTCATGAAGTATCCAGTCCCAGTTAATGAGCGACTCAGGCACTCCTTGTTCACACAACACGTACGATAGGGATGTGGAACACGGTCGAACGCTTATCGTTTATGAATCTGAGAGAAGAAATAGCAAAGCATCTCAAGTCACTGTAGCTTGTTGTCTTTACGACAAACGCGTGTGAGACCACAAAATATGGAGCAGAATGTATTGTAAATTTATTGATCTATGAATGTTGAATCCCCAACCGTAAGGCTGGTTTGAACAGTTCCACCGTCAGCTGTCGTAGATGCCACTGAAAAGGCTATTTAACTAATCTAACCTATCTACGATCAAACCCTATATCGGCATGTGTTCGAACATGTAGAAATTATCATCAGTGACACCCAACATGGCTTCAGACCGGGGAAATCGACAACGACAAATTTGTTGAAGTGTCGGCAGCCATGGATACAGGAGGCCAATTTGATGTAGTTTTCACAGATTTTAGAAAAGCATTCGATAAAGTTGATCACGATGTACTTTTAAATAAATTATCTTCTTACGGACTCTCTCACGGCTTAATAAAATTATTTGCATCATATCTCTCTGATAGACAACAATTTGTGTCTTATAAGGAATTTTAATCTGAATAATACAATACTCGATCTGGTGTCCCACAGGACTCAAATCTTGGACTGCAGATTTCTTCACAAAGACCTCAATAGCATATCACATTGGAGCGTTATTAACAAGTTAGATTTTGACATTAACAAGTGTCATGTAATGGTACTTTCCAGGAATAAAAATAAAATTAGTCACTCGTATAATATTTTGAATACTAATCTGTCATCAGTGAATTCTATCAAGGATCTTGGTGTGCATTTTGACGCTAAATTGACGTTCTCTCTACACATAAACGAAGTTGTTGCAGATACAGAATATTAGGATTTATTAAGAGATGCACACGTGACTTCACAAATCCCGAGGCAATAAAGAAGTCGGCAATAAAGAAGTTGTAAGAAGTCGGCTAGAATATGGATCGACCATTTGGAATCCCACCTTTAAACTACATGAAAACGAAGTTGAAATGGTGCAAAACAAATTTCTTAGATACTTTTTGTACAAAATAACGAATAATTACCCTGAATTTGATTCGTATGATGATTTAATGTGGTAGTTAAAAATAAATGTAATAGAAAGGAAGGTCTTAAAAGTAGGACTGTTAGGCAGTATCATATGGCTGATAAAGCAGGCATGGGGCAGTTTCTAAAAAGTAGCTATGATCGGTGGAAAACGGTAAATAAAAATGTAAACAGACTCTGGGATGAATTTAAAGAAATTGTTAAGGAATGCGAAAACAGGTTTGTACCATTAAGGGTGGTAAGGAATGGTAAAGACCCAAGAAGAGACTAAGAAGGAGGTGCAGACTGGAAAGAAATAGAGTTAGAAATGGCTGTGGAAGTAAGGAGAAATTGAAGGAACTTACTAGAAAATTGAATCTAGCAAAGAAGGCAGCTAAGGATAACATGATGGCAAGCATAATTGGCAGTCATACGAATTTTAGTGAAAAATGGAAGGGTATGTATAGGTATTTTAAGGCAGAAACAGGTTCCAAGAAGGACATTCCAGGAATAATTAATGAACAAGGGAAGTGTGTATGTGAGGATCTTCAAAAGGCAGAAGTATTCAGTCAGCAGTATGTAAAGATTGTTGGTTACAAGGATGATGTCGAGATAGAGGAGAAGACTAAGGCCAAAGAAGTAATAAAATTTACGTATGATAACAATGACATTTACAATAAGATACAAAAGTTGAAAACTAGAAAAGCGGCTGGAATTGATCAGATTTCTGGGGATATACTAAATACAATGGGTTGGGATATAGTACCATATCTGAAGTATTTATTTGATTATTGTTTGGTCGGAGGAGCTATACCAGATGAATGGAGAGTTGCTATTGTAGCCCCAGTGTATAAAGGAAAGGGTGATAGACATAAAGCTGAAAATTACAGACCAGTAAGTTTGACATGCATTGTATGTAAGCTTTGGGAAGGCATTCTTTCTGATTATATTAGACATGTTTGTGAAATTAATAACTGGTTCGATAGAAGGAAAATCGGTTTTAGGAAAGGTTATTCGACTGAAGCTCAACTTGTAGGATTCCAGCAAGATATAGCAGATATCTTGGATTCAGGAGGTCAAATGGACTGTATCGCGATTGACCTGTCTAAAGCATTTGATAGGGTGGATCATGGGAGACTACAGGCAAAAATGAGTGCAACTGGACTAGACAAAAGAGTGACTGAATGGATTGCTATATTTCTACAAAATAGATCTCAGAGAATTAGAGTAGGCAAAGATTTATCTGACCCTGTAATAATTAAGAGGGGAATTCCTCAAGGCAGTATTATTTTACCTTTATGTTTTCTTATATATATAAATGATATGAGTAAAGGAGTGGGATCGGAGGTAAGGCTTTTTGCGGATGATGTTATTCTCTATAGAGTGATAAATAAGTTACAAGATTGTCAGCAACTGCAACGTGACCTCGAAAATGTTGTGAGATGGACAGCAGGCAATGGTATGATGATAAACGGGGTTAAAAGTCAGGTTGTGAGTTTCACAAATAGGAAAAGTCCTCTCAGTTTTAATTACTGCGTTGATGGGGTGAAAGTTCCTTTTGGGGATCATTGTAAGTATCTAGGTGTTAATATAAGGAAAGATCTTCACTGGGGTAATCACATAAATGGGATTGTAAATAAAGGGTACCGATCTCTACACATGGTTATGAGGGTGTTTAGGAGTTGTAGTAAGGATGTAAAGGGGAGTGCATATAAGTCTCTGGTAAGACCCCAACTAGAGTATGGTTCCAGTATATGGGACCCTCACCAGGATTACCTGATTCAAGAACTGGAAAAAATCTAAAGAAAAGCAGCTCGATTTGTTCTGGGTGATTTCCGACAAAAGAGTAGCGTTACAAAAATGTTCAATGTTTGGGTTGGGAAGAATTGAGAGAAAGAAGAAGAGCTGCTCGACTAAGTGGTATGTTCCGAGCTGTCAGCGGAGAGATGGCGTGGAATGACATTAGTAGACGAATAAGTTTGAATGGCGTTTATAAAAGTAGGAAAGATCACAATATGAAGATAAAGTTGGAATTCAAGAGGACAAACTGGGGCAAATATTAATTTATAGGAAGGGGAGTTAGGGATTGGAATAACTTACCAAGGGAGATGTTCAATAAATTTCCAATTTCTTTGAAATCATTTAGGAAAAGGCTAGGAAAGCAACAGATAGGGAATCTGCCACCTGGGCGACTGCCCTAAATGCAGATCAGTATTGATTGATTGATTGATTAATGAAACCACTTGGCTAAAAGTCCTTAACAAAAAGACGAGTAATTGCAGTTCCTCTATTTGTCTACGAATTATTTAACAATCTTATTGGTAGCTCTAACTTGCTCTCTCTGTTCAACCTGCCTGTCCCTAATCCATCTACACGCCCGAATCATGTAAATTTCTAATCCAACAACATAGTAATTCACCAGTGTTAAATTGAATGAAAATATTTAATAAATATAGCAATGAGTACAAACTAGATATATTTGCAACCACATACACATCCATAGTAAAACAATGTAAACAAATAACTTAATTGTTTTCTGTTCTAAGTTAAAATCCCACTTTGCTGACTCCTATTGTTAAGCACATCACCTTAGTTATCTTTCTAGTTTCTAGTTATACCATCTGCCTCATCATCATTATCTTCGAAAACATCACTGCCATCATGTATAATTACAGTACTAATGCAACTTTAAAGCCGTTCGTAAACCATTTTAATTGTAATATTTTAAATACCTTGTTACTTGTAACGTACTTGTAACTGAACATTTGTAATATTATGTTACTGAAGAAAAGTGTATTTTTATTTCATTTATGACTTTATTTTACAAGGACTTTCATAAGATATATTATAATTTTAATTTAATTTTTGCTTTTGTCTAATGTAAAAGTGTACGTATATGTGTTTCACATCATTAGGTTTGTACCTGTCTGAAGCACATTACATAAATAAATAAATAAATAAATAAATAAATAAATAAATAAATAAATAAATAAATAAATAAATAAATAAATAAATAAATAAATAAATAAATAAATAAATAAATAAATAAATAAATAAATAATCTTTCGTTAAATCCAAGAGGTAATATTAAGATAAAATACGTAATATCTACCTTCATCCATGAGTACAGCTGGGCTTAGTGGCTTAGATAGGATCATGACTTAGTACAGTGCCAATTGAAGTTACTCAAATACGCTAGCCTCTTGTGGGTAGACATAATGACCCGTAAAATAACTCCTGCGGGGAAAAATTCCAGCCTGCGTTTGCGAAAACTGTAATTGTAATTAGTGGGACGTACAAGATGAAAAATAAAAATTAATTATGTTTAGAATATTTCCTCCACAGCACACACTGACTTTTATTGTTAGGCCTACTTTCTACTGTAGGCACGTGGTTCGCAGTGAAGAAAAGTGATACTTCTATGACGTCAAAGAGGATCTCACATGGTAGGAGCACACACACATTATTCATTACTGGAACAACTGAACGCTTCCTTGTTTAAAGGAGATTGATTTACGGCCATTAGGCAGATATTTTTAGCAATGAAATTAGAAATGAGAATGGTAAAACTTTTAAGCTAATACGACAGAGTAACAGAGACGCTCGTAACAGGTTACAGTCTTTAGAACCCTGTGTTCTATTCGAATTGATTTCGTCTGGCTCTTCGGCTGAATGGTCAGCGTACTGGTCTTCGGTTCAGAGGGCCCCCAATTCAATTCCCGCCTGGGCCTGAGATTTTAATTGCGTATGGTTAATTACTCTTACTTGGAGACTGGGTGTTTGTGTTCGTCTTTTTCTTTCTTTCTTAATCTGCTTACCTTCCAGGCTTGTTTTTCCCTCGGACTCAGCGAGAGATCCAACTTCTACCGCCTCAAGGGCAGTGTCCTGGAGCTTCAGACTCTGAGTCGGGTGATACAACTGGGGAGGATGACCAGTACATCGCCCGGGTGGCCTCACCTGCTATGCTGAACAGGGGCCTTGTGGAGGGATGGGAAGGTTGGAAGGAATAGACAAGGAAGAAGGAAGGAAGTGGCCGTGGCCTTAAGTTAGGTACCTTCCCGGCATTTGCCTGGAGGAGAAGTGGGAAACCACGGAAAACCACTTCGAGGATGGCTGAGGTAGGAATCGAACCCACCTCTACTCAGTTGACCTCCCGAGGCTGAGTGCACCCGTTCCAGCCCTCGAACCACTTTTCAAATTTCGTGGCAGAGACGGGAATCGAACTCGGGCCTCCGGGGATGGCATCTAATCACACTAACCGCTACACCACAGAGGCGGACTTGTGTTCGTCTTAATGCATTTTCTTCACCTGTATACGCCACACCACACTACTAACCCCGCACAGAAATACACAATAGTAAGTTAATGCATCCGTCCACATGCGATTGGCGATAGTAAGGGCATCCAGCCGTAAAACTAGGTCTTGTAGCGCAGATGGTAGGTACCGACCTTGGCCTTGATTAAGGTACAGCCCCAGCATTTGCCTGGTGTTAAATGGGGAAATCACGGAGAATAATCTTCAGGGCTGTCGAGAGTAGGGTTCGAACTCATTATCTTCCGAATGCAAGTTGACAGCTACGTGACTCTAACCGCGTAGCCACTCGCTCGGTGATGCCCTTCCTGACGACAACCCTATGTTGAGGGGTATATTAACTATTGCGTATTTCTATGGTGGTTAGTAGTGTGGTGTATTGTATAAAATTGAAAAGAAGTGCATTAAGACGAGCAAAACTACCCGGTCCCCAAGCCAGACGAGTTAACCATACGTAGTTAAAATCCTCGGTCTGGCCGTGAATCGAATTCGGGACTCTCCGAAATGAAGGATAGTATGCTGAGGAGCCGGAGACATTGTAAGTTACCTTAATTAACTATTTGTCCTCGTAGTCTAGATGTTGTGGGATGTAACATAAAACAAAAGTGGTTTAAGTCTCAGAAATGATATCTTGTTTTGCTTTGCAATGAAATATTTTAAAAGATATTGCAAATTAATAAGTTTATTTTAAAGAGATGAGGAACTATCAAAGCCTGCTCATGGGTGCTAGAGTGGAAGTAAGCATTTTCCCTGTTTAAAGACTATATAAACTCCTGTGACCCTTACATGTGGCAATCTCTGGACCAATATATCAAACATACGAGTGACATACCGTCATTGATAATATACACATATCAGCTTATTATTGGTGTTATTGCGTACAGCTAGAGATAGGTAGCTAACTTCTGCGTTATATGTTTCTTTAATGGTAGTTGCTGTTTGCTGTTTGCGTATTCGATAAATGGTTTAATATGCCCGTCTTTCTTCATTCTATATTTCAGGTGGATCTAGTTTGCTCTTTGTACGATTGCCATACTATATAATCATAGACTACGTAAATGGAAGGAGTGGCATCATAACCTATCGCTATAGTCAATGGCTTCTCGTCAAGGCGGTCGCAGCTCAAATCTTGGTGGGATTTTGAAATGAAAATTCTGTTTTCACGTAAAACTAGAGGTACTCTGGCGAAGATAAACGAGCTTACCTCCTTGTACGTAAAAGTATATATATATATTGAACCCGAGTGACTTAGGCCCATAATCAATCATGATTTGATCGGTAAAATAATATGAGACATTTATTGAAATACAGAGGAGTGTATTTGAAAATATTTCGTTTAGGTAATGTCGAAATCAGAGCGAAGGAAGGACGACAGACTGGAGCCTGACGGATTAGCTCAACCCGACAACTTTTAGCTACTTCACAGCAGGGAATATCATTAGTTGGCGTACAAGGAAATACAGAGTCCACAAATAAGTCTTGGTCAGAAAGAGGAAGGGGGAGAATCATACAAAGAAAACTCACCACATGAGTAAGACCTTGGGATATTTTTGGTAGGACGGAAATTCCATGACCTCATGGAAAATTACAGCGGCTGAGTGTACGTTCGCTAGCCTAAGTTCGAGCAGGTGGAGATTTAAATCACGTGACCGCTTGCCGGCCAATAGTAAAAATTTGATGGGAGACTCAGTGATACCATCTTAAGGAATGATGGATGAGATATTTTCGTAACTACAAAGTAGTCAGTAATAAATTAATATGAGTACGCGGATGAATGTAATGAATTTATTAGGGGTCATGCATGGAAAAATAATCAATACTTAATGGCAAATTAAATAAATTGAAGGCTGGATTTCTTGGAAACCGGACAGCTTGAATCTCATTGGCTGAAAGAAGACCACGTTGTCAGAGACGCTTACGAAGGCGCGAAATGTGAGGAGCTAAATCCATCCATATCTCCTAAATCTGTGATCACCTGGAGTTCATATTTTATCCAGCAGATATGCTAGCGGAGTGGATTAATTTGATGTAAATTTTAACTTCCAATTCGGAGTGCAAGTACCGATATTAAAAATCCACCCCCTCCCTAAGGGGCATGACGTCAACAAATCCGCGGGAAAAAGGCTTCATCCATATATACGGAGCTAAATTGACGGTCGCCAGCCACTTGTCTTGAATCGTTGGAGCTGAATTGACGGTCGCCAGCACACGTGAATTGAATATCGGGAGTTGAACTGTTGGTCGCCGGTAACTTAGAATTCTACGGACGTACAGTCATTTAATGGCGCGAGCATCCGCCAGTGTTTGTAAAGTGTGATCGCGCTCAAGCAACATGTTAAATCTGGAAATAGTTAACGTAGGACAGTGTTTGTCCTTTGTGAATATCAGTGATGTAAAGTAATTACCCTGCAAGAGAGTAGTATAAAATATATCACCATAAGTACGTACATAATAGACTGTGTGACGAACAGTACTTTAAGGAAGTAGTAGCCTGTACTTAGCTATACCGAACCGATGTAATGAACACGTCAAGAATGCCGTATAAATCGGGCGTATCGCGACGGGCGAAATAGTTGACACCTCGTCGTACGTGTCCAGGTCCATTGTGCGGTAGGTGGACGAAGATTAAACAGTGTAAATATATTAAATTCTTGGGTCTAGGATAGAAATTTGTTGTATCCAAATTAAAGTATACAGTGTTAACGTAGTAAATGGTGAAGGTTTGTGGTAAGCAAGATATGAGTGTAAAATAATAATGTGCCAGGAAATCTTTTGTGAAACTACGCCATCAAGGATGGAGGAGTAAAACGCAGAGAGGGGCTGGATGAAGCCTCTCGTCTGCAAAGCTGCAATGGAATACCGATAACTAAGATGAGTACTAAACTGTAAAATATATTTGGGAAATGTTATCGTGATGGGAAAAATGGGAATAATTTGATTATACTTGGTTACCTTCTGTAACAAGATGGGTCGCTTAACGACCCCATCCTAAATTTGTAGCACGGACAGTAGTAAATCATAATAATGTAAATAATCGGGTCTTTTATGTATTCAGTTTGTTGGAGATGTAAATTTGTATATGTAGTGTAGTACGTTAAGTCATGCATGCATTCATATTTTCTTTGTAGTCGATAATTTTCTTTACATTTGATTTTGATTATGCTAGTTAAATAAGACCCGATATGTGCTTTTATGTTTTGCCATTTTAACGAGCCATTTAATGACATGGAAGGAAAATCCAGCTTCGCCATACCAAGTGTGTTTTGTTGAAATTAATATGGTCATATTTTCAAAGTGAAGTTGTTAAATTTGTGAGATGCGATTAATATAATAATTTCCAAGTAAATCATATCTGGAGTGTTTAGTGCCAGAATAAATCGACTTTGTAAAAGGGGTTATGCGTTAAACATATTACGGGTGGACTACCGAGTTACAGGCGAAAATATTATTTTTTTAAATAATAATAATAATAAATAAATAATATAACTACTTTTTTGTGAAGATATTTCTTTTTTAAATATGATTTGGAGATAATAATAATTTATGTGATCAAGTGTTGAGTTTATTGGGAATCATTTAATGACGGGATGTCGTTTTTTTTTTTATTCGGAATTAAAGTGCGTGATAACTTAATTTGATCGATTAATAATATTGAAATGTAGATCGGTGTTAATAATCCGTACATGTTAATGAACGTGTGGTTTAAATTACGGTCCAATATTTTTTTACGTATAAATGTCGCGTTTTGAAGTTGCGATTCATTAGCCGGAACATGTAGTGCTAATATTACGAGACCATGATTGTCAAATTTTGGTAAATATAATTTCAAGATGTTACGATTATTTGTGGAGAATGAACTAAAGCATAGATCCAAATGAGATAGAAAATGTGAAAGAATTTGCAGTCAGATAATAAAAGGTCGTACGATGTCCGAAATGAATAAATAAGTCAGTTGATAATTCTGTGAGGAATAAATAAATGAATCAAGGAATATTGAGATAGAGAGGAAAATAAATTCCGTACGAGAGACACTTAGGATATTGATATGAGTGTAAAATGTACGGGCAGTGTCACAGAGAAATACTGAGTTACGCAGCGGGTAGAATTCGAACCCGTGACAGCATGTACGAAATAAATAGACTGCACAGCTGTTCGTTGAGATACAACGGATCTAAGGATAATGAGAGTTCAGATTCCACAGAAATGGTCGTATATTGTATTCATTGTAATAACGAGTGAGGACAATCATGATGTCGTGATAATAATAATAATAAATATTGCAGATAAAGGATTGGACCGCCTTAATTAATTGAGCGTTGATAACGATGTTAAACGGGAATCTAATTGAGAATATGCAACCGATAATAATAACAATGTAAGGACGATGTTAAATCACCGCGGTCGGATTAATAATAATTGTCATAATAATAACTGTAATGAGGTCGTTGGTTGATCAGTGAATTAATTTGTAATTGCACCGATATCTTAATATATATAATTTGGCGGAAGTGACCGGTCTATTAATAATAATAACCTCTTAAGTGACGTGAAATATAATAATATCTTGAGTCACCTATTCATTAATAATAATAATAACCACGAGAGGGATATAATAATAATAACAGTAATAACCACTTGGTGTTTGCATCCCGCATAATAATGACGATATTAATCAAACGTGACAGTGCCAGACACCGTTGAATAATAATAATAATAATAATAATAATAATAATAATAATAATAATAATAATAATAATAATTTCGAGGATGATAATATCGTGAATTAAATTATTTGGTGACGATATCCCTCTATTAGTATGTTGAATAATGAGAGTGATAATATTAGAATCATTTTTTTTTACCGCGTTATTGTACGGTTTCCGTACGGGACGATGTGACAGTCATACTTGCGTGTTTGTTTACTTCGCTCGCGATGCGAGGGGGGTCATTGGCCACGGTATTTCCCACCGCTTCTCGTTATCTCATCTGTGGCAGTAGTCTACTGAGGCTAACTGGGGACAATTCAGATCACATGTAAATAAAATGTAAATGCTAATTCATTGGTATGGCATCAGCTGGATATCGTAAGATAGGAACTGTCCGTGGAATCCAGTTTTCGCACTTCACGAGAAACATTACCCAGTCCGAGTACCGGTCTCGGAAAAATGTATATAGCCGGAGTACATCATCTTAGTTAAATCGGGAAGCCGACCGTAACATGGGTTATGCTCGGGCTCCCGATAGAAGGAAGCTATATCTTTGAGTGACGGTTCGATTCAAATGGAATCGATCCGTAAATTATACCTCCAAAATGTCATTTTATTTCAGAAGCAACGCAGCAAGATATTGATACCACTTGCGGTATGGCAAGTGATTTATATATGTAACATGTGTGTAAATTCAAATATTGTTGCCACGTGTATCAAAGTTTTATACGTCAAATGGCGTAATAAACCGCTCCTTCTGGCAAATTATTTCAAAGGAAACCACTCTCATAATCTTTTTATTGTAGTTAGATAGTGCCCTTTTTAAAGTAATAGTCACTTCCTAGTCCTATCATGGAGTCCTTAAATTCAAGTTACAATCGAGCCTTCCCCCTCTTTATTTTATGTTGCTCCGTTCATCCCCGTGTTCTATTATGCCGTTATATTTATATTTGATGATTTAAATAATGAACCGACACCCCTGAGATAAATGCTAGTCTGGGACTCGGGAGGTGGACGGGTGCAAAATGGCTGGCCCAAAGTGGGGCTTTAAGAACGGCAAAGTGTTGCTTTAAGAACGGCAGAGAGGCCAATTTTATTGCTAATCAATTTTTATATTTTTATACTTTTTTTCAAAATTTTATATTTTTAAGTTTTTGATTTTTTATTAATTGATGACCGCATCACGGTCAAGTGTGTGTTCACTTGTAACGTAGTATCATGCTAGAGTAAGGTTAGTTTCGAACGGAGCTAGATTTGACTAGTGTATTAATATAATCCACTGCTAATCTCTTCAAGTTTGGCAATGATTCAAAATTCAATAAGCTCGAAGATTTGATGTTTCTCTTTTCCCATATGGAATTTAATATTTTTTGTTATTCAGGACTCCATTTAAATGTCATTGGACATGAGATGAATATTATAAACAGTTGTTTAGGAAGGCTTGAAATGGTAAAAATATTACTGAGCACCAGTTCAAGTTGTTATTTAAAAAGAGGTTGAGATGGTATAAATTAAAATTAACGTATTTCAGGGCAGGAGATTTCCAACTTCGTCGTTGTTTTTAATGTTGTTGTTGTTATATTGGAGCGGTTTATTGTGAAATCTTAGGCGCAAGCCAGCATTCAAGTTGAATGACCTGCAAATGTAAACAAGTTTTATAGTCAAAATTTTTTTTTTGTTAAATGAAAGTTAGTGTAGGGGTATAATGTCATAGGATAGGGCCTAGACCCAATAGCGTATTCCTTCGTGTGCAGCAAGGCGAGAGGCCGATCGGCCCTTTTGCTTTCTCAAGAAAAGTTATAATGTCTGACGACGGTGGGGAGCGATCCCAGGACATAGTGGTAGAAGGACAGGGAGAGGTGAAAGCTCTCACGTTAGAGGACTTAATGCAAGCGTTGGCTTTGAATAATGTTGCAATGGAACGTAGGTTAGATCAATTACAGGCCGATAGCGTGTCAGTTAAGCAGACAAATGACAAAATCATAAATAAAGTTGATCAAATGCAGGCTGATAATGTTTCAACTAAACATGAACTTGCAGAACAAATGAAGGTTAATAGTGTTTCATTAGAAAACAAAATAGACCAAGTACAGGCTGCGTGCGAAGTTAATAAAACAGAACTCAAGGCACAAATAGATGCAGTTCAGGCCGCGAGCGTAGCGATGGGACAGGAACTTAGGGACCAATTAACTCAAGTCCAGGAAGCATGTCACTTCGCGAAAGACGAATTAAAAGTGCACATGGATGCGTACATTACCATCGTTAATGAAAAGGTTGACCGCGTTAGAGATGAGGCTCAAATGGAACGCGCAGAAATTAAGGAAAAATTGAACGCTAGTGTCAAGGAACTCGCCGCTCTGCGATTAACTGATAAAAAAGACATAGAATCACACATAGAGGAAATTCGGGATGAGTGTAGGAAGGAGAATGACATCGTCCGGGGACAAGTAGAAGAAAAATGCGCGCAGATAGCTGGCACCTTGGACAAGCATGACAAGGGCATGAACGAGTTACGTGGGGAAGCCGCACGTACACTTGTCATCGTAGCAGGACTGAAAAACAAAGTCGAAGAACTAACTATAAATTTAGAAGACCGTAGCCAGAGAATAACTAAGTGCGAAGACGCAAACTTAGCGTTATTCCAGCGGACGGAAGATCTAATCGAACAGGGCCAATCATTTGCCGACACGGAAGTTCGCCTATTAGAACAATGCAAGGCGTATAATGGGCAAAATTCCGGCACAAAAGAAATAGCCAGTTGTAATCCCGACGGAATGGATGACATCCGAAAAGACTTGGAGATGTTGAAGGCTAGGTTGGAACCATCAGCGTCTAGCCAAGATTTTAACCTCCAATATCGCGAATACGAAACCCATGATAACCAGGGGATTCATAAGAAAGGAGGCCTATCCCATGCTGATACACACGGTTTCAAGTTTGAAAACAGAGATGGGTCGTCTACGTCATCAAATGCTATCCCGACATCGGTGGTACACGTCATTAAGATGTCTGATGACAAGCCACCAAAGTTCGATGCCCGTGGGCATGTCACCCCGAAAGGTTTCATCCGGGAAATCGCCAGTTATATAAGTGAGAATAAAATACCAGTAGAGCGACAACTGCGAACAGTCGAGAAATTCCTAGACGGAGCACCAGCTGTATGGTTCAGGGCTTTCTTGTATACTTTTGAAGATTTTGAAGGATTTCGGCGGGCTTTTCTCCAAAAGTTCTGGAGTATTCAGGAACAGCAGGAGTTAAGGCTGGAAGTATACTCCAGACGATATGCAACATCTTCACCAACGAAATTCTCTGATTACTTTGTGGCACAATTTCACAAGCTACGGGAGCTTGATAATCCAATGAGCGAAACAGAATTGATTAGCGCCATTGGAAAACAATTGCCATTCGAGGTCCAACGAATGATGATAGCGTCAAATGTCCAGACAGCTGTCGATGCGGAGGCGTTATTACGTCAATTAGACCTCACAACGCATCATTCGAACCCAAGACAAATTAGGAGCAGGGACCAACAGGTGAATAATATCGAACGGACAATCGAACCGAAGACCACTAGTACGAAGAACCAGGGAACTAGTACTGATCCAGAACCTCGTCGAGCATATAATACGGAGTGGAAGCCGCGACAATGGACGAGACCAAGGAATTTTGCGGAAGGCAACCGGCAAACAAACCAAGGAAATTTTCGAGCCGACAGGGGATACCGTGGATGCCAGAGAAGTAATTACAGGCCGTATCCAGCTAGGAATCAAGGGAACCCGAGATATTACCAGGGAGGATCTCGTCAAGAGAAGGATGACAGATACCAAGAGTCTAGGCGGTATATAGAAGAGCTGAATAAAAGAAAATGGAAGGAGGCGATCCATGATCGAGGCCGTGATGAGGAAGCGACAGGAGCGGAGAGCTTGCAATTCCAAAGAGCAAGGAAAGGTGGCAGCGACTTGAACCCGAATGCACCGACGTTCGATTCGGGACAAGGAAACAAAGAGATGTGACTAGAAGCAGAGGATGAACGAGAGGAAGCAGATGACGAGCCGGAAGAAGATGATGTCGAAGAAGAGGATGAAGAAGATGACGGAAGGGAAGAAGAAGTCCAAGTAATCCATACACCAATTGAAGCAAGGCCATGTCCAGAGTGTGGAGAGATAGACAGCGACGTGCAGGAATTTGTCAATACGATCCATCAAATCGAAAGACAGAACGAGGAGTTAAGGGTCAGGAACCAGATGTTGAGAGACGAAATCAATAGCCGTCGCAGAACAGAGGATCCAATGTCAAATCATGATAGTGATGATATGGACACATCATAAAAAAAATCTCATGATGCTCACTAGATTTTTTTTACCTGGGCAAGAGGAAGATGAACCCGAGTGACTTAGGCCCATAATCAATCATGATTTGATCGGTAAAATAATATGAGACATTTATTGAAATACAGAGGAGTGTATTTGAAAATATTTCGTTTAGGTAATGTCGAAATCAGAGCGAAGGAAGGACGACAGACTGGAGCCTGACGGATTAGCTCAACCCGACAACTTTTAGCTACTTCACAGCAGGGAATATCATTAGTTGGCGTACAAGGAAATACAGAGTCCACAAATAAGTCTTGGTCAGAAAGAGGAAGGGGGAGAATCATACAAAGAAAACTCACCACATGAGTAAGACCTTGGGATATTTTTGGTAGGACGGAAATTCCATGACCTCATGGAAAATTACAGCGGCTGAGTGTACGTTCGCTAGCCTAAGTTCGAGCAGGTGGAGATTTAAATCACGTGACCGCTTGCCGGCCAATAGTAAAAATTTGATGGGAGACTCAGTGATACCATCTTAAGGAATGATGGATGAGATATTTTCGTAACTACAAAGTAGTCAGTAATAAATTAATATGAGTACGCGGATGAATGTAATGAATTTATTAGGGGTCATGCATGGAAAAATAATCAATACTTAATGGCAAATTAAATAAATTGAAGGCTGGATTTCTTGGAAACCGGACAGCTTGAATCTCATTGGCTGAAAGAAGACCACGTTGTCAGAGACGCTTACGAAGGCGCGAAATGTGAGGAGCTAAATCCATCCATATCTCCTAAATCTGTGATCACCTGGAGTTCATATTTTATCCAGCAGATATGCTAGCGGAGTGGATTAATTTGATGTAAATTTTAACTTCCAATTCGGAGTGCAAGTACCGATATTAAAAATCCACCCCCTCCCTAAGGGGCATGACGTCAACAAATCCGCGGGAAAAAGGCTTCATCCATATATACGGAGCTAAATTGACGGTCGCCAGCCACTTGTCTTGAATCGTTGGAGCTGAATTGACGGTCGCCAGCACACGTGAATTGAATATCGGGAGTTGAACTGTTGGTCGCCGGTAACTTAGAATTCTACGGACGTACAGTCATTTAATGGCGCGAGCATCCGCCAGTGTTTGTAAAGTGTGATCGCGCTCAAGCAACATGTTAAATCTGGAAATAGTTAACGTAGGACAGTGTTTGTCCTTTGTGAATATCAGTGATGTAAAGTAATTACCCTGCAAGAGAGTAGTATAAAATATATCACCATAAGTACGTACATAATAGACTGTGTGACGAACAGTACTTTAAGGAAGTAGTAGCCTGTACTTAGCTATACCGAACCGATGTAATGAACACGTCAAGAATGCCGTATAAATCGGGCGTATCGCGACGGGCGAAATAGTTGACACCTCGTCGTACGTGTCCAGGTCCATTGTGCGGTAGGTGGACGAAGATTAAACAGTGTAAATATATTAAATTCTTGGGTCTAGGATAGAAATTTGTTGTATCCAAATTAAAGTATACAGTGTTAACGTAGTAAATGGTGAAGGTTTGTGGTAAGCAAGATATGAGTGTAAAATAATAATGTGCCAGGAAATCTTTTGTGAAACTACGCCATCAAGGATGGAGGAGTAAAACGCAGAGAGGGGCTGGATGAAGCCTCTCGTCTGCAAAGCTGCAATGGAATACCGATAACTAAGATGAGTACTAAACTGTAAAATATATTTGGGAAATGTTATCGTGATGGGAAAAATGGGAATAATTTGATTATACTTGGTTACCTTCTGTAACAAGATGGGTCGCTTAACGACCCCATCCTAAATTTGTAGCACGGACAGTAGTAAATCATAATAATGTAAATAATCGGGTCTTTTATGTATTCAGTTTGTTGGAGATGTAAATTTGTATATATAGTGTAGTACGTTAAGTCATGCATGCATTCATATTTTCTTTGTAGTCGATAATTTTCTTTACATTTGATTTTGATTATGCTAGTTAAATAAGACCCGATATGTGCTTTTATGTTTTGCCATTTTAACGAGCCATTTAATGACATGGAAGGAAAATCCAGCTTCGCCATACCAAGTGTGTTTTGTTGAAATTAATATGGTCATATTTTCAAAGTGAAGTTGTTAAATTTGTGAGATGCGATTAATATAATAATTTCCAAGTAAATCATATCTGGAGTGTTTAGTGCCAGAATAAATCGACTTTGTAAAAGGGGTTATGCGTTAAACATATTACGGGTGGACTACCGAGTTACAGGCGAAAATATTATTTTTTTAAATAATAATAATAATAATAATAAATAAATAATATAACTACTTTTTTTGTGAAGATATTTCTTTTTTAAATATGATTTGGAGATAATAATAATTTATGTGATCAAGTGTTGAGTTTATTGGGAATCATTTAATGACGGGATGTCGTTTTTTTTTTTATTCGGAATTAAAGTGCGTGATAACTTAATTTGATCGATTAATAATATTGAAATGTAGATCGGTGTTAATAATCCGTACATGTTAATGAACGTGTGGTTTAAATTACGGTCCAATATTTTTTTACGTATAAATGTCGCGTTTTGAAGTTGCGATTCATTAGCCGGAACATGTAGTGCTAATATTACGAGACCATGATTGTCAAATTTTGGTAAATATAATTTCAAGATGTTACGATTATTTGTGGAGAATGAACTAAAGCATAGATCCAAATGAGATAGAAAATGTGAAAGAATTTGCAGTCAGATAATAAAAGGTCGTACGATGTCCGAAATGAATAAATAAGTCAGTTGATAATTCTGTGAGGAATAAATAAATGAATCAAGGAATATTGAGATAGAGAGGAAAATAAATTCCGTACGAGAGACACTTAGGATATTGATATGAGTGTAAAATGTACGGGCAGTGTCACAGAGAAATACTGAGTTACGCAGCGGGTAGAATTCGAACCCGTGACAGCATGTACGAAATAAATAGACTGCACAGCTGTTCGTTGAGATACAACGGATCTAAGGATAATGAGAGTTCAGATTCCACAGAAATGGTCGTATATTGTATTCATTGTAATAACGAGTGAGGACAATCATGATGTCGTGATAATAATAATAATAAATATTGCAGATAAAGGATTGGACCGCCTTAATTAATTGAGCGTTGATAACGATGTTAAACGGGAATCTAATTGAGAATATGCAACCGATAATAATAACAATGTAAGGACGATGTTAAATCACCGCGGTCGGATTAATAATAATTGTCATAATAATAACTGTAATGAGGTCGTTGGTTGATCAGTGAATTAATTTGTAATTGCACCGATATCTTAATATATATAATTTGGCGGAAGTGACCGGTCTATTAATAATAATAACCTCTTAAGTGACGTGAAATATAATAATATCTTGAGTCACCTATTCATTAATAATAATAATAACCACGAGAGGGATATAATAATAATAACAGTAATAACCACTTGGTGTTTGCATCCCGCATAATAATGACGATATTAATCAAACGTGACAGTGCCAGACACCGTTGAATAATAATAATAATAATAATAATAATAATAATAATAATAATAATAATAATAATAATAATAATAATTTCGAGGATGATAATATCGTGAATTAAATTATTTGGTGACGATATCCCTCTATTAGTATGTTGAATAATGAGAGTGATAATATTAGAATCATTTTTTTTTACCGCGTTATTGTACGGTTTCCGTACGGGACGATGTGACAGTCATACTTGCGTGTTTGTTTACTTCGCTCGCGATGCGAGGGGGGTCATTGGCCACGGTATTTCCCACCGCTTCTCGTTATCTCATCTGTGGCAGTAGTCTACTGAGGCTAACTGGGGACAATTCAGATCACATGTAAATAAAATGTAAATGCTAATTCATTGGTATGGCATCAGCTGGATATCGTAAGATAGGAACTGTCCGTGGAATCCAGTTTTCGCACTTCACGAGAAACATTACCCAGTCCGAGTACCGGTCTCGGAAAAATGTATATAGCCGGAGTACATCATCTTAGTTAAATCGGGAAGCCGACCGTAACATGGGTTATGCTCGGGCTCCCGATAGAAGGAAGCTATATCTTTGAGTGACGGTTCGATTCAAATGGAATCGATCCGTAAATTATACCTCCAAAATGTCATTTTATTTCAGAAGCAACGCAGCAAGATATTGATACCACTTGCGGTATGGCAAGTGATTTATATATGTAACATGTGTGTAAATTCAAATATTGTTGCCACGTGTATCAAAGTTTTATACGTCAAATGGCGTAATAAACCGCTCCTTCTGGCAAATTATTTCAAAGGAAACCACTCTCATAATCTTTTTATTGTAGTTAGATAGTGCCCTTTTTAAAGTAATAGTCACTTCCTAGTCCTATCATGGAGTCCTTAAATTCAAGTTACAATCGAGCCTTCCCCCTCTTTATTTTATGTTGCTCCGTTCATCCCCATGTTCTATTATGCCGTTATATTTATATTTGATGATTTAAATAATGAACCGACACCCCTGAGATAAATGCTAGTCTGGGACTCGGGAGGTGGACGGGTGCAATATATACATATATTAATATTTTCTGTAGTTTCCCCACTTTAACACCTGAAAAAATATCTTAGTTAGGCTAAGGCTACCGCCACTTCCTTCCCGATCTTAGCCCTTTCCTATCACTTCAAAAAAGCCTGTCTGAATTGTGTGAAGCTACTAACATAATAAAACATACTCTTACGAATGAAAAACTCTATCGGTTTCATTACTCTAATTTATTTCCGGATGACCTAATAAATGCACACACACACACACACACACACACACACACACACACACACACACACACACATGTATAATCACGCATAATTCTAACCAGTTACGAATACACCACTTACTAATTACTGTCTACAGTATTTAAAAATGGCTCTTCCTTATGGAGCAACAGGTGGTCCAGCCAGTTGCTATACCTGCGGACGCTTAAACCTTATTTTCATGTCCCCCAAGGCCAGTACCTCATACAGCAGCTGTGTGTAGACAGCTAGACCTGAACACACGGCTACTGGCCACTCGACACACGATGACTGTTCGTTGGTTCGACTCCACAGACAGTCCAGTAATTCACACAGTCGCATGCAGCGAACAACTATACAGCTCAACAGCATTCAGAAACAGGACGATACTCACCACAGCGAACACTAAAACAGGTCTATTGAAATGTCGTATGGCTTTTAGTGCCGGGATATCCCAGGACGGGTTCGGCTCGCCAGGTACAGGTCTTTCTATTTGACTCCCGTAGGCGACCTGCGCGTCGTGATGAGGATGAAATGATGATGAAGACAACACATACACCCAGCCCCCGTGCCATTGGAATTAACCAATTAAGGTTAAAATCCCCGACTCGGCCCGGAATCGAACCCGGGACCCTCTGAACCGAAGGCCAGTACGCTGACCGTTCAGCCACCGAGTCGGACAACAGGTCCATTTATCCTCGCTGACTCACGGAGAACCTCAGTCTACAGAAATACACAAGTACACAGTACTCTCAGGTAGTACAGGCCTTCCGCTCCGTTGCTTCCAGCCCATCTACTCACTGGTCTCTTGTTCAGACCTCGGTGGGACACTAGCGACAGCCAACACCACTGTCGCCCTCAGCCCAGCCACCGAACCCCAACACACTAGAGTCTCACACCGACTCCACCACGGAGCACGGAGCCCCACTCTGACTGCCTGTCCGCGGCTAGTCTCCGTTTTTATAGCTCGGGTGATTTGAGCCAGAATTTTCGTGAGGTGACTAGAATCAGAACATTTCCGCAGAATCTCCAAGAAACTCACAGGTAAGCCGGCCGACGAGAACAATAGACGGAAAGGCCAGCCCCACTCTACAAGCCGGCTAGGAGATCCCAGGTCGTGTGAGTCACTAGCCCCTTCTTGGAAGTAACGAAAGGGGCTACTATGGGGGTGGCACGTAACAATACGGTAATATTGTACGTAGCATAATAATAATAATAATAATAATAATAATAATAATAATAATAATAATAATAATAATAATAATAATAATAATACGTTTTAGTGTGAATGTAATTGTTATGGGTTTATAATGGGCCTTGAAATGCAAGGACGTGTCTAGCAACGGTACAGTTTAGTGGATCAATAACACTACCAGACTGATATCTGAACTGATAGTCCGGCACTGATTTCGTAATTTCAAGTGTCTCGCATCACTGAGATGTCCTCTATGAAGATTGAATAGAATGAAATAATTTACTATGGTGACCTCTAACAACCAAATGATGTAAACAGAAAACCCATATGTGATAAATCGCAGGTAAATGAAGTATGCGGTTAAGTGTTGACCAGGCTCTCCTAGGTAGATGAAAAACAGAAAAATGTTATTTAATGCAAGGTTTGACGAAGTTCCGAAGATGAGAATATTTTCCATTCCTGTTTGTTCATGTCGAAATTGTTGGCAATTTGGTTTTCAGCCTGTCAAAGTGGAGGTGTCTTCAACATAGTCTCCCAACCTTCATGCCACTGAGATTTTCGGGAATATCTCTCAGGATGATAAATATCAATATCACTAATTTTAATGGTATATCAATTGTTTCACTTTTTTAATCACTAACGTTGAGCACTGAGCTACTTCACTCCTTCTGTGCTGTCCTGTAGTTCTAGTCTTTTGATATCTTTGTTCATCTATATGACACTTTTATCCCGTTTTCTTATCCTACACTTCGCTATCACGAATGAATATCAATCATGCCAAGGAGCGTTGAAGCCCGCCCTCCTGATGAAGCTGGAAGAAGAAAGAGCTAGTCGGAGGCTGCGAAGTAGTGGATGCAGAAGAACGTAGATTGATGAGGAGAGAGCCCATCTATCTGGGACGACAACGTACTAGATGCGGAAATCATCGTTGTACTTTAGTGTTCTCGTGTTGGTTCTTGTTCGTTCTTTTTGTCGTACCATTCTCTGTACACTTAATCAGTTGAAGCGATTTTAATATGGATCACTAGATTTCAAATTTACTGCTCAGGATGATAAATCCTGCTCCATACTGTTTATACTATGTCGTGTTCCTTTTCTATGTACCGTATATAACGTATATCTTGTGTGACATTGTAATATTTGAAACCTCTTCTTCGTTAGTACATACGTGTCTAACAATGGATTGTTTTGTTATGTTCCAGGCACGATGCGCTTCAGCCCTTATCAACAAGTTCTACTCCTGGCTTTCGCTGTCACTGTATGTTGCGGTAACGTGCCTCAAGACTCAGCCACAGTACCTGCTGGATCCGGAGACAATGCTCCCGCTCTTCTGAACCATCTTGACGAAGGCACCAGCCCCGATGCTTCTGATCTTGAGTTCTACAGGCGACTCTATGATTTCGATGTGGGGAAGAGAGCATACAGCTATGTGTCAGAGTACAAACGTCTCCCAGTTTACAACTTTGGCCTGGGGAAGAGATCAGGGGGGAAACTGTACGGCTTCGGACTGGGGAAACGGGCTGGTGGGGAAGGAAGGAGATTCTCCTTTGGGCTGGGAAAGCGTATTTCAGATGAAGATGAGGAATATTTCTATCCTGAATCGGATGAAGAAATATCCAGCGGTGAGGAACCTCTTGACGACGTGACAGATGGGATGGATAAGAGGGACAGACTATACTCCTTCGGTCTTGGCAAACGAGCTCGCCCATACAGTTTTGGACTTGGGAAACGAGCTGGGCCCTCAATGTACAGCTTTGGTCTGGGTAAACGTGGTGGCCACAACATGTACAGCTTCGGCTTGGGAAAGCGGGCTGATGGTCGTCTCTATGCCTTTGGTTTGGGAAAACGACCAAATTATGATGGAAGGATGTCAGGCAGCAGATTCAACTTCGGACTTGGAAAGCGAGCATCTGCAGAAATGGAAGATGACGATGATGTTCTAGAAGAAGCAAAGCGAGTTCCTGAACATCGGTTTGCTTTCGGACTTGGCAAAAGGGAAATCAAACCGAAGGAGCTGGAAGCAGTCAAGAACGAAATAAATGACGCTCAGGAGAGGAGACACCGGCATGACGAATCTGACAGTGCAGATGACGTCACAAAGGATGAGGAGCAATCCCACAACCAGAACAACAATGGAAAACATGCCGTGAAGAGGAGCCTGCATTACGACTTTGGCCTGGGGAAAGGAACGGGTGTCGGGTATGATTTTGAGACTGACGCTGATGACGATAAGGAGAGTATTAACGATGAGTTTGCAAGGTTTGCTCGCCGTCCTTACGGGTTTGGCTTGGGTAAACGCATCCCTATGTATGACTTTGGTATTGGAAAACGTGCAGAACGTTAAAATCGCTCTCTCATGTCTTTCTATTGTACGTAAGAAATGGAAAGAGGCCAATAATTTATTTGAAAGATATATAAACTATGTGAATTCCTGAGAGGTGCTTGACCTCGATTACTTTCTAAATAGTTTGACTATTTCTTACAAATTGACTCGATAAGAGCAATGTATAAAATGTGTATAGAAATAAAATATGATTGTGTTATGATGCAAACATTTAATCTATACCAGAGCTGCCATGGTTGTCCAATACCCCATATCTTCTATGTATCCCTGATTTATATTATGCTAGTCAAAATGAGGTACTTCAGTTACTTGTCCACTTGTAAAACAGTAATGATGGATCGAATATCATATCCAACATCATACTGGCCTATCAGTTACAACATAAGACACTTTTAATATGGTCAGTTGTTTAAGGAAGTGTAGAGGTTTTATGCTGATTTTCCACATCAACCATTCAAGAGGTTTTGAAAAGGACAATTATTTCACAATACTGCGTGTTTCCTATAACACACACAAAACTTTCCGATACACATTTTAAATTCAGTAATCACATGATCTCAGTTTCAAAGAGAGTGGTGGAACATTTATTTAAACGGTGATAATTCACCTTATTTTTGTAAATTATTATTTTATCATTAGCAGGGAACAATCAGGTCATTTAATTTTAGTTCATTTCAAAGGAGAACGTATTTATGTTTACCCAAAATAAGGAAAATAAATATTCTGGATTGGCAGGTAACAGAGGCATACAAAGAATATTTGAGGGCATTATAATGAACATTTTCAAGAATATTGGAATTTAGAAGCTTACATCTATTATAATTATTAAATACTTTTCTTTCCTGCGTGGACCACTTCACTTTACTTAAACTGTCGAATGGGTCACCCATGCTACGATGTAGTATTTTAGGACAATGATGGACTGAAGTAGATATACGGGGGAAGAAGTATTACATACGACGATGGGTGTTGGAATGGAGGGGAAGCTTGGTGAAGACGTATGCAGAAATGTATACGTAAGCTTTCAGTATATGACATCTAGTCATGTCTAGTTGTTTTGTTCGCGTTATCAATGGCAGCCGAGATTAGAAAAGTTTGCAGTTGCAATCCTGGTTGAAATTATTGGTGTGATTATTCCTTTCTGTTACCTTTCTCACCATACTGAGGAGAGAAAATGCTGTGAAATGTTGGCTAGTAATTCAACTAGTAAAATCAGAGTACAACAACAAGAGTTGGCCTGAAGTCACCTACTTGAATATTCCGTTTGCATACGTCCTCACGAAGTGCTCCCCAGCTTTCGTTCACCCCACCAACATTTTCTACAGTATTCATCTTTCCCTATTCCTACTACCATCCTCACATATTCAATGAAAATGCCACATCATAGTATGGGTAAAACGTCTGACAAGATTGTATAAATTCCACAGCAGAAGAAGAATTATATAATAATGACACCGGCCGTTTAAACCTATTATTATTATTATTATTATTATTATTATTATTATTATTATTATTATTATTATTATTTCTGTGTTTATTATTAGTATTTTATTCAAGAGAATTATCTGAAATATGAGAGTTTTACGAAATATTTGATTGCTTCTTATTTTGACGTACAGTGCAAGAAACGGGCTAGGTACAACATAAAATACTGAAAATGAAGTGTGCTTTTTCAAAAGTTTTAATTTCTTACTGTATGTAAACATTTAACGATAAATTAAATTGCTATAGGTAATATATTTTTAATATGTCCCACATACTGTTGGTAAATAAGTCAAACAAAATTAATACCATCCTATGAATGAAGTTAAATACACTATGCGAGGGTATGTTAATAGAGAATTGATATAAGATATATTTTAAGTGGAAAGGTACAGTACATTCTCTACCTTGCTCGATAAGTACTCGTATTTACACCTGATCGAGTCTAAGAATGTATAACATTATTCCAAAATAAATAAATTTCTTTCGAAATAGCATTTATTATTGTATTGTGTTTTCTTATTACCTTTGCCCTATTTAAACCTTCCTAGAACGTCAACAACCAACGTTATACTATCATTAGATAGCCAGGCAGTGTAGAAGCGCATCAACCTGTACATGCAAGCACAGAAATGGTGTCCCGACGTAAACAGTCAACACTGCCGCACTCCAGTACAGAAAAGGAGGAGAGGGAGTGGAGGGGTAGTGTCCAAGGCCACTCCAGTACCGAAATGGAGGGGAGGGAGTGAACGGGCAGTGCTGAAGGCACAGTGTGTGTATTGCTATACACCCACCACTGTGCCCATTTCAATCACAATAGTCTTGTAGAGGGCTGTCTACCTGCAGCAATACGTTAAGCGTGGAGGTGGGGGTATACCATGCTTTGTTTATACCGGGACACCATTACTGTGCTCGCGTGTACAAGGAGTTTTTGAATTCAGACACATCCCACCATGGGCACCGCAGAGGCGTGGTGAGGTTGCATGAGCACCCCTCAGGTTAATGAAGAAAGGTGAGTTGAAGAATAGGTTGTATAACATTGGAAGTAATTTATTCAAAAGTGCATACATTAATTCCTTAAATTTAATGCTGATCAATGGTGGCGGTGGTGGTGGTTATTGTTTTAAGAGGAAGTATAATACTGATGAATAGGATGCAGATATTTTTGGCTCTAACTGGTTTTTCCTGCAGCTACGGTGATTCTTGTCACAAATAAGTGTTTTCTATATGACATATAAATATGCATTTCGGTCTTACTTTGATATTAGGCCATAATTTGTTTTTGGTAAAAGCGTCGTATTTTAGTCATATTTGGGTGGTTTGGTTGCAGCCCTAACTGTACATTTACAGTACTAAGTAGGAAAAGAAACAATAATATTTACTAAGTGTCAGTCGGAGGTATTCCTCATCTTACAATTTGTAGAACAGTCTCGTTATACATTTCAGTGCCACACGTGGAGGAGAATAAAGAAGTTAATTCTGCATGCATTTGAACTTTATTGCAGTGCCTTGAAAGCCTTTTCATTTGTTTTGGAATGTAATGTTTCTTGTTCAATTTAAAATGTAAAATGTATTGATATTCCTTTATGTTGCGTATTCAGCGCGAAGGCTGGTTTGATCCTCCACAGCTCCACCAACACCTGTCATAGATAGCCTAGGCGTCACTGAAGAGGCATAATAGCGAAATAAGGAGTGAGGTAGCACCCGTTGCTTTCCTCACCGAGCCAGAAGTTGCTATTACATATCATTCTACCAAGCCCACTGAAATTCATGCACCAACCAATCCCATGAGCGATATTTTTACACCATTCATAACAGGGACTGGCTGTATAAGAAATGGTATTACTAGCATGTAAAAGATCTCTGGTGATACATTTGGTATTTACCCGACAAAATTAATTAAATCTCAGCCATAGACGCCCAAGAGAGATCCGGTTTACTCTGTCTGCCATCTAGCGGACCTAGAGTAAAACGGAACGTCGAAATTGACGAGCAGACAGCCAGATGGCGTCAAATCGAAATGTCTGCACACGGTAGCTGAGACCATACGATTATTATTATTATTATTACTAGCATCCCTAATACCCCAGTCACTTTCATATTGTGAAAGCCAAGGATGAGACGGAGACAGGTCAATGAAAGTAACAAATTTATTCTAGCCCATACCAGAAGACATAGTGCACTGTGAACACTACAACTCGCCAGCAAAGGCAAAAAAGATTGAATTATATTATGTTAAATCCTATTTTTCCTCGGTATCAAACTTCCAAGACTGTATGTAAATATATCTCGACTTTTAAAGTGTTACTTAGCTTTCCCACGGAACTGTATTTAAAGTTAAGCCTATCACACATATCTCAGGTGGTCTGATTGGTAGAATATAACATAACAGAACAGAATAAAATAGAGTAGAATATTCCCATCCCCTAGCTCCGGATCTCCTGGAACTGGAAAGAGGGGTCATTTTTTGTAATCCCAATTATTTTTGATACATGCATGATTTTCTTGTTGCAATCACTATTGAAAAAAATGAAACGACGTATGGCTTTTAGTGCCGGAAGTGTCCGAGGACATGTTTGGCTCGCCAGGTGTAGGTCTTTTGATTTGACTCCCGTTGGCGACCTGCGGATCGTGATGAGGATGAAATGATGATGAAGCCGACACAGACGGGACCGCTGTGACCAAAGGCCAGCACATTAACCATTAGCCGGGCGCATTCACTATTTACACTCTATCTCTAAAGTGTACGATAGTTTTTAAAATGTTATTTATTTTTGTTTTAGCCATTAACAGTGTTATACAGTCTCACCCTCATTGCCCGGCTCCATGACTAAATGTTTAGCTTTCTGGCCTTTGGTTACAGGGGCCTCGGGCTCGATTGTCGGCAGTGTCGGGAATTTTAACCATAATTGGTTAATTCCGCTGGCACAGGTATATGTATTATCTTCATCACCATTTCGTCCTCATCACGACGCGTAGGTCGCATACGGGCGTCAAATCAAAAGACTTGCATCTGGCGAGCCGAACTTGTCCTCGGACACTCCCGGCACTAAAAAGGAACATACGCCATTTAATTTGCTTTTATTAAGTTGTAGACTATTAGTGTAAGTACTTATTCATCTGAACAGAGTTTTCCTCGACTTACAATAGACGTTATGAATGAACTGACCGACTGACTGACTGACTGACTGAATGAATGAATGAATGAATGAATGAATGAATGAATGAATATTATTGCATGATTGAATTGTATTTATGCATGAATGAATAAATACTACTTTCGCAGTCACGGATAACCAACTGGGGAGAGAGTATTCATTATTGAATGATAGAATGAATTGAATGGCGTCAACCTACAGTTACGGAACCCCAGCAGCTGAGGAAGGGACATTACATTTATTGTAACCTAATTAAATTCACGTGAAGTTTAAAACATAAGGATGAATGAATGAATGATGAACTATTAATTAATTAATGAACTGGATGCAAGCATGAAAGAAAAACAAAACTCCCTCTCCCAGTCACGGATAACCACCAACTGGAGAGAGAGCCCATATTAATGAATGGATGAATGGATGAATGAATGAATGAATGAATGAATGAATGAATGAATGAATGAATGAATGAATGAGCAAATGAATGAATGGTGTCAGCCTACAGCTACTGAACTCCAGGAGCTGAGGAAGGAACGTTACATCTATTGTAACCTAAGCAAATTCACATGCAATTAAACAAATGATTATCTTAAGAAAAATGAGATCGACACCGACAATACAATCATAATAATAAAAGTTCACTTTTTGTTTTCTAACTTTTATTTTCTATTGCCACATTTTTTTTTTACTATATCGAGACGTTTTGATGTCCTACCCAGTGCGATCTATTCTTTGTATATTCATTTCATAATTATATAAAATTCTTTCTCACTTTCTGTTATTTCTTTCCATTGACTACCCATGTATTTGCTCCTGAGTGAGCCTGTTTCCCTACATACTCTCAACAGATGTGCATCCTCCATTAATTCTCCATATAGCATACAACAATTTTCTTGATTTCTCTCTCCTATATCCTTATTCTTATAGACAACCCTTAGCCATCAAAATATACCTCTTACTTTTATATTCATAAGTCTTTCTTTCTTTCTTTCTTAACGGAGAATTAGTTACTTCCTTTTGTCTATACCTGCTTGTTTACCTCCTTCACATACAGTTATAACGCCACTATTAACTGTACATTCAGGTAGCCCCATTATTATTTTGCAGAACTTATTATCTATTACCGCTAGTTCCTTACCAAAATAGTGGAATATCTCCTCACCACGCTGAGCAGCGGCGACTGCGCGTTGTACTGCCATCTAGCGGCTCCAGATGAACTGTAACATAACGAGCTATTGAAACTACAGAATTCAACTTCGAAAACCGAACGAAGTACAGATTTTAAGACGTTTGTATCGTCACGGCCTACTTGATGCGTCGCTATAGCTAGCTCGCAGCGAGGGATCCACTATATTCATTCATTGATAAAAATCTGTCAGCTAATTTGCTTCTAATTCCATGTGCGCTTTTCAACAAATCTGACAAAGATATGTTAAAATGGTCCTGATATTTTGGCAAACAACTTTCCCCACACATATTTGGAGACATCATTTTAGAATATCATACTTCCTCATTTATATGTGCAAATTTCCCATGCTATAATCATTATCCTAAGATGGCAATACATCCCTACACTCGGCATGGGGAAAACTGCTACATGCCCAGCCCATGGCATATTGGTCTGCATTTTCCTGTATTATATCATAGTCATAATCATTTACCTGATCACTTAACTCACGTTATTTAGTGACATTAGCTTCAAAATTGCACTTCATCACGTCATTATGAGTCAATAGAAAGTTTGCAACATCAGATTCACAATTACTATCATCAGAACCACAGAGCAATGAATTTACCATTACATCTCATAGTATTGCGAAATTTTGTTGCATCTGGGGTTGCAATGCTACCTCATTTTGCTCTAATGATCAAAAAAAGTTTTAAATTCAGTTCCATGTGATCCTCCTTGTTAGCAAATAATGGAAAGAATAATTTTTGAGTAAATCTAACCACAATAGTTTCAGTGCGGAAGTATTGCCTATCCAACGCTGTATTCAAAAAAGGATTGCCTTTGAGGTTATTCAACACTTTGAGTTCTTTGAGAGTGGAATAATTAAAAATATCAGACAATGTATCACGCATTTTTATAAACTCTACCGCGTTTGCAGCATTTGATTGTAAAGAATTGAATGATATATGAAACAGAATTCCAGAGCTACAGAATGGTTGAGGACCCTGGTGGCTAAACATAACCTCATATTTGAAAATAGGGGAAGTGTGATACATTTCTTTGTTAACTTTGCGGCCAACTTTGGAATCCTTGCTGAGTCATTGTTGTAAAATTCTGTTATGTGGGACCAACTGCATACTTTACCTCTGGAAACAAATGCATACTTTTTCAGATTGTTTCTCACTGAGTTTATTAAGTGAGGTGGACCGTGAAAAATTAATTTGCTCATCATTTAGCTCAATGAGTGGCTTCTCTGCAGTCACACCTAACAGTTTACTCACATTCATATTATTACTCCCTCTAACACACGCAACTGTTTTAGGGGCTAATCCTATTGCCTGAAGTTGACTGACAGTAAACAGTACCAATTCTTTGATGTAATGTCCTGCCATAGCTTTGTGTGTTAGGAAATACCCAATTATTTGTGTGTAACTGAGGTACAAACCTTTAATCATGAATACCATAGCCTGGTTACATAGTTGGCAGATGAGAGTTGTGATTGTCGGTGCAGGAGTATCTACACCAAAATCCTCATAGCCCTCCACTCAATCCTTTGGAAGATCATATGAAAATGATGACTTCATGGAAATTTCATCAAATACCAGTAAAATAAACTTATCCTCCCATTTAATTTTCTTAACTTTAATTTCTAGTAATCTTAGATTAACACAGGATTATACAAACCTGAACGAGAAGAAATCTACACCAAAGAGGACGTAACTTACAAAGATACGACTACTTTTGTTGTTATATAATCGTCTTCTCTAAGTCCGCGGTTTTTCTAATATTAACTATACTATTGCAAAATTAAACTTGTAAATCATAAATTCAACCTCGAAATGAAGGAATTCCATTGAAACGTACAAACAATATTTCTCGAAGTGCCAGTTGGATAAACTATTTGACCTTAGATCAGAGACGAATTTGATCTCAGTTCACGCTAATTTCGGATTTTTGCGTTGTATAAACGTTAATCTGAGATCAATTCACACTAAACTAGGATTAACTTTGACTGGAGAAATTTTTCCGATAAACTCTTTGATCTCAGTTCAAGGAGATGTTTTCTGTTCGAGATACTAAAATAGCTGATTGTGAACATAATATTACCTGTGTTGTTACGGTAAATCATTAGAAAATGCACAAAGGCTAACCTAATACATTGTGAGCTATAGTAGTAGCACATACAGTATATAAGCCATACTACGCTTCTTATTATTTGCAGTGAAACATAATTCTACAACATAATCTCTATGAATTGCTTACGATATTACATTACCTCGTTCATGTTTTACAGATGTCTGATTACTGGGATATAGAGGGTTATTCAGCTAAGTGATTCATCTCAATATCATATGGAACGTTCAAGATAGAATGGCGTCAATATCCTCTGAGATAATGCTATCAACTTTGTTCTTAAAATGGAACTACACTGTTTTCTACACCTAGCCTTAAATTTATAAACATTACAAGTTCAGCACTGTGATTATTCCGAAAATCGATCCACGCACCTTTCGAGAAAATGTAACTTATTCAAACGTGCTTCATTTGCCAGCTGGGGACTGCCCTGTTCGATTCGTGCTACGTATGAAACATGAGCTAGCAACTGACATGCAGAGTTGCTTCACCTTTTTTTGATAGCTACGTATTTGCTCTGCTGTGTTCATAAAAGCACTATCACAGCGCGAGTTGGCCGTGCGGTTAGGGGCGCGCAGCTGTGAGCTTGCATCCGGGAGATAGTGGGTTCGAACCCCACTATCGGCAGCCCTGAAGATGGTTTTCTGTGGTTTCCCATTTTCACACCAGGAAAATGCTGGGGCTGTAACGTAATCAAGGCCACGGCCGCACCCTTCCGATTCCTAGGCCTTTCCTATTCCGTCGTTGCCGTAAGACGTAGTGCCGGTGCGACGTAAAACAAATTAAAAAAAAGCATCATGACCAAATGTGTGATTTAATACCTTTAATATCGTCAAAGGTAACAGATACCGCAAAGGAAAAACGGATATGCGACGGGCTCTATGTGGCAATATTTTATCCTGACGTGATACTAAACCACACAAGACCAAACGAGCCTAGTGCAACTGGGCAATCACTCCTTCTGAACACTAATCGATTCTTTAAAGAATTAATACAAGAACGAGAACGTCCACGAAGGCATGAAAATGAAAGACTCACTAGGTTTCACAAATATAATAACATCGGGATCAGAAAAGAAGAAAAAAAAAAACAAGGGTTGACTGAGGGAAGTCGGATATCCGTTTTTCCTTCACTTGTGTTCGCTGCACAAAAAAAAAAAAAAAAAAAAAAAAAACCTGTTAAAGAAATTTTAGTACATACTGCAAACGACGTTCATTTGTCGACAGTCACGGCCAGCTCAATTCAACGTGTGCATATTATCCAAGGGGCAAAGCAATTTCGTATTTCATTTGTTGATAGTCACGGCCAGGTCAATCCCACCATTTGAGTATTGTCAAATGGGCAAAGCTATTTCGCATTTCATTTGTTTTGCGGAGCTGCAGCAGCCACTTTTCTGAACTCCAAATACAATTGAACAACACATGTGTAAACCGAGTTCAGTTTTGTACAACGCGACGAAGTCGCAATCTCAGTTCATATTCAGAACTAGGTTCTAAATTGATCTCCCGTCAGATGTCTTTATACAACCGGGATTAAATAGGATTTACTGTTTGCTTCGATATATCACGTCGGTTGACAGGGAGAAATAGGTCACTTATGATCGTCAGAACAGACCGCAGACGAAGTGTTAGTCTTTGTGTTCTGCTACATCCAATCATTACGGCATCAGACTCATTGCACAAACCTAACCTGAAGGGCCTTGGCCTACCAAGCGACCGCTGCTCAGCCCGAAGGCCTGCAGATTAAGAGCTGTCGTGTGGTCAGCACGACGAATCCTCTCGGCCGATATTCTTTGCTGAACGGGGCCGTTGTCTCACCATCAGACAACTCCTCAATTCTAATCACGTAGGCTGAGTGGATCTCCAACCAGCCCTCAGATCCAGGTTAAATTCCCTAACACCGGGCGAGTTGGCCGTGAGCGTAGAGGCGTGCGGCTGTGAGCTTGCATCCGGGAGATAGGGTGTTCGAATCCCACTGTCGGCAGCCCTGAAGATGGTTTTCCGTGGTTTCCCATTTTCACACCAGGCAAATGCTGGGGCTGTACCTTAACTAAGGCCACGGCCGCTTCCTTCCAACTCCTAGGACTATCCTATCCCATCGTCGCCATAAGACCTATCTGTGTCGGTGCGACGTAAAGCCCCTAGCAAAAAAAATTTCCCTAACATGGCCGAGAATCGAACCCGGGGCCTCCGGGTAAGAGGCAGGCACGCTACCCCTACACCATGGGGCCGGCTACTCATTGCACAAACCAGATCAAAAGGTAGCTTCCACCGACATTTCTGTCTCATGTATGGTTACCCCAACTTGGCAGGTTCCATCCTTGCTCTGTCCGGTGGTATTTGAAGGTGCTCAAATACGTCAGCCTCGTGTCGGTATATTTATTGGCACGTAATGGAACTCACGCTGGTCAAATTTCCGGCAGCTCAGCGTCTCCGAAAACCGTAAAAAATTAGTTAGTGGGACGTAAAGCAAATATGAAATGGTGCATGGCTTTTAGTGCCGGGAGTATCCGAGGACAAGTCCGGCTCCATGGCTAAATGGTTAGCATGCTGGCCTTTGGTCACAGGGGTCCCGGGTTCGATTCCCGTCAGGGTCAGGAGTTTAACCATCATCGGTTAATTTCGCTGGTCCGGGGGCTGGGTGTATGTGCCGTCTTCATAATCATTTCATCCCCCCATCACGGCGCGCAGGTCGCCTACGAGAGACAAATCAGAAGACCTGCACCTGGCGAGCGAGTAAAGCAATTATTATTACTAATTATTATTATTATTATTATTATTATTATTATTATTATTAGAGCCCTTTCTGCCCTAGTGAGGAAAGCAACAGTAAAAATCTCACTCCTCATCATACTCTCTATGGCTGATTTAGACACCCTTTTCAGATTGTATGGAATATCTCCGCATAAACTTTGGTGGTGATGTTTGAGGATCCAACCAGCTTCACTCTTTTGTTTACAATCTGCTTTAGGTCCCACCGTCACAGATAGGTCTTTTGGAGACGGTGGGATAGGAAAGGCCCAGGATTGGGAAAGAAACGGCCTTGGCCTTGGCCTTAATTAAGGTACAGCCCCTGAATTTGCCTGGTGTGAAATTAGGAAACAACGGAAAACCATCTTTAGGGCTGCCGACAATGGGGTTCGAACCCAGTATTTCCCGAATTCAAGATTTCCCGAATCCAAGCTCACAGGTGCGCGCCCCTAACCGCACGGCCAAACTGGCCCCGTAATCCAGCCAAACTCTAGGCTGAAGATTCAACAGACAGACATCCAATCAGTGAGCAGACCCACAGTCACATGACCAAATGTATGGAAGCCACCTGCAAAGAATGGAGAAGCTGTGCTGTTTCCGTTTCTTTTTCGACGGTGCTGGACTTGTGTTTTTAACGTAAAGTGACGAGATTTTGGTACATTGTTATATTTTATCGCTGCAGGCAAAAGAGCTATTGCTAATGAAGGCAGTAGAGACGGTGTGCAATACAGATACTGTCATAGATGAAATTCCAGATGCAAATCCTTCAGGACGAAATACAGGAAGATTCGGAAAAGGGATCAAGTAATTTGTATCTTCTTTGGATCTTTAATCACCACCGACAATATAGCTGACGCCGATGGAAATGACCTAGTTTCAGCTTTGCTCCATCACATCCTGTGACGCCGAGACATTCTCTCAATTTATATGCATTAGATTTGGATATTAATCTGGTTGTCTTCAATCATAGAGTAATGAGAGTGCAGAATACTAAATTCTTAGGACTGATTATAGATGAAACTTTGTCGTAGAGGTATCAGGTGGAGACTATCAGTAATAAATAATCCCTGTGATAAGTATCATTAGTAGACTGAGATCTAAATGCTCGCGTGGATTGATTAGGGATATTTACTATGCAATACTGAAAGCCACATATCTTATATGATACATATCTGGGCATGCTGAAATGAAGAATTACGCTGGTGGAAAAAAAATATCCAAACGTCATGAAATAAGGAATGTAGAATTCGGACATTTTGGCAATATATTTGTCGAGGTTACATATTTGATTAAAGGTACAAGACTACAGTTTAATATCCGCGCGAGAAAAGCCATCGCAAATGTGCCATGCTGGCCCATTAATAACCGGTGTAATCGCCCGACTGTTGAATGCAGACATATAAACGTGCATGCACTGTGTCGTATAGATGCCAGATGTCAGCTTGTGGGATGGAGTTCCATGCCTGTTGCACTTGTTCTGCCAATTTTGAAATTTTGAATTTTTTTTAACCGGATGCTAAATCAGCATTTTGTAATATTTAAAGAACCTGACAAAGCTTTAACTTTAGTCAAAAATTGTATATAAGTAATAAGTCATAATATGTTGCATAGAATATGCTACCAATTTTAATCTTAAGTTTTAAGGACTACACCAATTTTTTTAAATAATTATGTAAGAATATGGTCGATTTTTATATAATATTTATGTTGTATGTTATGTTAATATTGTACTTAAGCCTTGTCACAAAGTTTCCTATGGCTGATGATGGCATACAAATAATGCCGAAACCGGTCCCAATTTTTTGAAAGGTAATAAATTTGTGATGTGTTAATGACGTCACATTGTATTTGTATTGAAAAGGTGGACATAATTATCCTCAATTTATAGTGTAAATCTAGATTCAATACGGACCAAAATGAAGTTCTTAACTTTAAATACAGGGATAGTTAATGCCGGTTGTGGATGACGCTGGAGTTGTCGTCCATTGATGTCCCATAGTGCTCGATTGCGGACAGATCGGTGAATCGAGCAGGCCAAGGCAACATATCGATACTCTGTAGAGCACGTTGAGTTACAACAGCGGCATGGGCGGCGTGTATTATCCTGTTGGAAAACACCCCGAAAATGTTGTTCATGAAAGGTAGCACAACAGGTCGAATCACCAGACGGACGTACACATCTGCAGTCAGGGTGCGTGGGATAACCGCGAGTGTGTTCCTGCTGCCATAGGAAATTGCTCCCCAGACCAGAACTCCCGGGGTACCGGTAGGTCCAATGTGTCGACGCCGCAGACAGGTGGAATGCAGGCGCTCACCTGGCCTCCTTCTAACCAACACACGGACATCACTGGCACCAAGGCAGAACCGACTTTCATCGGAAAACACAGCGGACCTCCACTCCATCCTCCAATGAGCTCTCGCTTTACACCACTGAAGTCGCAGACGGCGGTGCTTTGGAGTAAGTGGAATGCACGCTGCAGGGCGTCTGGCTCGGAGCTGTCCCTCAAGTAAAAGATATTGAACAGTTCGTTTCGTCACCGTGGTGCCAACTGCCGCTCGAATTGCTGCTGCAAACGCAGTCCGCTGCGCCACAGCCATACGCCGAATATGGCGGTCCTCCGTCTCGGTGGTGTCATGCGGACTTTCTGAGCCCGGTCTTCCTGCGAGCGGACCTTCTCGTGACCACTGCTGCCAGCATGCAAGCACAGTGGAGACATTCCTCCCGTCGTTCCGCAATAGCGCGGAAGGCAAATCCACCTTCACGTAGCCCTATTATACGGGCTCGTTCAACCGCAGTGAGCTGTTGATATTGGCCCCTTCGTCGTCGTAAAGGCATTCTTGACCCACCCACAGTCACTCCGCCCAATTTCACAGTTAAATAACGCTCTCGCACAGTACAGCCCATATTTAAAGCAAACCTGATGTGCAACGTCATGCGGCCGCTACTAACGCCACGCTAATGCGATTTGCAGGAAATGTGAATCAACGTCATCTTTCAGATGTGCAAACACGCCTACCAACGTTCGTTAATCTAGCACAACCCCTTCATGGTGTTTGTATGTTTTTTCCGCCACTGTATTTGGAAAGTTAGGTCCTTAGGAAGAGAGCACTAAGAATAATTTTCAAACTGCTCGTTTTCAAACCTGCTAAAGATTTGTATAACCATTGTAATATATTATCATTTCTAAATATCCTCGTAAAGGCTTCTATAAATTATGATAATATAACATTAAAAATAAATTAGTCCGCTCAAACGCATCAGTAATTATCAATTCACAGATTCATAATTATGAAACTAGAATTATTTATAGAATTTACCATAACGATAATTTCAATCTTGAAGTAGCAATGGGCAGGACATGTGGCCCGAAGAAGGGATGAAAATTTTTTTTTCTAAGTTGCTTTACGTCGCTCCGACACAGACAGGTCTTATGGCGACGATGGGACAGGAAAGGTCTAGGAATGGGAAGGAATCAGCCGTGGCCTTAATAAAGGTACCGCCCCAGAATTCGCCTGGTGTGAAAATGGGAAAACACGGAAAACTATCTTCAGGGCTGCCGACGGTGGGATTCGAACCCACTATTTCCCGAATACAAGAAGGGATGACAGATGGACCAAGGTTGTTCTCGAATGGAGCCCAAGATATAAACTGAGACTGCGAGGAAGTCCACCGGATCGCTGGGACAAGGGCATCCGTAACATCGCTGGAGTTAATTGGCAAAACATCGCTCAGGATCGCTGGAATTGGAGGCAACTCCTAAATACTTACATAAGTTTGAGACTTCAAGAGGCCACATCAGTTACTGATAGAACTGGCTGATTGTGATTGTGACTATAGGCAGATTTATTCTACTACTCATGGTCAAAATTCTCTATAGCAGTTTCCTAAAACTATGAATAACTCACTTTCAAAAAATATAAAAAATTCTATAACTTTGTCTGTTTTCAAGAGTATTGTAACTAAATACTTAAAGTAGTATGGTAATTATGTTCATGAATCTTTGTCTTATTGTCCCCATATAGCCACCAAAATCTGGTGATGCCCCAACTAGCCAGCCACTCAGGCGTGTCCGGTCCTAACCCTCTATGAAAAATTCGAACTTTCACCGCTATTTCAGATTTTGGGAACATATACTTCGATAAACAGACATTGCATACTGGGTGAAGCTATCTACTGAATAATGGGCAACAGTTGATTTAAAACAGATCCTAATTTATTCAAAACAGACACGTAAACAGACAAATTAAATATCCCTGGATTCAATAACTGTAAACTTCACTGCGTATATGAACATCCAAAGTCCTATATCTAATGAACACGAATATACCATCTTACACTCGTGGATTTAATTCTTTAATGTTGACGCAAAACGGAAACTGTGCTTGTATTTTATTTCTCGTTGAATGGCGTGAGTAGCTAAATTTCATGCCCACAAAACATTGTGGTGAAATCCTATCCGACCTCTACGTAAATATTTAAGGGATGACTAACACTAACTCTAAAACTTGGTAAAATGAATCGCAAGAGTCAATTACTTATGCACAAACAGTATCATCAAATCACTTATATCATCCCTCACGTGGATTTCAATTTACCACGGACACACATTATTCACAACATAAATTAAACACATGACGCACTCACAACACCTGTAAACATAATGTCAGTCTCACATACAAACCAAAATACATAATAATAACATTCAGCCATGAACACAGTTCGCCTGTCATTCATACCAACGATGACTATCTCTGAAATGAACCTACCGAAAGCACTGTCTAACTCATTAAATAAAACTGTGGGTGATGAATGCGCATGGGCATTTGCAGTAACTGTTCACTTCGCCCGACCACGCTAGCCCTGGCGGAATTACTGCACTCTGGGAGATCACACACGCTCACTATAACTTGAGGAATTACACTTCTCAATCTCACTATCTCTATAGCTTGAGGAATTACACTTCTCAATCATACTATTACCTTCCCAAGGCCTGTCTGTACACTATAATCTGATTCCACATGCCTATCGTGTCATTACAATGAGGACTCTATCCACGTTTAGTTAGACCATTCTATAATACGAATACCTGTAAATATGGGCTCTTCCTACGGCAACAGGAATTATTCCCTGAAATTTACATCTGAGTACTTGGTTCATTCCTAGATGCTGAATTTTAACACTCCTCAACACACATTTGACGGCCAAACATTTCACTAATTTAATTTAACACTTTGAATTCTCTCGATGATTCTCCTCTTAATTAGGATCGAAGAATTGACAACATGCATGTAACGATCACATTCATTCTCTAGCATACGTAGAAAATCACGCATACCCACGCATGTCCTCATTCGTTTCAAAGCATGCATACAACTAGATTACACTAGACCTGACATTATATTTGAGGCTTGTCCGCGCGTTTATTAAGAAAGGAAAACTATCACTGAATGAAATGTAATTATCCACATTAATTTGACCCTTATTTACATTTTATTTCCAAATGACATGCATCCTTACGTTAAACTCCCACACTAAACAAGCTGAAATGAGATGAAATGGGTCGATTCATTTACCAATTCTAGCTTTTACTTTTACGTTATTGGTGATTGCCTCTTTGAAAATACAAAATTTTACAAATTAAAACTACTATTTACATATCCCTCTAAATATCTACGTAAAGTGCTACATGATTAAAATGGTATGTTTGCTACTCAGCCTTCAGGTCACTCCTTGCTTCGGATCGGACGGCCCCATCCTATTTAAGCCATCATTGTAGTGGGCGTAGGATGTCCAGATCTCAGTTCCGTCTCCCCTGTGGTCCAGCTGCGGCTCTCCATTGTCGCGCCCTCGTCCTGGATAGGTTGCTCCTGAGGCTGCGTCTCCGGAATATCTCGTGCACCGCTGTCTTGTCGGTAGCCTAGTGACACTATAAAATTACGGTCACCTTATGAGCTATGTGTAACTGAGCTCCTGAGTTTGTGTGGCTACTATTGCATCCTAGAATTTGTAATGGTTTTAAATGTCGGTGCTAACATTGTCTATTCTCTCCCTCTGCTCACAGTTCATGGGTCTCCCCTCTCGTTCGCGCCGCGGTCGCCCGACAGAACATTTCCCGCACTGCCAATTAACACTGTTCTGTATTTCCGGGACACGATTTGGACTTCGACGTCGGTCAAGCCCCGTTAGTCACTTTATGCGGTGAACAATAGCCTTCCACCGTCGCGCATGTTCCAATGGACTCGATTGTAAAATGGTAACACTGATTAAAATAACTGTTTCTCTGGTTATTATTTTCTTATAAGTTCAGATAACTGCATTCCCTAACTTTGATTCAGAGTACCTAGACAACTCTCTGACACGAGGTAAAGCGATATCTAAATATTAATACGACATAACAGTGTCTCAATGCATCTGTCTGTAAATACGAACGTCACCCGTCAATATGTAGAGTGTACCAGTGAGACGTTCAAAGTAACACGAACTCGCGTGCCGATTCAATCTATGAACGAGAAATGAACTGTTCGACGAATGATGCTAAGACCGATATTACTAAGAATTCTGATGTCGATAAGACTACAACTGCGATTATGATACCACTCAGGATTAAAGAGTGCCTTTCCATGTCCTGCGCGGCTAAATTTATCAACTCGGTTTTCTCCCTCCAGTGTATTCATCATTTTGGTTTCTCTTGCCTTTAACCAATCCTACAGGGATAATTTACATGACGCTTTTCCTCATTGGCTGGTTCGTGGTGATTCCTTGCACTGAATTCGATTCTTCCCCTGTTTGTGCGAGCTTGGGTTAAACTTTCTACTATTGTACGAGCTTGGTCATATTTTCTGAGCCTCCACTTTGTATTTTGACGTTAGTTCAGATCTGTTGTGAGTGCATCACTTGGCTCAATTGCGTTCCTTTTCAATTGTTTTTATGATACTTCCGTCACACTACTTTTTACCGTGAAGCTGGATATCGAGTGTATTGTTTCCTCCTGGTCAATTGTCTTTCCTCGCTCCCAACCCCCCTGTTGTTCTTTCCGGTCAGTCCTCGTGAGAATTTATGGCAGGGTTGGCATTTTAACCTCTTGTCGAAAACACTTGCACGTCAACCCAGGGTTCTTTCTCTGTTCGCTGTATAAGATTTATTTCCTTGTCCATTCTTTAGAGAATAAATATACTTGATGCCAGGATACGCTTTCAATGAGCTCGTATTGAAAACGGGCGCATTATCTCATCTATTACATCATGTTATATGTTATATTACCCGACACAGATAGGCCTTTTTTTACAATTGGCTTAACGTAGCACCTACACAGATAGGTCTTAAGGCGACGATGTGATAGGAAAGGGCTATGAGTCAGAAGGAAGCGGCAATGGCGTTAATTAAGCTACAGCCCCAACATTTGCCTGGTGTGAAAATGGGAAACCACAGATAGGTCTTACGGAAACAATGGTACAGGGAAGAGCTAGGATGGGAAGGAAGCGGCCGTGGTCCTAATTAAGGTACAGCCCCAGCATTTGCTTGGTGTGAAAATGGGAAACCACGGAAAACCATCTTCAGGGCTGCCGACCGTTGTGTTCGAACCCACTATCTCCCGAATACTGAATAATGGCCGCATGTAAGTGACTTCAGCTATCGAGCTCGGTCTGTAATTTATTTTGTAATTACACTGTGAATATATCCGTTATTGTAATTCATCTGTATTGCACCTAGAAGAGACTTGGCGCAGATGTCTATATTCAAATGAAATAAAGAAATAATAAAAATAAATTCCCTGCCTGACAGAAACGAGGCTTAATATTACACCAGGAAACCTCGAACACAACACAGTATTCAACTGTAATGTACAGTAGCCGGAGAGTAAGTCCTTTCAGTAGTATTAGCACAGTTTCATTCTGTTTTCACGGAAGTGAGATTATTAATTTAAAATTTGCATAACGCCGCACGGACACAGATAGGGCTTACGGAGACGACGGGATACGAAAGGTTTAGGGGAGGGAAGGATTCGGCCTTGGCCGTGGCCGTAATTAAGGTACAACTCAGGCATTTGTTTGATGTGAAAATGGGAAAACATGGAAAATCATATTTAGGTTTGCCGGTAGTGGCGCACGAACCCACTGTCTCCCGAATACAAGCTGATACCTACGTGATCGAAACCGCACAGCCACTTAATCGGTGATAGACTGATAACTGAGATCGATAGCAAACTAACACTTCCTGGTCTTTTTTCTCAGTTACCACCTATAGGGAGGAATGAATTCACTATAGTGTGTTTCTGTGGTGGTTAGTAGGGTGCCATAATATGACGTACTAGGATGTATTTAAGACGATCACAAACAGCAAGGCTTCGTGGTAGAGGAATTAACCCAAAGTGGTTGAAATTCCCTGCCCGCCCGGAAATCAAACCCGGCGCTCTATGAACCAAAGACCTCCACACTGAACATTCATTCAAGGAACCGGACACTTGGAGTGCAGTGAAACCCCTATTTAATATTGTTATGGGAATTAAGTATTTAATACAAGCTTTCCAAGTTTAATACTGTTTTTGCTAATATCTTAGTGCCTATTTAGCCTGCCTCAAAGAAGATTTTAAAATCCTAAATGTCCACAGCTTGCTCAGAACTGTCCAGCTGCATGGTATTTAGGGTATTTAGGGGTTGTAGTAAGGATGTAGAGGAGAGGGCATATGAGTCTCTGGTAATACCCCAACCAGAGTACCTAAGGTTCCAGTGTATGGGACCCTCACCAGGATTACTTGATTCAAGAACTGGAAAAAATCCAAAGAAATGCAGCTCGATTTGTTCTGGGTGATTTCCGACAGAAGAATAGCGTTACAAAGATGTTGCAAAATTTGGGCTGGGAAGACTTGGGAGAAAGGAGACGAGCTGCATGTCGTCTAAGATGATTTCAAATGTTGAAGACACCACAATCACCCAGCCTCCGAGGTTAAAATCCCCGGCCTATCCGGGAATCGAGTCCGGGACTCCCTTGACCAATGGCCAGCATGCTAACCATTTAACCAATCAATCAATACTGATCTGCATTTAGGGCAGTCGCCCAGGTGGCAGATTCGCTATGTGTTGTTTTCCTAGGCTTTTCTTAAATGATTGCAAAGAAATAGGAAATTTATTGAACGTCTCCCTTGGTAAGTTATTCTAATCCCTAACTCCCCTTCCTATAAACGAATATATGCCTAAATTTGTCCTCTTAAATACCAACTTTATCTTAATATTGTGATCTTTCCTGCTTTTGAAGATACCACTCAAACTTATTCGTCTACTGATGTCATTGCATGCCATCTCTCCAATGACAGCTCGGAACATACTATTTAATCGCAAAACAACCTGCGAACAGTTTTGAGAAGAAATCGGCGACACTTCATGGATACCCCCCCCCCCCCCAATCGTTCTGCATGACAATGCTACATCACACACAGCAGGGGATGTAGCGGAATTGTTCAATCGCTGGGGATGATCTATCTATCATCCCCCACACTTTCCGGACTTCTTGTGACTTCGGTGTAATCCCTAAGATGAAGAAGCCACTACGCGGGAGCGCTTCCGTACAATTGAAGACGTTTTGCAGGCCACCGACCTCTCTCTCTGCGCCATCGACAGACAGAGCAGTGCCAACGGGATACAATGGCCTTCGCATAGCTGGGAACATGTTCTACGCAACACTGGTGACTATATCGAAGGCTCATGGAACTTGGCTGAAATTCCAATCACGTCCTCCTTGCTGATCATTGACGAGGTCATTACTCTGTCACTCTCCACTCACTATAATAATAATAATAATAATAATAATAATACCGGGCGAGTTGGCCGTGCGCGTAGAGGCGCGCGGCTGTGAGCTTGCATCCGGGATATAGTAGGTTCGAATCCCACTATCGGCAGCCCTGAAGATGGTTTTCCGTGGTTTCCCATTTTCACACCAGGCAAATGCTGGGGCTGTACCTTAATTAAGGCCACGGCCGCTTCCTTCCAACTCCTAGGCCTTTCCTATCCCATCGTCGCCATAAGACCTATCTGTGTCGGTGCGACGTAAAGCCCGTAGCAAAAATAATAATAATAATAATAATAATAATAATAATAATAATAATAATAATAATAATATAAAAGCCCATGGCGCAACAGTTCATTAAAAGCCTTGGGCTGCCTAGACGCCTGCTGTCTAACTACATACAGCTTGCAGATGTGGGAGTGCCACGTGGTCAGCGTAACAACTTGCTCATTCAAATCTCTTGGCTTTCTTGAATTGGTCTACTGTCTCCCCTGTAAGCCAGATCCTCAGTTGGTTTTACGAGTCTGAGTGACCCACGTACCAGGCTATAGTCCAGTATAAATTCCCTGGACTGGAGGGGAATCGAAATTGGGGTTTTCGGATGAAAGGCTGGTATGTTCCCTTTACAATGAGAATATTAATAGTTGTCGCTTTGTAGCGCACTAAAGTGATTCCAACTTGCGGGGACCGAACCCTCGACCTTATGAAACGAAGGGCGACTAACTGTGTCTGTCAATAAGACTGGCTTAACCGTGAAGAGAAATTCCTCGAGAAGGAGAGTTGCCGCTTTGCTTCTGTCATTTATGACACTGGCGTTCTTAATTATGAATTCACTACACTTATTGCATTCGAGGAACCGTGATGAATCATCTCTTGAAAACTCCAGAACAGGTTCCTGAGCAGGTAGAGAGGGGAAGTCCCTAAAAGTTACTGGTATTATTTCACTCCTCTCAGAAGTGTAGAACTGGTCCTTGAATAATCGCTGTTAATATTCGTGGAGGCAAACATCAATCACAAACACGTTCCAATATAAATTTTATCGTTTCTCTGTACAATGGTATTCATTATTTCAGTTGCATTACGTTCCTTGTACAAACACACTTGTAATGTTGCTCTCAACCGCTGTTTTCCTTGTTTGCTTTCCAAGGAACTACTGTTGCGTCCTTTTTATCAGAACACCTTCAGAACATGCCTATCTCACCATCTCAAGCAAAAGCGTTACTTGACGTAGAGTAGTGTTTGCCAGTTATCCTCACCTGCCTGGGTTTTTCAGGACCGCAACAAACTGGAGATTGCTCGAGTGACTGGAATGAGGAGCACTCAGGAATCATGAGTTAGATGGGAAGCGGTGTGAAGTAAACTTATATTCTCAACCCTCTAAGTTATTTCTGTGGTTTCCCACTTCAGCTCTATATACAAGCCCAGATTCTATTCTAGTGAAACATGGCGTTTAAAATGTCGCCTGCTAAGGGCTAGAACAAATTTCATAATTTGATACGAATCTCAGTTTAATTTTTGGCTTTGACAGTCTGAAAGTGACTTAAGTATTTGCAATCTTATTTTCTGCTTTTTCTTCTTTGTTTTGGCCTTTCAACTGGTCGAGTTCCGCTGACGTTAAGTTGGTAGGCAGCATGGTGTGAAGTGCTGAGCGCATGATAAGGCCATACCATTAGAGAAACCTCTGACGCATTTTCTCATTTATTGGAGCGACTGGCTGACTAACAAAGGTTTTCATTCCCTACCCTGAAGGGATGGGGCGGGCCACCTAGAGGTTTACGCCCTCTCTCTCTCTGGCCAAGAGATGTGGGCGGATTGGAGAGATGATGCCAATCTTCCTCCAAATAGCGTCGTTTGTAATGTGGTCAAGGCGAGAGATTCCCATTGACCAATGCAACATACGCATCTCCATAACGTGAAGTTGGTGCACTACTCGTCTCGTAATTGGCCAGCCCTCATTTACATAGACAGTGGCTGGACGAACAACTGTACGGTATATTTTCGATTTCAGGCGTATCGGCATTCTCTTGTCGCAGAGCACCTTGTTATCTCCCTCCATCGCATCCATCCAGCATTTATTCGTGCCCGCACTTCAGCGTTAATGTTGATGTTATTACATAAATGAGATCCTGAGTAACCGAAAGTATCCGTCTTCGGTAGGTCTTCACCACTGACTTCAATATCACCGTCACTCTGGTTTCTTGATGTAAGATGAAGACCAAATCTGCCAAGGGCGTCATGCCAGGCTTGGACCTGTTGTTGCAAATCATGTTTGGTGGTACTGGCAAGCAAGATTCCATCGCGTAGTATTTTTATTTATTTATTTATTTATTTATTTATTTATGCATTTATTTATTGCTGAGGGCGAGTACCCGAGAGTCCCAGGACGAAAACTATGCCCCGTTACTCATCTGCTTCCGAGAAATGCGGATTAGTCAGAAAAATCTCTGGTTTTGCACTGGCGGAAAAATCGATCTGGCTGAGAGGCGGTATTCACCTTCCATCAGAGGAAAAAACCCCTCTTCGTTGAGGCAATGTAATTTAACTTTGAACCGAAGAGCTACTGTGGGAGTAGGGAGGGGGGAGACCTCCCTCCTTAACATACGGCCCCTTTCCGGGGTTAAATTTTGAGTGTAATTAGTGACAAAATGATATTAAATGTGGAAAAGCCCGAAAAACAATGTCGATTTCCTGTTAAAACAGGTCGTAAGTGAGTCAAGGGCCGCGATGTTTGTAACGTATGTTCGGCTTCTTGATTATTACGACCCGTTTTAAGAGTAGCATGCCAGGATCGGTTGAATGGCTTAGGAGGATTCTAGGATTGATCATCTTAATTATTTTGTTAATCTGAGATCTAACAGTCGGAATACGAAGTTCGGCTCGTATCTTTTTGTCATCATTCGAACTGCCTTGTTTGGAACAACTTGTAATTTTGAAAAGGGAGTGTTAGCAATATAGCCCCAGGCCTCACAACCATATAGCAGGATGGGCCTCTGGAGATATATTTATATCGTAGCAGAGATCTCAAAGCTTTCATCCGAGTCGTGGCACGTTGTAAGGCTCGTTCTATATTGTATCTTCAGGACATATTTCTGTCCACAGTTAATCTGAGGTATTTGATTTTGTTTGTCCAAGACAAAGGGACATTGTTAATAGTAAACTGTACCGGGATGAGTGGCTCAGGCGGTTGAGGCTCTATCCTTCTGACCTCAACTTGGCATGTTCGATCCTGGCTCAGTCCGGTGGTATTTGAAGGTGCTCAAATATGTCAGCCTCGTGTCAGTAGATTTACTGGCACGTAAATGATCTCCTGCGGGAATAATTCCGGCACCTCGGCGTCTACGAAAACCGTAAAATGTAGTTAGTGGGACGTAAATCAAATATCATTATTAGTGGTAAGCTGACCAAATCTAGGCCGACCAAAAACCAAACCCCATGTCTCAACAGCCCCGAAAGGCCATGGCCTACCAAGCGACCGCTGATCAGCCCGAAGGCCTGAATATTACGAGGTGTCATGTGGTCAGTACGACGGATCCTCTCGGCCGGTATTCTTGGCTTTCAAGATCAGATCTAGGCCGACGCTTGGTGAAAATAATTGCCTGAGTTTTAGTGGGATTTGTTTTCACTTTGTTTCGGACACACCACTCCCAGAAAGATGAGATCCATTATTGCAGCGCGCGGACAGCGTAGTTATTTCTCCTCACACAGGTGTAAATAGCAATGTCGTCCGCGTATTGCTGGACCTCCACTCCTCGACGGGTTGGAGGGTCGTTCACATTTAGGCCGTATAGTGTGGGGGAAAGTATTCCTCCCTTTGGGACTCCAGCTATGAGTGCCCGAGAGGTAGATTGCTCTGCCTAACAGGAAACATAAAATATCCTGTTTGTAAAATATGACTGAATAATTTTGACTAAGTACTTAAGAACTTTATATAGCTCCAGAAGTTTTTTAAATAATAATGTTATTTGCTTCACGTCCCGCTTAATTACTTTTTCGATTTTCGGAGACGTCGAGGTGCCGGAATTTTGTCCCGCAGGAGTTCTTTTACGTGCCAATAAATCTACCGACACGAGGCTGACGTATTTGAGCACCTTTGAATACCACCGAACGGGCCTGGTTCGAACATGCCAATCCAGAAGTTTAACAATTAGATTGTCGTACTGGACAGTGTAAAAAGTCTTCTCTATATTAAAAAATGCTACTGAAAAGTTCCATGGAACTTCGTGCCGTAGGTAATTTGTTGTAATATAATTTCTTATTCAGCCAGCCCCCGTTGCGAATGGTGGGAAACTATCGCTCATAAGATAGGTTAGAGCAGGCCATTGCAAGTGGGCAGTCCCGTTCTCTCAGGGCTGAGAGCGTGTACCGAGAGAGAGAGAGAGAGAGAGAGAGAGAGAGATTGAGTGGGAAAGAGAGACATAGAAATAATTCAACCATTACAAAAAAAAAAAAAAAAATTAAGAAAATAATGCAACAAATTAAAACTGCCTTTTATCATTTACGACTACATCTGACATTTCCTATATTTCACCAATTTTGCAGGGTAAGAGTAAATGTGGCTCAGACGGTTAAGGCTCTAGTCGATAGGTGCCATCCAGGTTCCGGTGGTATTTGGAGGTGCTCAAATATGTCAGCCCGGTGCGGGTAGTTTTACCAGCACGTAAAAGAACTCCCACGGGAAAAACTTCCGACACCTTGCCGTCTCCGAAAACAGCAAAAGTAGTTAGTGGTACGTAAAGCAAATAACATAACTGAGAATATGTTCCCAAAGAAATGAAGAGCCAAGCATAGTAACTACTGTAATCTGCATGCCACTGCGTGGATAAGTAGAAAATCTTTTTCTTCCAAATTCATATGAAATCCAACGAGGCCGCCTGGTATACTACAGAAAAGGGCATCGTTAAAATGTTTAATTCAGGTGACATTTCTTCATTATTTCTAAAGCATTGTTCCGTCTTAAACGCACAAGTTCTCTCCCACACAGTACCAGTCAACATACTATAGCATTGACAGGAAACATTTAAATCACCTAACTGCTTTGTAATGTGGCAAGGTTAGCAACCGAACGTGCGCGTTCTTACATTGTCACTGCTACAGGGAAAGTGTAGTGAAGGTCAGCCTGGGTAAACTCGGAGCTGTGTCAGGGCTCCCTAGCCCTCCAACCCCAAGAGTTCGAATGACCTTCGCAAGAGTGCACATTCTAGTGGCTTGGCAGGCTGATAAACTGTACAAAAGTACCTTCTGGCTGAGTGAAGGAAGCAACAGGAAAGTACCTCACTCCTCATTTCTCTGTACGTTTCTTTAGTGGCTCTCAGGACTATCTACTGTATGACAACTGACTGTAGGGCCATTGGGTATCCAACTAGCCTTCGGGCTGAAGGCTCAACATACACCTACAGAGGAGTGTTCATCTACTCATGAAATGCAATCCAGTCAGGCAATTAATTAATTAATTAATTCATCCAATCAATTGTAAGCTGAAGATAACTCTGTTCAGACTCGTGACACGGGTTACGACCGGGCGTGTTAGCCGTGCGGTTACGGGCGCGCAGCTGTGAGCTTTCATCCGGCAGATAGTGGGTTCAAACCACACCGTCAGCACCCCTGAAGATGGCTTTTCGTAGTTTACTATTTTTACACCAGGCAAATGCTGGGGCTATACCTTAATTATACCAGAGGTGCCAAACTTTAAAGTGGGTTTACAGTAATATCCCCCGCCGCCCCTTAGACAATTCTCGCGTCAAATTCGAAGTATCCTTCTAACTTCTCGATAATGACACAACCTTTTCCCTTTCCGATAACAATCTATTCTGGAGTATTTCATATTAGGCCTACACCATAAAATTGTCAGGCTCCATTGCTAAATGGTTAGCGTGCTGGCCTTTGGTCACAGGGGTCCCGGGTTCGATTCCCGGCAGGGTCGGGAATTTTAACCTTAATTGGTTAATTTCGCTGGCACGGGGGCTGGGTGTATGTGTCGTCTTCATCATCATTTCATCCTCATCACGACGCGCAGGTCACCTACGGGTGTCAAATCAAAAGACCTGCCCCTGACGAGCCGAACATGTCTTCGGACACTCCCGGCACTAAAAGCCATACGCCATTTCATTTCACCATAAAATTTGCACATTACCTGTTAGATCTGCCACAAAGCATTCTATGTAGCTTGTTTCGCACTCAACGGCTGCTTTCCAGAGTGCATTTTTTAAAATCATCCATCCCCCTCTGATGGCATTTTCGCCTTCTGAACCATAAGCGATTCCAATGCAATGTGCTTAATGTAGGCTTGAATTCTCTCTGATTTTTCCTAGCAACAGTGAAAACTCTTTCCGTGGTAAAGTACATTTAATACTCCAAATGTCCGACTAGTTGGCCTTCGGTTCAGAGGATCCCGGGCTCGATTTCCGGCCGGGTCGGGGATTTTAACCTTAATTGGTTAATTCGAATGGCCGCTGGATGTTTGTGCTGTCTTCATCATCATTTCATCCTCACCACGACGCGCAAGTCGCCTACGGGGGTCAAATAAAGAGACCCGCACCTGGCGAGCCGAACCCGTCCTGGGATATTCCGACACTAAAAAAAACAGTCATACGATATTTCCCAAGATAGCGGGTTCAAACACGGGAGAGGTAGTCGGATTTTTGAAGGGCGGCAAGAAGTCCATAAGACACTCCATGTCGTACGATGTCGGCATGTAAAAGATCTCTCGTGACACATTTGGTGTTTACCCGACAAAACTCATTAAATCTCAGCCATAGACGCCCAAGAGAGTTTCGGTTTACTCGGTCTGCCATCTAGTGGGCCTAGAATAAAACGGAACGTCGAAATTGACGAGCAGACAGCCAGATGGCGTCAAATTGAAATGTCTGCACACGCTAGCTGAGGCGATACGATTATTATTATTATTATTATTATTATTACTCCAAATACAACATTACTTAAGGTTTTATAAGTAGAGAAGATCAGAGTGAAGCTCCTTCAATGACAATGAATTTCACAACGCTCACGGGTAGCAAAGGGCAATGGCGATCGAAGTTTCGTTGCCAACTCACAAGCTTTGAAACGAGCAGGGTAAAGCAGTAATGCTCGAAAGGATTAATATTTCCTCCTTTCCTTTTTTCCCCCCTAGAAAATTATTTGTTCGTGATATTGTCGCTTTATCGTAATATTTCTACCTTTGACCGTAATGCCCAAATCGCGAGGTGAAATCCGTAATAATTACGGATAATCCGTTATAGTTGGCACCTCTGTAATACCTACCTGTGTCGGTGCGACGCTGAGCAACTCGTAAAAGAAAAAGAAAAAAAAAAGGGAAAAAAGGAAGCAAGTAAAGACTTGCACTAACACGAATTAAAAGGGGTAAGATACACTATACTCCGCCTCTGTGGTGTAGTGGTTAGTGTGATTAGCTGCCACCCCCAGAGGCCCGAGTTCGATTCCCTGCTCTGTCACGAAATTTGAAAAGTGGTACGAGGGCTGGAAAGGGGTCCACTCAGCCTCGGGAGGTCAACTGAGTAGAGGGGGGATCAATTCCCTCCTCGGCCATCCTGAAAGTGGTTTTCCGTGGTTTCCCAGTTCTCCTTCATGCAAATGCCAAGATGGTACCTAACTTAAGGCCACGGCCGCCCGTTCCCTCTTCCTTGTCTATACCTTCCAAACGTCCCATTCCCCCCACAAGGCCCCTGTTCAGCATAGCAGGTGAGGCCACCTGGGCGAGGTACTGGTCATCCTCCGCAGTTGTATCCCCCGACGCAGAGTCTGAAGCTCCAGGGCACTGCCCTTGAGGCGGTAGATGTGGGATCCCTCGCTGAGTCCGAGGGAAGAACCGACCCTAGAGTGTAAACAGATTACGAACGAACGAAGATACACTATAAAACAATGTTCACTTCTAGGACGAAAATAAAAAATAAAAATCTTAGACTCTACAATTTAGAGGTCGAGTGTAAATAGTGAGTAGAAGTAACTGTAAATTTAAGGTACTAATAGAAAAATTAATTACAACAAAATCATGCATCTATCAAAATAATTTGGATTGCAATAAATAATTACTCTTTCCCAGTTCCTGGCGATCCGGAACTAGGGTATGGGAGTATTCTATTCTATTCATATGGTATCTATTGTAAACGCCACCTTCGCTTCCATTCTAATGAACTATACTCTCTATTAATTACAAATACCCAAGCTCCTTCTGTGAGTTATTAGTATCGCCTCTGGAGTCTCCGTGTAGGTTATGAAGTTCCTTGGATGAGTGGATGATAAAGGCTTCCCCTATGCGGCTGCCTTTGTCCCCAGAAATAAACATACATATACATCTCCATGTCGTCATATGATATATTAGACGTTGAAAGACCGGGCGAGTCGGCCGTGCGGTTAGGAGCGCGCAGCTGTGAGATCGCATCCGGGAGATAGTGGGTACGAATCCTACTGTCTGCAGCTCTGAAGATGGTTTTCCGTGGTTTCCCATTTTCACACCAGGCAAATGCTGGGGCTGTACCTTAATTAAGGCCACGGCCGCTTCCTTCCCATTCCTAGGCCTTTCCTGTCCCATCGTCGCCATAAGACCTATCTGTGTCGGTACGACGTAAAGCAACTAGCAAAAAAAAAAAAAAAAAAAAAGTTGAGAGTGACGTGAAGACAGCCTAAACGACGTCAAACCGGGGTAGTTGGCTGTGCGGTTAGAGGCGCGCAGCAGTGTGCTTGCATCCGGTAGATAGTGGGTTCGAATCCCACTGTCGGCAGCCCTGAATATGGTTTTCTGTGGTTTCCCATTTTCACACCAGGCATATGCTGGGGCTGTACCTTAATTAAGGCCATGGCCGCTTCCTTCCAACTCATAGACCTTTCCTACCCCATCGTCGCCATAAGACCTATCTGTGTCGGTGCGACGTAAAGCCACTAGCCAAAAAAAGAAAACGTCAAATCAAACATATTTGCGCGCAGTTACAGATACCGTACGATTACTCAGAACAGTACAAATTTACAAAACCTAAAATGAAACATACACACAAAGTTTGTCTTCATTCCGTAAAGCAACATGTTCTTAAAGCCTTGTATGAAGAGCGGCAATAGCAACCGTCCCAACAAACTTCTTTTGCCATCGAGATTAGGAACTATGTGCAGAACCGTGTACTTAGTTCTTGTGAACCCCTCTTGATAAATGTGTTGTTATTGTGTCTGTACTGTGTGATAGGAACTATCCCTTCATTAATCTGGAATTGAAAGTTAGTGTTGAGGCACTGATAGTCACAACGTAGCCAAGAGTGGTGGTGGCGATTATTGTTTTAAGAGGAAGTAAAACCTAGGCAAACCATCCTCTATTAACACTTATCAGAGGGAAAAAGTGGAAGGAGGCCGGCACTTCGAAAAATGAGGATCTCGGCCAAAGAAAGGCAAAGGCTATGAAAGGCGTGAAAATGAAAGACTCTGTAGGCTTCGAATGTTCTGAAACCGTCGGAGCAGGAAGAGAACAAGAAATGACCAAGGGAGGTTGGATAGAACAGATGAAAGTGGGAAGCCTGGCGCAAGTAACTTAAGTGTAAGCAATGCCAGGACTCAACTAAGGGCCCCGTGGTCACTAACCCACACTCACAAGTTATAACCCCATAGGTTCCCATTTAGCTACATCTTACGACAGGTAGGGGATACCGTGTGATTTATTTTACCGCCCCCACCGACAAGGGGGCAACATGGCCAATAGTGAGATACGGACATACCGAATTTTCATAGGTGTTTTCAAGAGGTTAACCACATTTTTGCGACAGCAGCTGTTGTTGTTTATGATGACGCAGTACACAGACAACAGTGAGCGTTGAGCCTACCAAATTCTGAATGAATATACATCAGAAATGATTTTCTGAATGTTTTGGTAGTGATTCAACGTATCATTTACACAGATTTTCAAAGCCGCTATGGTGGGAAAGGACCAGGATTGTAAAGGCAGTGGCCATGGCATTATTTAAGGGAGTGCCTGTGCATTTTTCCGGTGTGAAAACGAGAACTGCAGAAAACCATCTTCATGGCTTTAGGATTCGAAATCACCGTCTCCCGAATGCAAACTTACATCTATGCGATCCAAACAGCGTAGCCAGCTCATTCGGTACTATAATTAACAAAAACAAAACAAAAACCAATTACGCTACAACACTGATGGGCCTTGGCCTACCAAGCGACCCCTGCTGTAGAGATTCCGAGGTGACGCGTGGTCAGCGCGACGAATCCTTTTGGCCAATATTCTTGGCTTTTGAGACCAGGGCCTCTATCTCACCGTCAGATAGCTCCTCAATCGTTCTCACGCAGGCTGAGTATACCTTGAACCAGCCCCACATCTAGATAGAAATCCCTGGCCTGGCCGGAAATCAAACCCGGGACTGACTGACTCTATTATTATTATTATTATTATTATTATTATTATTATTATTATTATTATTATTGTTACCGTGTTTTTGTGGTAGTTATGCGTGAAAGAAGGTGCGGGGTGGTGAACAGGTCTCAAGCTACGAAAGTAAAATTAATTTAAAATTTAACAAGGTTATATTTTCTTTTCAAAATAACGAAATAACAAACATGGCAGGTACAGAGTAGCAAGGCAACAAGAGTACAATTACAATGTTTACAGGATTTGGGCTTCGAGCCCCGCGATCAAAATCCTTGAGCAATCAGCTCAGTTTTACCCCAAACACAAGTTTCAACAGAGGGGCAGAAAACCCCATTCATGCCTAGGAGCCCTTGCTCCAAAATACACAGTAAGGCCTCCTTGAGGCGCGCAGAAAACAAAATTTTCAAGAAAGGGTTACTTGCCCTTAAAATCCAAGCCTACCATAGGCCACTCCGAATTCTACCTTCAAGCTGTCCTCTAAGGACATGTACACAGGGGTAAAATACCCATCCTACTGAGGTCTATTAAGTGAGAAAAAGGATAATTATATGACCTCTAAAATAACAATTTGAGAGGAGGCGATCTGCACTCCTAATGCATTTGCTTTAAAACCTAATCTGGCTCTAGGCCTACTAATGCAAGGGCTAATCCCATACTACAGAGGTGACTTTAGAAAAGAACAATTTACTTTACGTTAACTAAGAATAGGTTGAGAAAAATAAGTTCACCTCAAAACAATATGATTGGGAGCTCGAGAGGGTTAAGAACTCTCTATCCCGATATGCAGTTTAAAGATAGAATAGATACATTTTAAGGAAGGTTACATTATGGAAAAACTTCGGACCCGCCCCGAGAGTTAAACTGCTAAGCTAGCAAAGAAAGAAGTTATTAAGTGGCCATTACCTTGTTGTTGACTGCCGCCGAAGAAAGAGGCGATTCCCGCCCCCTGCTATGTACTTTACACACTGAAAGATGGAACAGAAGTGGCCCGGAGACCCTAAAATCAGCAGTTTATATTCTCTCGCGGAAGGTTCGAGGCGTTAGGGGAATGAAAACACCCTCCCACAAGCACTTTATTGGGTAGGATACAGCAACCTATTCAAGTTGGGGGAAGATACATCCGATTGGTCAGAAATTAATAAAAGAAATTCGGGATTGGCTAAATACAAAACAAGGGGAAAGAGAGGGGTATACAGCCAACTTAAACAATAACAGAAAGAAATTTAACAAGAAACAAACTTTTGAAATAAAAATTTCTCCAAAAAAAAACAGTTCTTTCACTCCGCACTAGGGTGCACTATTGTTGATCTTCAGTAGTGTCCTCTAGAAGAGAAAGTTCACACTTCTTACTACAAGCAAAACAAAAATACGTCGAAAATGACACAGTTCAAAAACTCCAAAATTTCCAGGTAGTGACATCTTCTGAGAAACTTGAAAATTTATACCGTCAATAAGGTTCAGACTTCCTCCAGCAGAGGAGTTTCAACTGGCGCACATTTTAAATTAGCGGCGTGGAGGTGTACCGCCCGGTACAATTATTATAACACCGTCAGGTTAATCGCTGACACAGTATTTTAGCTCCCGTGATAGCGAATTAGATCCTGGCTGTCCCCCTTACTTCGAACACGTTAAGTATTCCTTCCCGGAACTGAAGAATCTCAGACTTTATCAGTTAAAATATACATTCAACAAATAAGTTTTTTAATGAATATTGGATAGAAGGGGTACACTAGGAGAGCAGGTTCGAAACAAAGTACCAATTCCTGGATAGGAGGAAGTAGATGTGAATAAAATCTTCTCAAAGCATGGCGAGGTGGCATGGAGTTGGTGGAGATTTCTTCTTTTCCATCTGTACTCAGGCAATGTACGTGTAGAATCCAAGCAATCTTCTTCCGCTTACCGTCAGCTCAATAGCAAGTGGCTTAGCGTGTGCGACACTGCAGGAAGATCGTATCTGAAAGAGGAAGCTAAATTTATCAGGAAAGAACTGCGAACTTCGAGAGTTGGAAGCATGAAATTTGCTGTAGGAAACTGTGAATACCCTTCCTATTGAACGATGAGTCTAGACTAGCAGGTAGTATTCTCAGCTCTCCTGAAGGACACACACGCCATGCATACATGATGAGAATGGGCTGTGCTCACCACTGGGAAGTACAGTATCTTACACTTCCCAATTCGCTGTGTGGTATTTATTTACCGATTATAGTATTGTAGTCCACAAGAATAATTGACACCAAACTTCGATTTTCCTATCTTAAAGAGGAATTTCCTCTCTAGAATGTGGAATTTCAGAACACAAATGGCGAGTGTTGTGAGTGTTAATATGTACAGTACCAAGCGAGTTGGCCGTGCGGTTAGGGTCGCGTAGCTGTGAGCTTGCATTCGGATGATGGTGAGTCAGAATCCCACCGTCGGCAGCCGTAAATGTGGTTTTCCGTGGTTTCCAATTTTCATACCAGGCAAATACTGGGACTGTACCTTGCATAAGGTACCACTAGCAAATGAAATGAAATGCCGTGTGGCTTCCGGAGTGGCCTGTTGCAGGTCTTTTGATTTGACATCTGTAGGTGACCTGCGCGTCGTGATGAGGGTGAAATGATGATGAAGATGGGACATACACCCAGTCCCCATGCCAGGGAAATTAACCAATTGTGGTTAAATTTCCAGGGGCTGCCTGGCCGAGGCGGTAAAGGCGTGCTCGGTCCGCCCGGAAGGACGTGGGTTCGAATCCCCGTCAGGAAGTCGTAACATTTAAGAAATGAGATTTCCACTTCCGGAGGTGCATATGGCGCTGAGGTTCACTCAGCCTACACCAAAAAAGTGTACCAGGTTAATTCCTAGAGGCAAAGGCGGCCGGGCGTAGAGCTAACCACTCTACCCCATCACGTGCCGAGGTTACAATGGTGGAAGCCTTTACCTTCCACTCCTCCAAGGGCCTCCATGGCCTGTACGGAGGTGACTTTGCTTTTGCTTTGGTTAAATTTCCAGACCCTGCCGGGAATCGAACCCGGGACCCCTGTGACCAAAGGTCAGTACACTAACCATTTAGCCATGGACCCCGACCACTAGCAACTTAATCGGTGTGTTGAAAGTTCGAGTTTTGTCGGCTGATTTCATTTGTATTTTGTATTATCGCGATGACATTAAAAGCATTTCTCCCACGTTTTTAAAAACTCGCGTGTCGTGAAATCAGCTGTTGTTGCGGCGGCAACATCGCTTCGTGCGCCATTGCAGTGTGACCAACATTGTGCATAGCTGTCATGTGCAACCTTACGCCGGCCCACCTAGAGTTCTTTACTCTTCCTAGTTGAAATGCAGGAAAAGAACGAATACCTTTTGCGCTGAGTTACACTAAAACTATGCCAGTCCCGTGGTGTAGGCATAGCGTGCCAACCTCTTAAACGGAGGACCCTGGTTCGATTCCCGGCCAGGTCAGGGACTCTTACCTGTATTTGAGGGCTGGTTCGAGATCCACTCAGCCTCATAATCATATTCTAAAGGCTAAGCCTTGTCACTGCAGCCACAGTTGTCTATCTTGAGCCAGTCTTTTCAACTCAGCGTAGGTCTTGCACTTCATCCTCAGAAGCAGGTTCTTGAGGTAAGACACTCTGGGTCGTCCTCTTCCTCTTTTTCCAGCAATTCTTCCTTCAATGATATTACAAAGGAACTCCTCATGTCGCAGAATGTGACCATTAAATTTTACTTTCCATTTTTCAATTTCAGTTATCAGATTCCGTTCTTCAGCCTACGTGATTAAAACTGAAGAGCTATCTGACGGTGAGATGGCGGCCCCAGTCAAGAAAGCCAAGAATAACGGCCGAGAGGATTCGTCGTGCTGACCACACGACACCTCATAATCTGCAGGCCTTCGGGATGAGCAGCGGTCGCTTGGTAGGCCAAGGTCCTTCGGAGCTGTTGCGCCATGGGGTTTTGTTTGGTTTACACCAAAACTATAAAGATGAGTAAAATGGGACCAAAGCTTCTTAGGTTACTTTTAGTTACTAATTCCTGCTTAAAGGCGAGGAACAAAGACTGCAGAACTTGTGACAAACCTCTCTCTCCAATACTGAGATATACATCTCATGTGGAAAAACATGATCAAATTTATCTGTTGCGTTAAAAAAAATTGTACTCATATAATCAAATAGTAAATTGTGATATTCCTATTCAATAAAAGGGTGTGGGGTAATAAGCTTACTTTTGACAACATACTATATAAGTTCTGGGAAAAGGAGATTGGCGTTAGGTTTCCCCATTAAATTTGAGGTTATCTAATTCTGTCATTGAAATAATACTATAAATTCATTTGATAGAACAAAATATATTCTTTAAATAATATATAAAAAATAGTGAGTCTTGTTGCGATAAAACAGATGAGAATATGAAATTATGACATTGCAACTGAAAGAAACTAGGCATGAATTTGAATTCTTCTTGACCGGACATTTAACAATTTATACAAAATATATCCCTCAGTGTTTCACTTAACTGTACCTTCAACACTTTGAGTGTAATTACGACGTATTCCTTTGATCCGGTGTTTGCTGTAGATGTGTCACGCCTAATTTGGTGATGTATCCATGTGACTGCTTCTTCTCCATATCATCTGACTTCTTTGTAAGTCTGTTCTGTATCCCTTCATGGTAAGTCTTTGCGTCCGTATCTTCAACTAAGTGACCAACCAACTTTGGCCTCACTCTCTCAATGACCAAAGACTAATGGCTCACTGAGTCTTCTCCATCTCGTTCCCACTCGTTGACTCTCGTTGACTGACCGACTTAGGGCCCCTACTTCCAACTGAATAATGACTGTTCACTTATCCATTTTAGCTTCTTCACTGTACTGCTTCCGTTTAACTAATGACTGACGCTAAAATATGCAGCCACCTTATATAAGTACAGCATGGCACACCTACGTAATCTCCAGAAATAACAATGACCTACTCCCACCTACGCGACAGATATTACATACAGTGGTGAAATCCCCTGGGGCGGCCTGAGTATCTGAGCGCATTGCTAAATGAGCACGATGACGTAGCCATGACGTGGCGATGACTTGACAGAAATCCCAGCAGTATTGCACAATGTAACGATGTCACATCCAACACCTGATATATAACAATTCTCACTGTACATGTCTTGAGTGTTATTCTACATACACGTATACGTGCATACATTTAACTACTATCACGCAAGCGACAAGCATTGCATAATCGAACTGAATAAGAATGATAATATAATAATAGTAATCTCAAGATAAAATAATAATAATACGGACATAATAATAATAATAATAATAATAATAATAATAATAATAATAATAATAATAATAATACAATAATAATAATAATAATAATGATATCACAGATGAAATAATAATAAAAATAAAAATACAGATATCGCTTTGTAACGGGATTTGAACCGTTACAAAATATTGGTGTTTTAATGTAGCTTTTTGAAGGAAAAGGTACGAGCAGTTTTAATATCTGCAGAAAAAGTAATTTTGTAGGGATTTGAGGTGAAATGTAGGGTCGTTCTGGTTTGCTTGTAGGTACACGACACAAAAGGAGTTAGCAATAGTGGTTCACCATAACCCTGTAACGGTCCCTTATAATGTGCTCTCAGCCGGGGCAGCTCGACTAAAGCTTTCTTACTCCTCATTCTTGTCCCATCCTGTGTATTATTGGAGTTAAATGATAGTGTATTATGGTTTTTAAACATCCAACGTAACTTACATAAGCCTATAGAGTTTATTATTTAAAAAAACGAATGAAATATGATATTCAATGACCTCATTCCCGGTTTGGAACTGAACCTCTACTTTTGAAGTTACGAACGTAAGATCCGTACGTCGTCGACTTTCCTACGTTGTAAAAAGCTTACCGTATTTCATGTTGATTTTCTCTTTCTTCAGGCAATAGGTGGTCCGCGAAGTAACACTGCTCTTGCCACTATACTTTGACTTTATTAACCTTTTCACTCCCAAGTTCTTTTCAGCCTTACGTATGTCCCATACCAGATTTTTCTGGATGTTTCGACAATGGCTGAATGTGCTTAAACTACCTTGTATTTATACAGCCACTGAACAGTCATGGAACGACAACATTAGCAAGAGGTTTATCTTGGCTCCTTTACCAGTACTAAACAATGGCGTGAGAAATGTCGACAGCTTTATACATTGGAACTTACCTCAACGATACTCACTAAAGTCAAACTCGTCACAATTCCCAAACATGTCTAAAATATAATCTTCCTTCATGTTTTCCACCCATCCTGGAAGACAGCTGTCAGAAAAAAAAAACACAAGATACATAAGTATCGTCAAAATACGGTAGGATGATTTATGAATCGTCTATCGTCTGAACAGAGCAAGTGATGAACAATAAAACTGCAGTGTCAGGCTGAAGTTGGATATGGAGAAGAGCGCACTGTTTAAAATCCGAGTTAACTCGGGCATGGGACGGAAAAGGTTAAATTTAAGGGGAATAACAATAAACACGGCATTCCGTCAATGCAAGTCTTCCTTTCTTTACAACGCCGGTTTCTAAAACTCTCCATCAATTAATTACTTCCTTACTAAATACCACGAATTATTTAACCTTGTCCAAAGCCACAAACAATTTTTTTCAATCTCTTTCCTTTACTAGAAGTACTCCATTCAATCAGTTCTGTTTTTCAGCTGGCTAATGATGTTCTCTAGAGTATCCAGAGGTCACCCACCGTCTCTCACCATGGTCCGGGTGATTGCCATTATTATGGCGCAGATTTCGTTTCCGTATAAGATACATTTCCTGTATATCAACAAACAGTTCATCATTCAGTTAAAAGAAACTATTTCCTGTATTTAATCAAGGCCATGGTCGCTTCCTTCCCATTCCTAACCTTTCCTATCCCATCGTCCCCGTAAGATCCACGTGTGTCGGTGCGAGTAAAAAGGATATATCGTCGTTTCCGGGGCAAAACCTCCTGTGTGATAATATTTTTTGAAGACATACTGACCCGCAGCACATACATTATGAAGAGCGAGAATGCCTTGACCATATTCACACAATATTGCGCCTTAGATGACAGAACCTCACCGGCCAAAGTTCGAAGCTAAATTTTTTTCACATAGGAGGTTTTGTCCCGGCAGCGACGATATATAGAAAAGCCTCTACCATTGCTCAACTAACATTTCTACCACTGCTCAACTGCCACACTGTTCTTCCCCTTTCTTTCTTTCTTTCTTTCTTTCTTTCTTTCTTTCTTTCTTTCTTTCTTTCTTAATCCGTTTGATTTTTCTCTCGAACTCAGCGAAGGATCCCACCTCTTCCGCCTCAAGGGCACTGTTCTGGAGTGCGAGACTTTATGTCGGGGCAAAGAAATGGAAGAGAGGACCAGTACCTCATCCATGCTGCTCACCTGCTATGCTGAACAGGGGCCATGTAGGGAGATGGGAAGATTGGAAGGGATAGACAAGGAAGAGGGAAGGAAGCGGCCGTGGTCTTAAGTCAGGTACCATCCCGGTGTTTGCTTGGAGGAGAAGTGGGAAACCATGGGAAACCACTTTGAGGATGACTGAAGAGGGAATCGAACCCCTCGGCTATTCAGTTTACCTACCGAGGCTGAGTGACCCCTTTCCAGCCTTCGTACCACTTTTCAAATGTCGTGGCAAAGCCAGGAATTGAACCCGGGCCTCTGGTGGTGGCAGCTAATCACACTAACCACTACACCACAGAGGCGGACTTCCTATGTATATGCCAGGTAAAAATCAGAGCTAAAATTAATACATACAAAACTGCATGAACGTGTGCTACTATGGATCAAAATGTAATCGAATTATGGGATACATAGTGAACCCTTTAGGTCCATATTGAGGGATACCTACCTTCCTTACCTATCAGCAAAGTTCATGAGATCTATCTCTTGGGTCGTTTCGGGTTCTTCGTCACTTGCTGAGGTAAAGGTAGGGTTCATTAATTCTAATCTATCTACTGGAATGAAAGGTCTGTTTAAAAGATTCCTATTTATTCAGGAAAATTCTGAAGCATGTCAATGGTATCATAGAAGTCAATTGTGTCCACTGGACACCACAATCATTTTTACATAAACGTCAGAACACTGGTGTGAGACTTTGACGTAACTGCCTGATGGGCATTCTTACTAGAAACCATTGTCTCATTTATTAATCATTTAAGAAAGGAAAGTCTGGAAATCCTTAAATTCGGCTTCCATGTGAGACCACATGTACCATCATAGTGATTCGTTATGGTCCAGCCCTCGTAACACGAACTCTGGACTCCGAGTATAATTAAGGCCGTCCAATCGGTGTGTGCCACACAGTGGTTCTACGGCATGGACCCTTAATTGAATCGATGTGACCTGCGTCTATGTCATGGACCGACATCTAATCTTCTAAGTTACTTTAAAGTCATTGTGGATGATGACCGCAAGGAAATGATGCTACGATGGTATATGGCCCTAATCTAAGTCACTGAGGTTGATGACCCCCTGACCATCCAAGTTTCTAGGCTGAAGGCTAAACACAATTAAGTTACATCGGTTGATGACCAAAGTTCCACTTTACTATCCCCAGCACATTCACTGCTCAATCAATCAAAGTTCAATAATTACAACAATAGCAATGCTCACAAACTTTGTGGCAGTAAAAATCCATTTCCTTCGGATATGTCCCCTTAATCGTTACTTTACATGTTAATATTCCCCAGAAAACAAACTAAAATTTCCAGAATGCATCTCCAAGTTATTCGCTTGATTAAAGTTATTTCAAATGCGGTTTCACTGAATTTAATAATTAAATAAATTTAAATGATTTAACGAAATATTAACGAACAACAAATTTTATCTCCGCGGACTCTGGTTTCTCCACAAATTTCTACGCAGCTGTGATGTGAGTTCAATATTGCGATGTTTATCTGGCTGGAAAAGAATTTTACATAATTCATGTCCAGCTATATATATCCTGTCTCGTGATATCACACTTAAAAATCTAATCTAGTCCTAACCGTTATTAACACTTGGATATCATAATAATCTACGTACAAACCAAACAACTCGCCATATAATTACGATGTCATATCTCGTCATTACCATTATGAATTTTGCACACCCCTCACAGACAAACCGATCATCACGACCATCGCTCTATATTTTGGACAACCCTGAAATTGGGTTACTCTGTTCCTTATACTCAAAGTTCGTGATTTCAAATGTTCATTACGTCCCCAATTACAGTATTTCACAATACTTAGGTTATTACCGGCTATGAATTTCAACTAAATCCAGCATTATTAACGTTTTCCCTGGCCAAGAATTACAGTACAATCTCAACTCCACACGGGTCCCGTTACATCCCCGCTCAGCCGAGGCCTCTCACCCCCAGTTCGCTTGGCAGTTACATGAAACACCTGTTTGTTCCAGTTGACTGGCTTCTCAAAATGCTCACCTTTTAAACTCTGCCAACATAATTAAACAAATACGATATTCTAACCAACAAAATGCACAGATTATGCTTCAAGATGCCCACACTAATTATACGCGTCGCCAATTTATACCGCTATGGATTTCTATGAATTTCTTTCCATTCTCAACATTATAAAATATTCCTCGGGCTATCATGTCCCGGCTTCAATGACAGGACTCTAACCTGATTCGCACATCTCATCTCAACTCATATAAAACATTCCTCGGGCTTCCGTGTCCCGGCTTCAATGACAGGTCCAACCTGATTCACAAAACTAACCTCTGTTTCCCAGCTCCACAATTATCATCGACAAAGAACTGGAATAAAATCCTCACTAGAAATCCCGACATCTAATATCGCACAATGCATTAATCATGAATAACTTCGCATAAATGATATCGTATTTAATAACTTGATTTTTACGAGAAATGACTGAAACATTCTACTAGATCTTTTATTGTCAGTCAGACACAGTTTAAAATGGGCATTAAAAAAACGTTTCTCTCCGTGACCAAATTCATCACCCTAGGTTCTCACCCGACAGCGCGCTTCCGCTCAATTGAAAATGAGTGACCATGGATTATTATTATTAACGTCAAATTGCAGACAGAAGAAATTTACGTCGAATGAACATCTTACTTTGACATCACAAAATACAGGCAGTACACTCACACGGATGACGATCTACATTGGACGTGATATCACTTCGGAACCCTATTCAATAACTTTTACAACATTATACGGCCCTCGCAAGACTTCAAAATTTTATCCAAGTGGAAAATAAAACAAATGACTCTTTTAGTCGTACTCTCACATTTACAAAACTTAGTGGGGGTGACCACTGCGTCGTATATCCCCATTCAATAACTTTTTACAAATCACGAGACAAGATATAAGAGGTAGTAAGATGGAAAGTCACCTACCTCATGTCACGCCAGTATTCGTCATAGGGCTCACCTGTGACCCTGGCATTTTATTTAGCCATTTTACATTCATGGCTTCACAGTTCATTATTAATTTTCTTCAGGTTTCCTGGAATAAAGCATAAAAAAAAAGAAAATACCCTTCACTTGTTTGTTGAGTGCACACGATGAACTATAGTTATTTACGCACACGAATTACTTAATCACATTAGAATTTATTCAGTACTTTGACCGTCCTATCTGGTACAATTATTTCACTCAAGAAAACTATCTCCTCATGGAGTCAAGACTTAGCCGCAATGGCTAAAATCTGCAGTTGAACTCAGTCTACTTTCGTTGGTTTGATTTCGCAGAGCAGCTCAACAATTTTTCGTCCGCTTTGTATCACAAATGCCGGAGAAGGAGACTTCGTCATGGCGTCCCTTCATATTTATAGCAGTTACCCCCTCTCTTCGGATCTCTCCCTTTGCCGCCAAGAAAATTTCTATAAATTTTCTGACTTACCTAAACTGCAATTTCAAGAGTTTTGAAAGTGACTACATGCTTGCTACATTTCTGGCGGTAGTGTTCACGGACATTTAAAATTTTTACGGGTTCGATTTGTGAGATGATTGACCTCCTTTGATAGGCACTATATTTTTTTGACTTGGCGTGGTCACGCCATGCACACGCGCTTTGAAATAGGTCATAAAAATGACTTGAGATTCTTCCGCCGTCGACACGTGTGGTTGACGTCACGTACCCCAGAGCGTGGGACCGAAGGTAATCACCCCTCGTCACGTGTCAAATCCATGCTATCAAGAATCCAACTTTTAGTTTAATTGTTACATTATGCATAATGTTCTTAGGGCACAAAGGTCATGGATTCAATAGTGAAGTAATTCATTTAGATTAAAGTCTCTGTAAAATGAAGAAGAAAGCACATTAAGCAAACAATACATCTATATAAATCAAATCGTAACGACCGAGTGTCTGTACATTGAATATTTTGGCAAAATTTCCATTCAGTTATCCGTTTCAGGTGTATTTTTTTTTAGCTTTGTGCCCATTTATCCGTTTGTCTGTTTGTTTGTCTAGTTCTTATAAGATGAAAACTACTGGATGTGTTTATACCAAACTTCATATTTAGAATCCACCTAACCTATTCTTGGGTAGGTTTCAGAGTCAATATTATTTCTGAATATGTAAATTTACTGGGGGGTTTTCCGAAACCTAAATCATGATTTTGTACTCTATAAAAATATGCACATCCAGCATTAATGGAAATCTACCTGCCTTAATGGAAATCAATTTCTAAAACGTTTTCTTCATGCGCATCATTTCGACAGGAGGATTAATAACGGAGGTATCATTAACGGACGGTTTTTCAGCACAAGTCCCAAAGGACTTAAATCAAAAGCGGGTGCGTGTAAAGCTTATTTCTTATAACTTGAAAACTACTGCACCTACGGGTCAGGGTGACCACAGTATTTTTCCCAACTAGTCAGTTACATATCTCAGGGTATTCATGCCTCCAATAAAATGGTTAATTTTTCTGTTTTGGTTTAACGTGCGTTCAAAGAGAAAATAATGACACCATATGCGGTCCAGCATTACGTAATTCAACGCTCAGTAGTGGATTTCGCGTACGCAAACTTCAGTCAACCTTTCGACAAACACATCTGCATAACGAGAACCTTACTCACTAAGTACACTGACTGACAGAGCAAATGCAACACCAAGAAGGAGTGGTCAGAACTTAATGCCAATTGCAGGGTAGACTGACGTCACTGAGGTATGCTCATGATGTGAAATGCGCCGCTGTGCTGCGCACGTAGCGAACGATAAATGGGACACGGCGTTGGCGAATGGCCCACTTCGTACCGTGATTTCTCAGCCGACAGTCATTGTAGAACGTGTTGTCGTGTGCCACAGGACACGTGTATAGCTAAGAATGCCAGGCCGCCGTCAACGGAGGCATTTCCAGCAGACAGACGACTTTACGAGGGGTATGGTGATCGGGCTGAGAAGGGCAGGTTGGTCGCTTCGTCAAATCGCAGCCGATACCCATAGAGATGTGTCCACGGTGCAGCGCCTGTGGCGAAGATGGTTGGCGCAGGGACATGTGGCACGTGCGAGGGGTCCAGGCGCAGCCCGAGTGACGTCAGCACGCGAGGATCGGCGCATCCGCCCCCAAGCGGTGGCAGCCCCGCACGCCACGTCAACCGCCATTCTTCAGCTTGTGCAAGGCACCCTGGCTGTTCCAATATCGACCAGAACAATTTCCCGTCGATTGGTTGAAGGAGGCCTGCACTCCTGGCGTCCGCTCAGAAGACTACCATTGACTCCACAGCATAGAAGTGCACGCCTGGCATGGTGCCGGGCCAGAGCGACTTGGATGAGGGAATGGCGGAACGTCGTGTTCTCCGATGAGTCACACTTCTGTTCTGTCAGTGATAGCCACCGCAGACGAGTGTGGCGTCGGCGTGGAGAAAGGTCAAATCCGGCAGTAACTGTGGAGCGCCCTACTGCTAGACAACGCGGCATCATGGTTTGGGGCGCTATTGCGTATGATTCCACGTCATCTCTAGTGCGTATTCAAGGCACGTTAAATGCCCACCGCTACGTGCAGCATGTGCTGCGGCCGGTGGCACTCCCGTACCTTCAGGGGCGCCCAATGCTCTGTTTCAGCAGGATAATGCCCGCCCACACACTGCTCGCATCTCCCAACAGGCTCTACGAGGTGTACAGATGCTTCCGTGGCCAGCGTACTCTCCGGATCTCTCACCAATCGAACACGTGTGGGATCTCATTGGACGCCGTTTGCAAACTCTGCCCCAGCCTCGTAAGGACGACCAACTGTGGCAAATGGTTGACAGAGAATGGAGAACCATCCCTCAGGACATCATCCGCACTCTTATTGACTCTGTACCTCGACGTGTTTCTGCGTGCATCGCCGCTCGCGGTGGTCCTACATCCTACTGAGTCGATGCCGTGCGCATTGTGTAACCTGCATATCGGTTTGAAATAAACATCAATTATTCGTCCGTGCCGTCTCTGTTTTTCCCCATCTTTCATCCCTTTCGAACCACTCCTTCTTGGTGTTGCATTTGCTCTGTCTGTCAGTGTATAACTACAGACTACCATTACAAACGAAAACTCATTCCATTCTATAAAAAAATCAATCAAGAAACACATTTATTAAATTATCAAGACTTGCGAAAGAAATGGTTAATATCAAATATTGCTCATGATCTTCCAATTGTCAACCTAATAAATAAATATTCTAATTCCTAAATCAAATATTCTAAGTCAGCGCTGGCTTATTCCTAAACTAAGTTTTCATATCTTAACATTCTGGGTCGCGTATTCCTGAAATGAATTGTTGCTTTGTTTCATCTTCCTATTAAAATTTACATCTGGTCATTTAAGTATACAGTATATTGTAGTCTTCTGATCACGGTCAAAATTCGGTATATCAGTAAATTATTCCATCACTGACGGTGTTAATTATACACCCTCATCAAAAATACAATCATTACATTCTTCAAATTATCGTGGAAATGAACTGAATATGAATAAAAGTGTTCTGAATACTAATATCAGTGACCTAAATTACATTGAAAATTATCTGAGTTCGTTGGTGCAGACTACAGTGATGAAAATGAAATATTGAATGACGCACTAAGCTTCTCGGTCCAATTGCCACTTAAGTATGGCTCCTAGCTAAATATTCGCTCTAATAATATTTCAGATTAACAAAGCATCGATGATATCCTACGTAAATCTCAAATAATTTCCCTACTCTAGCTATATCATTTCTTATGTAACGTATTCCAGTTCAATATGCACGTAGCCAATAATCATTTTTTCATATATGGATGTGCAAGTGCCTTCATTATGATATTTCAACACTACATTACCATACTAGTTACATCCTAGTTTGATCTTCCACGCCATTAACATTCATTCAGAATACGACACAGTCATGCATTCATATACCCATCACCGGTTGTTATAATAGTCAAACCACTTTCACACTTCATTAAAATATGCGTAATTTTATTGTCCATACCTTGCTATAGTTCCTCCCTGGGGATACATATATTCCGTAGTCGCTTTACTTGTGCTTCTATATCGCACATTATATATATACGTTTTACTTCCTGTTAATCTGCGCAATAATACATTTAAAGTATCATATATTCTTCATTATTTCATTACTAACCTTTGTTTCAACCCATATTTAATTCATTTAACATCTATAATTATCGCGTTTAACCTCCAATATTAATTAAACACAACGATACGTATCACTCCATTAGCGCAGAATTCGTTCCTCAAAACGCATTTTGTCATACAATTTAACATATAACCCCAAATTCAGTATCTATTTTTTTCAATATAATAACACAGCAAAGAGTATGGTAATTTAACTTAACCAATTCAAACATGCGTCCCTCTGTGACGTAAACTGGGTTTGACTGGTATTACATCATTCATGGATCTTTCTAACTAACCGGGATTCTATGAAACATATGTTACACTACGTCACACTTTTAAATCGTATTCTTACTTCCTTGGATAAGATGATATAGTAAATACGTTACCAATCTGTCACGAGATATCGTCTTAAATATTTCACACTGCACTTTCTTGTATTCACTGCACACTTAATTATCTCACGTTTAGGCTATTCAGATCTATTGCATATACTGGTAATACTCTACATAAGAAATTATACTACTTAATACTATTACGTAGCTCGCCATTCAATATCTCGGGCCTTAGTTGCTCTTCGGTCTGGTCACAGGCCTTGGATTGAGAACTGGGCAGGTTCTCCATCACTGGTATCTCGGGTAGAGTGACCTCCTCCACATGGGTCGGGTGGTTTCAACTGCCAGGGTGACATCTCCCTCCAGGTTGGTCTATGCCGATTTAGCAAGCCATTATCTGTTCAGGAACACAGTAGACAATATCCATCGATACTGGAAAATGTGAATTCATCATGGTTCTGCGAAGTATATATATTTTTTTATAATGATTGCCTCTTTATTTAGGCTATCGTTGCTATTATTTCCACTTAATATAGCTCAATTTCAAGCTCTCGCGACTCAATCAACTTCTTGTTTCCGAACGATTTTGCGTCTAAGTATTTTGACGACCTTTTCGAAATTTCTGGATTTTATTTCTTCTTTACTGTATTTCAACGTTTATCTCTTCGTTTTCTTCAATATTACCGACCTCTGAGCTTAAAATTCACGGTAGATACTGCAAATCTTGCTTATTTTTTTAGAGCGATGTTCAGGAAGTCTTATCCTTACGAGGTCAATTTTTTAAGTCAGTTTTTATAATAATCCGATTGACCCTTCTTATTTTTTTTAAACAATTCTATCGATTCTACACCATTGTACACCGCCTTCATAGTGGTAGGTTTAAGTTAGTCATGGCCTTCTGACATATATAAGTATCGATATCCTACTACACATTTCTTTGCCTTGGCTGGCCTCTATCTTCCGTAGGCGCAATTTTGTAATACGTCCAGTAAATGCATCGGGTACACTACTGAAGCTATTTCAACCAAATTTTATATATAGTATCCACCTGCCCGAAGGTAGGTATTAGGGACCATATCATTTCAAATTCCTGGAATGGACCGGAGGTTTATAGGGAACCGGAACAATGATTCTACTCTCCCACAATATATACAAGACCAATCTGACTGGACATAGACCAATCTTGATAGAACACTATTTCTAAAACTTTTTTCTCATGTGCAATTTTTTGATAAGAGGATTAATACGGAAGATATTATGACCGGTCGGTTTTTCAGACGAAGTCCAGCAGATGTATCCCTAAAGGTGTTGTACATGGAACAGATTCCTATCTATCCAAATACAATCATAACGACCATGTGCCTGAATTTTTGTACATCTATCAGTTTAAGGGGTAATAATGACCATCTCCATAAATTTTAGCTTTAGTTTACTGAAAGTCCTCATTTTATCCCCCTCCCCCTAAATCAAGATTACGGCACAATCTTTCAGACGAACTAGTATGTTGATATTTTGAAGAAAATATACGTTTTAGCCCGTAAACGACGGAAAACTCCAAAGATTCTTAAGTTTTTCACTTTTTATCCCCGAGGAATATCGAAATATGGAGGCAATTTTAATGACGGTGTATAACTTCGTTTCGAGGTATTTCGTGGCTAAACGATAAGTCCTACCACAAAACGGATGGCACAATCTCGGTTCAATGTGGAGTGATCTAAAACTTCGGTTCTGTGACATTTCGTCGTCTCTCTCTCCCTTATACGTTAGATTTTTCTATATTGTGTGTACATGTTGTGCTTTTTACATGTATATATCATAGTTTGACACACTTACAAGAACGATAAAGTCATCGAATTTGGCGCGCACATTGACATGAACAATGGCTATATGTGTGCCAAACTTCATGATTCTATCTTCCACTAAGTATGTGAAAAAAAAGAAAATTTTTAAAAATGTACCCAAACTTCACCCCATTCAAATAAAATAACTCAATCGAACCCATAAATATGGGAGCTACGAGAAAATGTTTAGGACCAAACATGTGGGGCGATAAAAAGGGCGTCTGATGGTGCAAACCGTTTGCTGATATGATGTACTGTTCAGGAGCATTAAATCTCGAAATGAAGGTCTGAACTTACAAACGTGCCCATGCTTATCTGTCATCTATACAAATAAAATCGTAACGACCGTGTGTCTGTACTGCACCCTTCTTGAGTTCCTTGACTGGATGTCAAATGTTGCCACGGCTGCCCTAAAAAAAGTACTTACCGAAGGTGTATGAGGTCTTCTTCTCAGGCGCGATCAGTCCCCCGTCGTCGAATAGGGATGCATAGGGATAGTGCTTTTGGGAAAAACTACTGACTATGTTAATTACGACACAGACAGATTTTGATTAAAATGTGTATATAAAAATTTATTGATAAAATCAAGAAAAGTGAAGATAATTTTATAAAATGTTAATTAATGTGAAATAAATTTTGTTGATAGCATGTCATTACATTATGAGAATAAAAAAATATATTTATTTTAATAACACACATGACCACTTCATTAATTAATTTCAAAAAATTTAATTAATTATTGAATTTTTATATCAGATATTAATTACCAGATTTGTTTATCAAATTCCAAGATACCAGTGTAATTGTACACATTACCAGAATAGTAGTGTTCATATAAAATAACAGGTGGATCAATAAAATAACAATAATAATAATAGGAATAATGATAATAATAATAATAATAATAATAATAATAATAATAATAATAATAATAATAATAATAATAATAATGTGAATGAAATTATTTGTGGCTAACTCAAATTAATCTTCGGAATACTATTTGTCATCTATCGAACTTAATATAAGATAATAATAAATATTTCTAAGATATGTAAATAAATAAACATGTTGATAAAAATTAATTAATAAAATTAATGATATTACTGAAATGCATTACAAATTGTTTAAAAGAACTTATAAATGTCTCCACAATGTCTCACAAATGCCTGTATTAAACTTTGGAAAGCCAAAATGAAAATGTAATAAAATAATAATAATAATAATAATAATAATAATAATAATAATAATAATATTAACTGAAATAATATGACTATTATCCGTAAATCAATGTTCAGAAATGCTATTAATAATTCTCCAAATTAAAAAAAAAAAAAGGAAATTGACAACCAAACATACCAGAAGTTACAATTTAAAAAAATAATGTTTAACTAATTAAATTGCAATCAAATTAATTAATTAATTAGTTTAGTAGCTGACCATTATAAATCATTTATATTATGGCTCCAAGTCTTCCAACCCCACATTATCGAATGAATTGGCAAACGTGCTGAAATAATAATAATATTGCAATAATAATAATAATAATAATAATAATAATAATAATAATAATAATAATAATCATAATCATAATAATAATAATAAATTTTATTAAATGAGTATTTTTAGTGGCTATCGATAAATAAATCATTAAGAATACTAATAATTGTCCACCAAATTCAATATTGTTGATAACAAAACATTTGATAGTTTACATAAAATATATATAAATGTTAATATTTAATTAATTACACTGACTGACAGAGCAAATGCAACACCAAGAAGGAGTGGTCAGAACTTTATGCCAATTGCAGGGTAGACTGACGTCACTGAGGTATGCTCATGATGTGAAATGCGCCGCTGTGCTGCGCACGTAGCGAACGATAAATGGGACACGGCGTTGGCGAATGGCCCACTTCGTACCGTGATTTCTCAGCCGACAGTCATTGTAGAACGTGTTGTCGTGTGCCACAGGACACGTGTATAGCTAAGAATGCCAGGCCGCCGTCAACGGAGGCATTTCCAGCAGACAGACGACTTTACGAGGGGTATGGTGATCGGGCTGAGAAGGGCAGGTTGGTCGCTTCGTCAAATCGCAGCCGATACCCATAGGGATGTGTCCACGGTGCAGCGCCTGTGGAGAAGATGGTTGGCGCAGGGACATGTGGCACGTGCGAGGGGTCCAGGCGCAGCCCGAGTGACGTCAGCACGCGAGGATCGGCGCATACGCCGCCAAGCGGTGGCAGCCCCGCACGCCACGTCAACCGCCATTCTTCAGCATGTGCAAGACACCCTGACAAGGCTGTTCCAATATCGACCAGAACAATTTCCCGTCGATTGGTTGAAGGAGGCCTGCACTCCCGGCGTCCGCTCAGAAGACTACCATTGACTTCACAGCATAAACGTGCACGCCTGGCATGGTGCCGGGCTAGAGCGACTTGGATGAGGGAATGGCGGAACGTCGTGTTCTCCGATGAGTCACGCTTCTGTTCTGTCAGTGATAGCCACCGCAGACGAGTGTGGCGTCGGCGTGGAGAAAGGTCAAATCCGGCAGTAACTGTGGAGCGCCCTACCGCTAGACAACGCGGCATCATGGTTTGGGGCGCTATTGCGTATGATTCCACGTCACCTCTAGTGCGTATTCAAGGCACGTTAAATGCCCACCGCTACGTGCAGCATGTGCTGTGGCCGGTGGCACTCCCGTACCTTCAGGGGCTGCCCAATGCTCTGTTTCAGCAGGATAATGCCCGCCCACACACTGCTCGCATCTCCCAACAGGCTCTACGAGGTGTACAGATGCTTCCGTGGCCAGCGTACTCTCCGGATCTCTCACCAATCGAACACGTGTGGGATCTCATTGGACGCCGTTTGCAAACTCTGCCCCAGCCTCGTACGGACGACCAACTGTGGCAAATGGTTGACAGAGAATGGAGAACCATCCCTCAGGACACCATCCGCACTCTTATTGACTCTGTACCTCGACGTGTTTCTGCGTGCATCGCCGCTCGCGGTGGTCCTACATCCTACTGAGTCGATGCCGTGCGCATTGTGTAACCTGCATATCAGTTTGAAATAAACATCAATTATTCTTCCGTGCCGACTCTGTTTTTTCCCCAACTTTCATCCCTTTCGAACCACTCCTGCTTGGTGTTGCATTTGCTCTGTCAGTCAGTGTAAATTAATTAAATTCCCTATTTCCTTATTAAATCCACAACTGACTGTCTAAAATGATTGATATTATGCCTCATTAGGCCTTCCAAATAACCTGTGAATTACACTGGTGGGCTACTAAAATAATGATAACCAATAATAATAATAATAATAATAATAATAATATTAATAATAATAATAATAATAATAATAATAATGTTAATAATACTCATAATAATATTCTGACACAAAAAGGTAGTCACTATTAACCCACCATCCTCACATCCATTGTGTGTACGTAGCTGGTACTTCAGAACATTCATATTACAACAATTTATACCAGTGGTAACCAAATTTCATTAATAGAGCTTACTGAATTTCAATTTATAAAACAATATTTGCCATGATAGATTATAATTCAACGAATATAACTGATTCACTGTGTAAAGGCGTAAACATCATTCTTTGAAAACAGGTTTTGTGACATTAATAATAATAATAATATTGATCTGAATGAAATTGTTTCTGACTTCCCATATGCAATTCATGATTTATAATATGTTCTTTACAAAGTACAATAAACGTTAATTTTAAACCTTAGAAATCAGTAACATGTAACTCAAGCTAGGGAATTTTGTTGTTGCCGTATGAGAATCTAAAACTTTGCTTTACCATGTGTGCGAGTGTCTATCCTACTTTAACTTAAATTAATTCGGAGGGAATGTACTCTCCCACTTGAAATTAAATAGTTTCTAAATTACACTACTATATACACCACGTGAGATACTCAGCCAAAAACAATAACCTAATGCATAAATTAGTGTTAATATATAATATACATAAAATATACATTGAAAAAAATCCTCATATCGTTAGCCTCATACCAAATTATTGGTTTATTCCAGCGTCCAAGTGATTATATTTCGCTGAAATTTGACCACAACTCTGAGTAATTATTCCTGTGGTCCACATACCATAGAGTACCATGACAGTGTAAAAAATGCACCAAATAATGCTAATAAGGATCGTGGCAAAAATAAAAAAATATTTTCCAATAATAATAATAATAATAATAATAATAATAATAATAATAATAATAATAATAATAATAATAATCATTCGTGGAGTTCAACGAAAGTAGTTCCTACTAGCGAGCCCTAGCAAGCATTCACAATAACTCAATTGGGTGTTCACTGTTGCCAACATAATATTGAAATTGCAATCAAACGTGTATAATAACTTCTATCTCAATAAGCGATATTGTGTCACAGTTAAATAGTATAAACGTCATTTGGTCCTTTCGAAATATATATTATCTTTGACTGGTTTATTTTCCCACTATATTTCTCAATATGAAGTCATTTCCACTCCAATCTGCCTGTATTCATTAACATCTCAGCTGTCACGCTGGATAAATTTATTCCCAGTCAACCTACAGAATATGTTCACCATATTTCTTATTTTTCCTTAGCAAATAACGTCGTGTATCACTTTATTATCTTATATATGGACCTTTCAACATCTCAAACATATTGCCGTCACCCAACATCGCGTCTTTTGCTCAACAGCACTTTATCTACTCGAACATAAATTAAATACTAGTACTGACCACCCAACTGTTTAATATGATACTTGCTGCAACCAAAACAAACGTCAGCCAACCAGAAATTTTTGACAGTAAATCTCATGGATGTGGTTTCAGCATTTATTAAATTCATCATTCATATACCACGGTATCCCCCGTCTGCATTTAACAAATAAAATACATGTACATATGAATTACTAATAATAATAATAATAATAATAATAATAATAATAATAATAATAATAATAATAATACAAATATAGAAAAGCCGATCATTTTAATTACCTCAAAAATAAATGTACTTTAGACGATACAAGGGGATAAAACTGTACTTACTGCATATATTACACATGATATTAATAATAATAATAGGTACACTGATCATGAAACAAATTACCCAAAATATCTGGCTGTGTTCTCGGGCCCTTTGTACACTAATCACTCGCACTTTTTTTACATCTAGATAATTTATTAAAGAAAAGCTTTAGATTCTAAAGTAATATGAGATTGGTACTCACATTATTAGCACTTCTCGTCACCCATCACTCGAAGCGGTCATGGTGGTTTATAGATTCATGACAGACATATTTATCCCAGTCTTCATTCATCCAGTATCCATATTTGCTTACGTACTAATTATCACCAGTATTAACACATTTTCACACGTTTTCTCTTGATGATAACACTGATGTAAACAACTTGTTATAACACTAAACATTTATAATATATACAGCTTACACAGTGCTCAAATGCCTGGTAACATTTACCGTGTTGGGCGCTCGTTCAAGTTTACTTCTGGTGCAGTGAAATCTCTCGCGGTATCTGCTCTGCCTGTGCTTTTACACAAACAGCTGTGTAGGGTTTCGCACCCCTGCGACCTAAATTCCTGGTAGAGAGTGAAAGTATGTCCTTCCCTGCACAGCGTTCTAACCACTAAATGACTGCTCCCAGTAGCAGGCAAAGATATTCTCCACTCAATTACAGTTCCGCGCCTGTTAGAATGTCAAGCTTCTCTTACGGGCTAACACATTACCGTCATGTTATACGTGATGTAACTATTGTGCAATTTCAAGTCTCATTTCAACAATACGTAGATTGAACATTATAAAATATGTTGATATGTTAATCAGCTCAATAGTATGATTATAAACACTTTCCAATACAGCTTGTACTTATAAAACTTGATTTCACCTAAATAAATTGGTGAATACACTTAGCTCGCTGAAACTTTACCCGAAGATGGAGCGAAGGCTAAAACACGTCTGGTCACGATGAAACTCCGGATGCTGGCTGAAAGCGGAAAACTGCTTCTCGAGGGTGGTTGGCGCACTTATGGGCGGAAGAATACTAATTTTGACACACAAAAATCCCAACTGACCAGTGCTAGAGTAGCTCGGAAATAAAATGTACTCAAAAGATGAAATGCCTTGCACACAAAGTTTCCATAGTTGCTTGTTACCACCGTAATGCAGCGTGATCGTAGAACTGTTCGTAATTTATCTCACAGTATCGTTTGCGTTAGCTGGACTATATCTCGTTCTACGCTACCGAGCCAAACTCCACACTGGCAGGGGCTTTCCACTCTTGTTACTACCCAATATCTGAGTACGCAAATGTTTCAATTTATTTCCAATAAGCCATTAAGTTGGTCAAGAATTTTTTCAGTAAATATTGACATCCTATTGTGACACAATCTTCATTAATTATTGACCTGGATTGTTAATGAGCTACATACAATTTTGTCGCGCTACGTTTGAATATATTTGAATTCAATGATCTGATTGGAGCACTCATTACGTTATTCAACTGTATGGACGGGTCTATTCCAAATCAAGGGAATTCAGGTAGTTATGACCGTGATTTCCTGTCTCTCTCATTACCAGTATTTTTCCATTACTGCTACGTAATTTCCAAAGCTGATGCAACAGCAGGTGTCCTGGAGATAACAATTTATTTTTAGAGAAGAAAGGAAGCGTGGGCTTCTGTTGAAGCTTTGTTCTCATGCGCTGGCTACTTGAAAATCCTAATACTGTCCTTATCTCTACCTATCTGACTATTACTATTCGTTATTAAATATAATTAATAAAACAACCAATCAGACTCATCTGATGGGTGCAGTACATTGACTATTTTGGCGAAATTTTCATTCGGTTATCCGGTTCAGTTGTAATAATGACCATCTGCATATTTTTTAGCTTTGGTATCTATCTGTCTGTCTGTCTGTCTGTCTGTCTATTTGTGGGTGTGTGTTTATTGTCTCAATTCTTATAATGTGAAAACTACTGGATATATTTCTACCAAACTTCATATTCAAAATCCAGCTGTCCTTGGGTAGGCTTTAGGGAAAATATTGTTTCTAAATCCCTGAATTGACTGGGGGTTTTGTACGAAAATGTGACCGTGATTTTGCACTCTCACAAAATATACAAAAACAAAATGGAAATCTACCTGCCTTAATGGGAATCAATTTCTAAACCTTTTTTTTCTATACGGGGATTAACAAGGAAGATATCATTAACGGACCGTTTTTCGGTACAAATCCCACCGGACTTAACTCAAGAGCGGGTGGGTGTAAAGCGTATTTTATAACTTGAAAAGTACTGGAGATATTTCAACCAAACTTCATATTTAGCATCCACCTGTCTAAATGTCAGTTTTTAGGTCCATACCATGTCGAATTTATGGAATGGACTGGGGGTTTATAGGGAACTGAAACACTGATTTAACTCTCCCACAATATTATACAATACCAACTTGACTGGAAATGGACCAACCTTGATGGAAATCCATTTCTAAAACTTTTTTCTCGTGTGCATTTTTCGGTAGGAGGATTGATAAGGGAGATATCATTATGGGAAGGTTTTTCCAGTAAAAGTCCCACCGGACTTAACTCAAAACATGGTGCGTGTAAAGTTTCTTATAACTTGAAAACTACTGGAGGTATTTCAACCAAACTCATATTTTGCATCCACGTGTCCAAAGGTAGGTTTTTAGGTTCAAGCCATGTCAAATTCCCGGAAAAGACTGGAGGTTTGTAACGAACCGAAACAGCGATTTTACTCTTCCACAATATATACAAGACCAATCTGACTGGAAATGGAAGATGGTTTTCCCCTGGTTTTCCATTTTCACACGAGGCAAATGCTGGGTCTGTACCTTAATTAAGGCCACGGCCGCTTCATTCCAACTCCTAGGCCTTTCCTATCCCATCGTCGCCATAAGATCTATCTGTGTCGGTGCGACGTAAAGCCACTAGCAAAAAAAAGTTTTTGCTATGGTCCAACGGAAACATTCCAAAGTGGCTGTAGCTGTTGCAGAATTTGTGCAATGATGAAGTAAAGAAGAAGAAACGTGTGTGAATGAAGGAATGGTTGGGAGATAAACTAGGATTTTCACACGTTAGCCTATTAAGAACTCTGTGCGTACAAGAACCTGCAGATTATAAGAAATTTCTGAGTATGGATAGCGACAGTTTTTGCGAAAAATTGTTGGAGTTGATTCGGCCAAACATAGAGAAACAGGAGACACACATGAGAGATACCATCTGTGCTGAAGAGAGGTTAATTGTAACATTGCGATTTTTTTTTTTTTTTTGCTAGTTGCTTTACGTTGCACCGACACAGATATGTCTTTTGGCGACGGTGGGACAGGGAAGGGCTGGGAGTGGGAAGGAAGCGGCCGTGGCCTTAATTAAGGTACAGCCCCAGCATTTGCCTGGTGTGAAAATTGGAAACCACGGAAAACCATCTTCAGGGCTGCCGACAGTGGGGTTCGAACCTACTATCTCCCGAATACTGGATACTGGCCGCACTTAAGCGACTGCAGCTATCGAGCTCGGTCATTGCGATTTCTAGCAACAGGGAAAAGTTATGAAGACCTGCAATTTAGCAGTGTAATATCTCCTCAGCTACTTGGAAATATCATTCCTGAGACGTGTTGGGCAATCTTCGATACGTTGCAGTCGGAATATTTGCACGTAAGTGGGCCTACACAATTTTGATTGTGATGTATTAAGATAGTTTTTATAAAACAAACGTAATATTCTTTTGAAAGTGATTAGTTTGGGAAATGTTATTTCACTACTACTTATGACATACAGAAAATTCCACTACTGTAGTAATGTATGATGCATAGCCTACTTACAGTATTAACAAGTTAAGTGCAGAGGCGCGAGAGTCATATGTCATAGCACAATGGTCTATAGGCTAATCATATTTGTACGAGAGTATCGGGAGACCATGGATTCTTCTTCTTCAAATTACTATTATTACTATTATTATTGTTGTTATTATTGTTATTATTATTAGCGTTCGAATGTCACACTAACACATGGAAGGCATTGCGTGACGCAAGGATGGGAAAGCTCCAGGACTCGCCCGGTACATTTCAATAAATTCTTCCCGGAACTGCTTATTCTTCTCAAAAGTCATTGTTAGTTGAGATAGGCCTAATTAACTCACACAGAAACCAAATTAAGCTGCAGACGAAACCACAGTGAGCCGGTCAGGTAGTGGCCATACACACACTGACGGGTTGGCGAACCGGTCGGGTTCGCTGGTTTAGCAGTCGAACCGCCAACACGGACCCAACCTCGAGCCCAACCCTCAACAACCCCCCATACACCTTCGAGCCGGTCAGTGCGACCAAGGTCACGAACGGGCTCGCCAACCCGCTCGACTGTGAATGGGCCCCTTAAGGTTGGGGTTAACAACTGCCGTACTAACGGAGAGCAGGTAAGAACAAAAATTGCCGGCGAGCATTGGCCTACCTATTTACAGAGCCCTAATTGGAACAGCCTCTGACTGACTAAGAGGATCTGATGAGGTATATCAGATTTCCGTCTGAAACTGCCAGTGTAAATTTTAGCCGGTGGAACTAAAGCACACGAAGTGCGAGCTTCGCTGAATAAATCCTATTTATAGCCGTCATTTGAGAGGCTTTTACTAACAACCAACATGCGTGTACAATCTGACGGTTAGGGAGAAGAGGAATTCAATGATGTACTACTGAAAATTGGAAATGGAACATTGCAGGACCCTGGTGATAATATTATCATTCCAGCAGCATTGGCTAATAATAATAATAATAATAATAATAATAATAATAATAATAATAATAATAATAATAATAATAATAATAATAGTAATAATAATGTTACTGGTTTGACATCCCACTAATTACTTTTTCAGATTTTGGAGACACTGAGGTGCTGGGATTTAGTGCGATTCGAATTCTTTTACGTGCCAGTAAGTCGACCAACATGAGGCTTGTAAATCTGAGGACCTTCAAATGCCAAAATTGACACCGGGCGAGTTGGCCGTGCGGTTAGGAGCACACAGCTGTGAGCTCGCATCCGGGAGATAGTGGGTTCGAACTCCACTGTCGGCAGCCCTGAAGATGGTTTTCCGTGGTTTCCCATTTTCACACCAGGCAAATGCTGGGGCTGTACCTTAATTAAGGCCACGGCCGCTTCCTTCCTATTCCTAGCCCTTTCCTGTCCCATCGTCGCCATAAGACCTGTCTGTTTCGGAGCGACGTAAAGCAAATAGCAAAAAAATAAATTGAAAATCATCTTCAGGGCTGCCGACAGTGAGGTTCGAACCCATGATCTCGCGAGTGCAAGCTCATAACTACGTGACGCAAACCGCGTGGCCATTCTGCTCAGTAAATAATATAAATGTCTAGCTCCCATGCGTTGGTAGACTTTCTTTAATATGACTTTGCGGTTGTGACGTCGGCAAACGGATATAATCTGAAGAGTAAAATCAGATGTATGAGTTCGTAAAACAAACATCACAATAGCCATCTGATGAAGGGAAGAAGTTCCAACATGTACAAAAAACTGCAAATCATTTGCAAGTATATTCTTCTTCTGGCGATTTAACGTCGTACTAACGCCGGTGGATTTTCGGCAACGGTAGGACAAGATAGCTGCCTTGGCTTGTATTAAGAAACGGGCTAAGAATTGTCTTGGTGTGATGAACTATCTTCTGGGTTACCAGTGATGGGATTCGAACTCACCATTCCTCGAACGCAAGCTTACAGCCAAACCACGCAGCCATCTTACTCAGATTTCTGATGTCTGCAGCCAACTAGAGTATACTGTATTACTAGTGGCCTGTAGCAGCAACAGCGAACAAAGATTAAAGGTGAAACTGATGATAAAGGAAGCGTGAGGAAAGTAACGGAAAACATACTGAACTCCGGAAGTCTATTATTGCCTTCAAACTTATTTCTTTGAATGTTTGGTGCCGTGTTTTACTAGGTCTGCCCGGCTTTCGACTGCCTCTTGGTGCCTCTTATCGTACAGTGTTTCTCGACAGTTGGCAGTCTGCTAAGAGAAGAATATGGCATTCAGCGTTACGTTACAATATCTTGTTTTGAACCTCCCCCCCCCCCAGTCGCTGTTTCCTCACTGGAGACTCGGTCGCGACAAGTAACGCCTATAATTTTTCGTAAACAACGTAGGTGGAATACGTTGAGTTTCCGTGCTGTATACGCCGTAATTTCCCATCTTTCACTGGCATAGATCACTGTTGGGAGGTTACCGAGGTAAGTGAACTGTTCGCTTGTTCGACTGATTTCTGCCCAACTATGATCAGTGTGATAGTAGCGTGAATACCAATCAAAATGGTTTCTGTGTTGTCAACACTTATAAGTATTCAACTTTTACAGCCTCGGTCTCCAAGCCGTTAGTCATGTCTTGTGAAGAGGTACTGGTTTCCGCGAGCAATCCGACGCCATCGACAAAATCGAGGTCACCGAAATGAGAAGCAAAGCATGAATGAATGATACTCGAAGAAGGGGGTAGTAAGGAATCATAAAACAGGGAATTGCAGCCTAAGCCTTGAGTGCCCTAATATCGCCGAGTCGTAAGGAAACAAAATCTAATAGCCTACGTTTCTAAAACATATCTGTATAAAGTTGTAGGGGGTCTACTGTCTGTAATTTCGTTGATTTTGCCAATTTTTCAGATATTTATCCGAATTAGGTCAACTCAAAACCGTATTAGTGGTTTTTAGCTTTCGTGTTTGTTTGTCCGTCTGTCTATTTATCCGCCTGTTCCGCCATCATGGCAAAACGGCTAGGTTTCGATCACACTTCATGTTTAGAGTATACTCATCCACGGAGAGGTTTGTATATGCATATGATTTGAAATCAGCGAATACACTGGGGGTTTATAAGAAACCACAACAGTTTTCTTCCATTTTCTCGTATACTATTGATTTCCTGTGGAATCCGTGGGCTATATGTGAAATGTCCCTTCACTTTAAACTACTGTTGTTATGAGTATAATTTCGCTTACTCTTCAAATGACAGAGAAAATTATTACTTTCATGCTCAGCATTGAGTCATCGACAGACCGATAACAAACCTACCGGTTACCATGGCAATGGCCCTGGCTGTTGCCAGCAGGGAAGTAACGTAATGCCATTTTCATCAACATTCCTGTAAATTCGTGGTTGTTCCTTGCGTAGAATTCGAGAGAAATATCAAGCAACCATTCTGCGGGATATTTATGGAATACTGTTAGAGGTTACAATCACCTTTGAATAATACTGAGGGGGGCTGGTTAATATTTTAACAGTACCGCGGAGTGTAACCGATTATTTCACACCGTAAGGTGTTTTCTGGCCATCTGCTATAATTTTTACTCTATTTCTTTTCTACTTCTGTTTTCCACTTTAATTTCTTGTCTCTGCCTTGCCTCTTCAGGCTTAAGTAATAACACCATAATTCATCTTCTTATCTGTTTACTTAAGAATACCTGCGCCTAAATTTTCCTGTACAGGCTGAACGATCCACCTGTGCGTGCGCTCTAGGGTAACTAATTTTTTGTCCGGTGAGCAGGATGTTGTTACGTGCCAGCTCCTTACAGTTACTTCCGAAAGACCAATGTACACTGGCAATTCATTGCATTAGCCCTATAGATAATCTTTCCTTTATATAATTTCTTTATATCACATCAAAAGCAGACATGTTCATTGCAAATGCAGTTGATAAATTTAAACACTACCGTAACTTGAAATGGTGTTCACAAAACCTACAAAACCTGACTAAAACACATCGAGTTGTCAAATTTTACAAAACTCCTTGGTTGAGGCCCTACATAGATCCCTATAATAATAATTTAAGAACACTATCTACAAACCATTTCGATAAAGACTAGTAGGCCTAATAAGAGTCTATAATACGCGATAAGTACCAGCATTTAACCAGAGAGCGGACAGACTGTTACTAGAATTTTAGAGGCGTTAACATTCGGGTCATTAGTCCTAGGTTGGGATCAGTGATGACGTGTGAGAATGCATAAGATAAAAGTGATAAAAGATAAAAATAAATTACTTTCTAAGCTTCCGACACCTCAATACAGGTAGAAGAGTTGATTGAGAGAAGTCATGCCAAGTGTGTCTGGTTCTCCGAAGAAGAGAGGGATCTGAAAGAAGTGAGGATCACTCATGAGCATATTCAGGAGCGGAACCCTCTGAACAAGAAAGTTGAGTCATATGGCTGTTTCCAAGAAAAATTGAAACTAAAGACAGGAATGACGTAGACTGAGGGGGACAAAATAAAAACACTGAACGCGCATGAAAACGTTAAAGGACACCAAAGAAGACGAAAGTAGTCAAAATGACGATCAATAGTTATACAAACTAAGATTAATAATAGAGATGTGTCAACAATATCTCATGTAAGTATTTAGATTTGTGCTTTCTCGGCCCGTAATCGCAATACTGAAAGGACAGGGAATAGAAATACTTATGTGGCAACGTCACAAAAATTCCTCACAGTTGGTAAAAGCAAGGACAAATTGTCTCCACTCTTACACCCTGGGATGTTCAAAATACTTGCGGCAAGGCATACATTAGCCCAAAATGCCAGTCCATTGCTACTCGTATCAAGGAACACCAACGAAATATCCTTTCAATCAGCCAGACAAGTCAGCAATAGTTGAGCACGCCCTATCAACGGTTCATGATGTCATGTTCCAAGATGTTTGAGCTCTTACTCAAATTAAACACTACAGGTCTAGGATTATATGGGAAGCTGTGTAAATACGTAAAAATCCTAAAAAATTCAGCATGGACACTGACTATCAGTTAAGTAATACGTGGTTTCCAGCCATAAAGGATTTACGTAGACAAACTTCCCTGTAATTTCACGTCCTTCTTCTTCCCCCTCCTCCCCCCAACTGTAACACTTCTTTCTCTTTTTCCTCATTTATTCTGCCACACTTTTCTTTCCATCTTCAGCTCTATTCTATTCTTCTATCCTGTCAGTCTTTCGTTGCACATTCCCACCTCTCTCTTGACTACGCTGCCGGCAAAAATGACTAACCGTACCGCATTGTTTTGGGCAATGTGTGGCTGAGATTTAATTAATTTTTCGTGCAAACATCAAATGTATCACCAGAGATATTTTTAAATTACAACATCGTACGATATGAGCGTCAAATGAACGTTTCCGCCCCTCAAAAATACAACTACATCCATATGGTATGAACACGGGACCTTCAAATATAGAAGCCGACATTCTACCACTAAACCACTGGTTCATAAGGGGGAAGACAACTACGTCAATTATATAGTACCATACATTGATGATGGCGATGTCCTATTTAACGTGTCATTATGCAGGATTTTCTTTTTCAACTTTTTATTTTTTGCGCAAAGAGTAGTAATACTTGTAGATATTACACGATTTTGTAGGGTCATTACTGTCATCAGCCACTTGTACTAAAAATATCATTTCATAGCTTATATTTCTGGTGATACATGATATTACCTTATTTCTGTAAGATCATTACGGTCATCAGCCCCTTGCTGAAAAAGCAACCTTTTTGATAACTGAACTAAGGTAGTGTTTGTTGTTCTATATTAATTTCGATGTTTTTAGGTGCTTAAAAATGATATATAAACAGTATGAGAATGATACGTTATAAGTACAAGGAATTGATGACAGCAGTGTATCAACTACCGTATTAAATAAAAACATTTTTTTGCTAGTTGTTTTACATCGCACCGACACAGATAGTGTGCCATTTCACCGTTCTATATTTGCATCAGTAGGAACAAAAATGGCGTTCAAGCCATTAAAAGGTCAATGTGAAAGCAACTAACATCGGTACGAACTGAAATGATAATCCTTTCAACCAGTAGTCACCGAAAGGACCATACTTAGAAGGCTGTGAGAAAAGAATGACAGAAGCGGATTATTTAAACCAATTATTAAGAAAAAAAAGAGACTTCCATTAGAACATTCTACACAATTCAGCACTACGGCAAGTAAGACGGAGTCGAGCAAAGAAAGAAGCCAGCTTATCTGATTTTAAGATCAAATATTGACGGAGAATAAAAATCCGCGGCAGCCCGCTCAACGTCAGCTTCATAGATTGGATAACTGCGCGAAATTTAAAGACCAGCAAAAAGGAGTTAGCAAGTCTGGTACAACAAATACGTCACGGCTGGACTTAGAAGTTTTATATTTGTCTGATACTGCACATCGTAGACAGCAGAGTCCAACCAGCTGTCAAGTGCATTTCTAATAAGCACGGAGAAATCGCATTTGCTCGGCAAGCGAGAGAGTTTTTACAAATAGTAGCACAATTAGAACTACTATATCGAAACTAATCGTCCCAGAGCACATTTTATTCTGATATCATAGGCATTACGAAACGAAGATTAATTGCAAGATGACAACATTAACTAATACATTGTATTATTCTGTTCCTAACGTACCAGAGACCACTATGATGTTGTAAAAGACCAAGGCAGAGACTACTCTGACTATGGTGGCGCTTTACGAGGTTGATGACCCAGGAGGATTGAAAGTCAGCTGAGAAGACGAGATGGACCCGATTACCTAAAGCAAAACCATGGAGCGAGGCCTACCATTCCCGATGACCAACAGCGAGATGGCAAACAGGGTCCAATAAGCAAAGTTAAGTCCCCTATAAGTCGTTTTTCGTAAGTAGAAACCTTTATTTTTGGCTATGTGTTGATATGTTTTGTGACATTGTGCGTGCGTATATAATATTGAAGTGTAATTACATGGATGTAGGTATTCATCTGATGTTACTGTCAATCCCATGTGTAGGCGTAATATACCAGTGAAAGCCGTTCGCAAATTTATCAATGTGGTGTGAGAGAAAGTAATAGATGTTTTTAATCGTTATCAGTGAAGTGTTAAAGTGTAATATGAATGTCAATATACATGTGTGATGGCTTTATCGGAATAGCAAGCTAAGAGATCGTATTTAGGGAATGTTTACGACGAAATATAGTAGTACAGCTTAGTATTATGATGCACGTTTCTTTGACACTATGACGGTAAGGATAATGTTTTTATATGTGAAGGTTATGGCACATATGCATCGTATTTAATGAGATGGGTGCTTGAAAGGCATTGATATGGATATTACGTGATATTTGGAATGGTAAATAGTGAATGAAGTAATAATATAAGCGGATGTTAAGTTGTGATGGTGATATTTATTTTTATTTGAGAGGTTGGTCATAGTAGTCTTCTGTGAGATGATAGTACGTGCAAATTAGGCATTCTAAGATATATATTGAAACGTACTGCTTTCAATTGCTGTTTTTATTCCCGATACACAAAGTAGGTTAGGATACGATCTCAATGCCATCAACACAGTGTTGTTTGAGTATGTAGGATCATCAGATGAGCCAAGAGGCTAATAACGATAATATTTAGGCCTTCACTGAGTTATTTATGACCATTTTCAAGTACTCTCACGCATGGTAACCTAATTCCTGATTTTATGTGAGTATGTTGACACATCACTGATGGCTTAGTCATTCATGTATGGATTTTTAGATGAAGGTAGAGTCTTCTAACATGCCAGTTTTTCCACTTGTGGTATAGTTTGTTAGAACGTTAATTAAATACACTTGGCAATGCTACATTCAGCCAGACACGCACTTAAATTGAATTTTAACCATGGATTAAGATAATAATTAAGTGAATTAACGACATAAGCCATATGATAGTATTAATTTGAAATCAATCACGACTTAGAGCGGACCTGAATTTGCTTATATGGAGATCAGATCTTATGAAACATGAAAAACAAAGTGAAGTTTCAAACATATGAGTTAACTGAAGTCCTCAGAAAACAGATATTGCTTTCCCATATGATTTTCTACTGTGTATGGACACGGATATTAGGTTTATCACAAAGTGACATTCGTTTCACTAGTCATATTTGAGTTAAAGGTTAAATGACAGAACTTTAAGTGACTTTGTGGAGCAATTCAGCTCAGCGAGAGGAGATTCCAGATCTTAATGAATTATTTATTTGGCTATTTTCACTGCGTTCTACATTCTGTTTTAAAACTATAATCTGAAATGATGTATATAGTAATGAGTGTAATTTTCTTTTCATTTTTGACCAATTGGATGCATCTAATTCTTACAACTCTATTTAGTATGATTTATTTGTTTAATATGTTTTAATTTTTCAATTGATTCTTCGAACATTATTTATATATGACTTAGATTTTCAACAGGCCAGGTATTAATGAATCGATAATTATGGCCTAGATTTCAGCTACTTATTACGAGTTTTTCCAAACTTATTTTTCTTTATTTGAACTTAACTGTAACTGATTGAGATATTTATAACATTGCGAAGCTATCTACGTTATGTGAGGCATTTTTAATGATATCTTAGGTAACATTTCCTTAATATTTGGACTGAATAGTCAGTAAAGGTTGAGTAGTGAAACTCTATAATTCTTCTAATGCCTACTTGGTATAAGAACTAGATGTAAGACTGTAGTAACTCATTTGTAATTGCGATTTTCGTTGGTGACACATGCGAATTAGTTGAAATATCGTATTGACTTGATATTTGCGATTAATTTTGGCGACATGCAAGTATGGTATCCGACCGATAGCGTATTGGAGACGTCCTTCTGCGTAGGTTGAGATGTACCATAGGCCATCGGCGTACTTTCTCAAGCGGAATCCACAACCCAGCAACATTAATCAGATAGAATCATTTATCAAGAGCTAGTCTGGATCTCATGTATCCTCACCTGGACGCGGGAACGGTGCAATAGGTTTTACGGCGACGATGGGACAGGAAAGGGGAGTGGGAAGGAAGCGGCCGTGGCCTTAATTAAGGTACAGCCCCAGCATTTGCCTGGTGTGAAAATGGGAAACCACGGAAAACCATTTTCAGGGCTGCCGACAGTGGGGTTCGAACCTACTATCTCTCGAATACTGGATACTGGCCGCACTTAAGCGACTGCAGCTATCGAGCTCGGTTAAAATAAAACAACACCTCTTTTACGCTCTATCGAGAATTTATATTAAGATCTGTCTTGTGCGAGAAAGAAAATAATAGTAAGAGATTAATGACCTCAAAGTCACTTCCTAATACATGAAACAGGCTTGTTTATAACATTCGTTTCAGGTGTTTTCAATAGTCTCTCGATCTAAATCAGTAGGAATAAAATATATACAGAACTGATGTTAACATTCACAAGATCATTGTCTACTATCGATCTATCGTAAATGAAAGTTACCGCTTTTCACACACATTGAAAGTGCTAAATCCACCAAAGACAGTATTTAGCCCGTTCAAAATAATGAGGGATGCCCTTTCATTCCTTTTACTTAATGAGCTGCTGCTAGTAAGTGACATAATACGTACGTTTGTTTCTTATTTTAAGTTTTTTTACTGTTCGTTGTCTAAGAAAATAGGCCATTTATTACCTTTAATTTTGAGCACGTTTGCTAAAAATTAACATGTTGTTTACCTCTTATCTGTTAATTTCGTTCCATTCTTCAGCCCTGTTTCTAAGTCACTTCCCACAGGCTGATGACTTGCAGTTTAGCTAGACTACGTTATCGTCAGTTGTTTTTGTCTAGATCTGAGGATTGTCGATTAGATCTCTAGATTAGCCTGACAGTGTTTCTACTTACTTGTGTCAAGCACCGCAGTTTCACCACTCTCACTCCTCTTGTCCACTTCCGATCCTGACAGTGATAGGTTTGTGAGGTCTAAAGAATCATTCATTTTCATGCTTTTTGTAGTCTTCTCCTTTCTTTTGCCGATACCTACATTACGAGAAGTTTTAGATCCCTTCCAATTTCACGCTGATTAGTGATAAGAAAATATAGTTACCTAGAGCTTCTATCGACTTTGATACCTTCTCAGCTGCATGTGTACTGAGGGTTTACTCTTCTATTTCAAAGGCAGGGTTATGTAGCTCGGGTACAGCGCTGGCCTTCTGAGCTCAAGCTGGCGAGTTCGATCCCGGCTCAGCCCAGTATTATTTGAAGGTGCTGAAATACGTCAGTATAGTGTCGGTCGATTTCCTCGCACTTTAAAAAACTCCTACGGGGCAAAATTCCGAAAACCAAGAAAGAAGTTACCGGAACGTAAAACCAGTAACATTATTATTACTTATATTAAAAAGTGTGCACTCTTGTAGATTAAACTACTATGCACGACACCGAACGAGATGACCGTGCGGTAAGGGGTGCGCAGCTATAAGCTTGCATTCGGGAGATAGTGGGCTCGAAACCCATTGTCGACAGCCCTAAAGATTGTTTTCCGTGGTTTCCCATTTTCACACGGGACAAATGTTGGTTCTGTACCTTAATTAAGGCCACGGTCGCTTCCTTCCCACTCCTAGCCCTTTCCCATCCCACCGACGTCATAAGACCTATCTGTGTAGGTGCGAAGTAAAGCCAATTGTAGGAACACGAACAGAGAGTAGAGACATAGAACTAGAACGACAGCATAGCACACTACATAAGCTGTATATGAAACAGCTCTCCATGCCACCAGATACTGTGCTAACCTTTCCGTTCCTACGTAACTGCTACGTCCAACGTCTACTCGAATCTGTTTATCATATGCATACCTTAATCTACCCCATACCATTCTCACCACCTACGCATCCCTCAATAACTAACTTAACAAGTCCTAGGCGTCTTAAAATTAATATTATATTTCTGTCCCTTCTTTAGGTCAATTTTCGCTCAATGATTCCCTGTCGCCAATTCGATTCATTATCTCTTCATTCCCGATTCGATCTACCATATCACCTTTAGTATTTTTCTGTAATGCCACATTTCAAAGGATTCTTTCTTTCTTTCTTTCCTTCTGGGCGAGTTATTTTCAATGATTCAATTCATGCCAAGCTTCAGACGAAAGTGTTCAAAAAACACCTTTCTAATCCATGTACGTATCACTGTTTAATGTGAGCAATTTTCATTTCGTAAGAAAGACCCTTCTTGCTTGTACTAGTGTGCATTTTATGCTCTCCTTATTCCTACCCTAGACTGTGTTCCTACCATCTCTAGTCATTCTACTACCTACGAAACAACGTTCATCTACTTCCTTAAGGACTTAATTTTCTAATCTGCATCATCTGTCTTCATTCGACTGCACTCAGTATTTTCTTTTAGATTTATTTTCATCTTGTGCTCTTTCTTCAAGAATATGTCCATACCATACAGCAATTTCTCCAGATCGTCTGCAGGCTCAGGTAGAAGCCGCATGCTTGGTGATCAATGCTTATGAATCCCAGCATGCCTTTGCCACGTCAGTTAGGCATGCCTTCAAACATTAAATTCCTACATATATCTGTCTCTCTCTCTCTCTTTCTCTCCCTTTCTCTCTCTCTCTCTCTCACACACACACACACACACATCCTTCAGAATAACTTTGGAGTCTGTAGATCTGTGCTTTAGATCCCAGTGATAACAGACGTTAGTTATCCTGAGTGATTTTTCATGCTTTAACCAGTTTTCATGAGCATCACCATTTTCACGAACTGCTGATAAACTTTCTTCAGATTTCCCACAACTTGTAGGATCACTGCGAGTTACCTCATCCATTCGGATTATGTAAGAAGTTGTAGGACCTTGAGGACATTTCAGTATCAATATGACATGATCATATTCCAAGTCGGGTTAGTGTAAAAAGAACATTGTGTACGGCTGCCATCTTGCCCATTAGTCTTGAGTCGTCCTGACGCTACGTGATCCTACTGATAAAAATCCCCACTGCTTTTGAAATCGAACCCGGTGACCTTCAGGCCTTCCAATCCTCAACCCAAAGGACACATTGCTATTTACGACAGATTATAAACACTCATTTAAATGGAGATGATGATTAAGATACTGCTAGTCTCTACAACGATTTGCTAACTAGGTAAGAATAATAGTTGTGTATTTCGAGAGTTATTATTATTATTATTATTATTATTATTATTATTATTACAAGTTGCTTTACGTCCCACCAACACAGATAGGTCTTAAGACGACGATGGGAGAGGAAGGGGCTAGGATTGGGAAGGAAGCGGCCGTGGCCTTAATTAAGGTACAGCCCCAGCAATTGCCTTGTGTGAAAAAGGGAAACCACGGAAAAACATCTTCAGGGCTGCCGACAGTGGGGTTCGAACCCACTATCTCCCGAATACTGGATACTGGCCGCACTTAAGCGACTGCAGCTATCGAGCTTGGTATTTCGAGAGTTAAGTTCACTTCACAGAAAGGTTTGTGTATCTTATCCATACGCAGCCTAGTCGCGGTTCGAATTTGGAGGGGTTCTTTGAAACGATGCACAAGCAGCAAAAATTATCAACGTTGTGATATGCAAGCTATTTATCAGTCTACCAGCTGCAGAACCCGTCGTTAACGGGACAGTCATACAGAATGTACAAAGTTATCTAACTCCCCGGCTACTTTCCGCCAATATTCAGGCAACCTGCTTTACTCGGGACGCAGCAGAAATTCCATCTACCGGAAATGAGTGACAGTAGAAGAGAAAAATCACATCACAACAATGGTCAATATAATGCTATTGCTGATCAGATTTATGAGCTTTCGAAATTGTAGGCGTTCACATTTCGTTTTCTTCCGGCTCTGGGATATAAGAAGGGGCTGCCTGGCCGAGGCGGTAAAGGCGTGCTCGGTTCGCCCGGAAGGACGTGGGTTTGAATCCCCGTCAGGAAGTCGTAAAATAGAAATGAGATTTCCACTTCCGGAGGTGCATGGGGACCTGAGATTCAATCAGCCTACACCGTAAATGAGTACCAGGTTAATTCCTGGGGGAAAAGGCATTCGGACGTAGAGCTAACCACTCTACCCCATCACGTGCTGCGGTTAACAATGATGGAAGCCTTTACCTTCCACTCCTCCAAGGGCCTTCATGGCCTGTACGGAGGTGACTTGGTCTTTGTCTGGGATATTAGAGCATCTAATGTAAAAGCAGTCCTTCCTTATTTCATGACTCCCTCTTGTCTTATTCTTCATTCCTTTACAGTTTTTTCTCATTGTTTATAATCTTCAAATTTTTCCTTGTCGATACGGACCGATAACCATGCGGTTTTACACTTTAAGGCAACCATGACAAAACCCATCGCCAGTTAACACGATTAAATAATATTTCTACATCATTGTAATGATCTATGTTAATTTCTTTTGGTAAAACTACTAAAACAGTCTTTCCGAGGATGTAAAAATGCAGGTGGAGAGTGTCTGCTATTATAACGAAAACTCCCCCACCTGATTGTGACTGATGTAGGGAAGGGGCCTACCATTACAATGAAAATTTCCTAACCCAGTCTTCTTATGAGAAAAGACGTTTGGTGACTTTCCCGTCACGTTTCTATGGTAACGTTAAGTGCTATGCAATTTAATACAGTCTTGCTCACAACGTGTACACTACCTAACCTAGAATTCTGTATACAACGTAGAATTCCGTAGCGAAGCACGGGTACATCAGCTAGTATATATATAAAACATTGACTGCTTTGATGCTGTTCTTAATGCTAATTTTTGCTAGTGGTTTAATGTCACACTAACACATTGAACAATACTCTCCTATGCTAATCTACCACTGCACTGTACACCATGAAGCAGGTTCTGGACTCAACAGAGATCTTTACATCTGATATTTTAACATGTAAGGAATCAAACACTGGGTGTACAGAAATCACTGCCAATTCAATGAATAGCAGTATGTGCCATGATTAATATTTTGGGCTTCCTTCAAAGGTAAGTGAACATCTCTCTGCTTAAGTTTATCGCTAGCTTGCCGTAGGAACAAACGAACGTTGAGCTTATGCTTCGGGTCTACAGAAGACAGAGCACATTTCCTCGTATTGAATGTATCTCTCTCTTACGAAGGATCTGAGGTTCGACTTCCTGGGGCTGAAAAAAGAGTGTCATTACAAGCACATTAAGGAACACTCTTTTCAAAATGGCAATCCTATTCGGCTTCATGTAGTATACCTAACTCCCCAGGTTCAAATATTCCCAGTCATATACTTGTACGAGCCATGTCAGAATCAGTTAGAGGTCCTGGCCAAGACTTTGTAGGACCTTGAGGTACATTTTTGAGTATCAATATGACATGATCATAATATACCAAGTCAGATTAGTGTAAAGGGAACATTGCGTGCGGCAGCTATCTTGCCCATTAGCACTGCGGTAGCTCCCCGTAGTTCTACCTCGACTTCGAGTAGTATTGACGAACGTGGATTTTGTGTCTGAAACTGTTGTATGTCCGTCGCTCCCTTCTCGATCCGCCAGCCAGCTACACGCGTGCCAGTGTGTTATTCTTCGAGCCTCGACGCGCAGCCCTCAGTGCGCGTGCCTGGAACGTCGTGTGTGCTATATAAAGGAGCTCCTAGCCTGTCCAGACGCCCACTGACCCCGGTGTCCAGCTCCAGAATACACCCTACGTCGAGCACGGAGGCTACTCCTCTTGAAAATGTGCTTCGGCCAGGTGGACTGAATTTCTGGTAGTAAGAGGTCTCACCTCGGGTCACCGCTCCTCTTGCCTGTTCCACTGTCCATGCCCAGTCTTACCATTATATGCCACTATCATTCCCTAGCTAATGCAAGCTCCCATTATCAACTTAGTTTCGCTAAGTAGGAACTCTTCAGTCATTGAACTTACGTTAATGAACTCAGACACTTCAACAAGGAAGGACTCTCTGAGATATTTACGTCAGTGCTTCTGATAGTTTTCGACTATCAAGAACTTTTCATGTCACAAGGACTATATTTCCGAAATAATAGTGAACGTGAATACTCCAACGTGTATATAGTGTACAAAGACAGACTCTTTCTCCAAATTCATAGTTCATTTTGCTTCGAGATAACTTTCAGTTTTCTTAGTGTAAATATTGTAATTTTACATGTGAAGCAAATAAAGAAGTTGTGTTTTTTGTAAACCCAACCTTGTTTACAACAGAAACCATACTGCTCTACTACTGAATGTGCTAACAGATCAGGTACAAAGTCATTTTATGCCCTCTGTTCAATCATAATGGTAGTCGGAAGAGAAGTGTTCCCTACATTTAAAATGTATGCCTCTAGATGTCGATCTTACTCGAGCATAGCTGTTGAGCCACTAACTTTATGAGCCGATTTCTGTAATATAGTTAGTCGCTGCCTTCTAGTTCACAAGGTAACGGTTGCGATCAAGACTGAGATTGGTGACATCTGAGGGTCTTTAAAGTTGATAATTCCAGTATGTTAAAGAATCACTTAGAGAACAAAATTCCGACACATTGGCGTCCCTTAAATTAGTAAAAGGGCAGTTAGAAAAATTCATTGTTATGAATAACTACGTGGCTCTACATAATTGACCGACAAGTGGACGGAACTATTGTGAACCTCTGCACAATACAGAGAATGATTCCTGGACCTGAGATTCTCTGCATGAAAATAACAGTGATAGTTTCATAATATCTGTAGATAATGATTGTTCTTCTGACTCATGCGTCATCTGCCTTGAGGAAGATGTTAATGAGACGATAACAAGCACGATATGAAACGTAAGCTTGTTCAAATTATACCTTCCAGTGTAGTCTGTGTCCAAGTGTGCTTTACGGCAAGGATGGGATATACAAGGGCTAGGAGTGGGAAGAAAGTGACCGTGACCTTAACTAAGGTACAGTCTCAACATTTGCCCCGTGTGAAAATGGGAAATCAAGGAAAACCATCTTCAGGGCTGCCGATAGTGGGGTTCGAACCCACTATCTCCCGAATGCAAGCTCACAGTTACACGATCCTAACTGCACGACCAGTTCGCTCGGTATGTCCAAGTGTTAAAGGATAATTATAAACGACATGAACGTGGAATAGAGAAAGTAACAACTCTGTCAAAACATTTCCACTGTGAGAACAATTAATCGAGAAGTGCAATATCGACTGCTCATACGATGTTTTATTCAGCGCACCGGAAGTTGCCACTTCTTAACAACAGTTCTAACATTGAAGATTCATTTTACCACAGACATCAATCCTGTTGATATTTTATATAATAATGATATTTGCTTTACGTCCCACTAACTACTTTTACGGTTTTCGGAGACGCCGAGTTGCCGGAATGTTGTTCCGCATGAGTTCTTTTACGTGTCAGTAAATGTACTGACAAAAGGCTGACGTATTTGAGCACCATCAAATACCATCGGACTGATCCAGGATCGAACCTGCCAAGTTGGGGTCAGAAGGCCAGCACCTCAACTGTCTCAGCCACTCAGCCCGACTGTTGATATTTTCTTGGCAGATCCAGTATATTTATATCTGTCTCTTGGTACAGCCGAGAACGAAATATAAATCTCACCACAAACTTGGCTTCATTTACGTTGTGACACGGTGGGAAATGTCCGGCTCTATGGCTAAATGGTTAGCGTGCTGGCCTTTGGTCACCGGGGTCGCGGGTTCGATTCTCGGCAGGGTCAGGAATTTCAATCATCATTGGTTAATTCCGCTTGCACGGGGATTGAGTGTGTGTGTTGTCTTCATCATCATTTTGTCCTAAACACGACGCGTAGGTCGCCTACGGGAGTCAAATCAAAATCCTGCACCAGGCGAGCCGAACATATCCTTGGATACTCCCAGCACTAAAAGCCATACACCTTTTCATTATTTTCTTTTACTGTGAGTACTTGCTGTGTCTTACGCTGGACCAAAGTAAATGAAGCACTGCTTCTATAAGTCTAAACAGAATTTAATTAGTTTCAAATGTCCTTTAAGCAAGTAATGAATGCTATTTCATCTTGTTTGAACGCTCAAGTTTCCTCTCGTCCGTGAGTAAAATCATTGCTTCAGTTAACGTCAAAAGTGTTCACATTTATTTTTTTATTTTTTTTATTTATTTATTTATCATCGTATGGTTTTAGTGCCGAGAGTACCTCAGGACACGTTCGGCTCGCCTGGTGCAGGTCTTTCTGGATGACGCCCATGGGTGACCTGCATATCTGGATGTGGGATGGTGATAATTAAGTAGGGGGAGGGTGACACCTGGTGTGACTACATAGGCTACTCCTATCGAATAACACTGAGGAGGGTGATAAAGGCTTAACGTTTCCATCCAACGGAAGAATCACCATCAACATAGCCATATGCCCTCGCTCCTTATGAGCACTGCGGAAAGATTTGGAATTGAATTCAAGTTTTTGGCACGCAGTCTAGTGATTAGAAAATTTACACCACAAGTTGACATGCCCTGCCGTCCAACATTCTAATGCGTTTTTTTTTTTTTTTTTTTTTTTTTACGAAAGAGAGGCAAAATGGCAATAAAATGCCTTGAAAATGGCACAATCATAGTCCATAAAATGTTATTTCACATAGAGCATGTTCGCGGTTACTACATATTGCAATATTCGTCACATTTTTGCAGAAGAGGAAAACACATTCTTTAACAACGAATTCTTTAACGAATGTATTTAGTTTGATTTTGCTCTTTATGCATGATGAAGTAACTACCCTGTAAATATCAAGAAGATCATCATCATCATCATCATCATCATCATCATCATCATCATCATCTGTTTACCCTCCAGGTTCGGTTTTTCCCTCGGACTTTGCGAGGGATCCCACCTCTACCGCCTCAAGGGCATTGTCCTGTAGCTTCAGACTCTTGGTCGGGGGATACAACTGGGGAGTATGACCAGTACCTCGCCCAGGCGGCCTCACCTGCTATGCTGAACAGGGGCCTTGTGGAGGGATGGGAAGATTGGAAGGCATTCGCCTGGAGGAGAAGTGGGAAACCACGGAAAACCACTTCCAGGATGGCTGAGGTGGGAATCGAACCCACCTCTACTCAGTTGACCTCCCGAGGCTGAGTGGACCCCGTTCCAGCCCTCGTACCACTTTTCAAATTTCGTGTCAGAACCGGGAATCGAACCCGGGCCTCCGGGGGTGGCAGTTAATCACGCTAACCACTACACCACAGAGGCGGACAATATCAAGAAGATACCATTGAAAACTATAGCACCATTCGCAGAAATATCAGTTTTCAGTGGATGAAGAAAGCGAACTGAAAATGTTGAGAAAAAAGGTTGGCATTTTACTGCTGTCCTTTAATAGAGGATATGAAACGTTTACAAATAAAAGTTATTTAAAACTAAAAAAGAAACAGTAAGTAGGGAAAACACAAATGCTGAGTACCTCTTTCTCTAACAAAAAAAAATGATTATAGTTTAACGACACCTGACCGTCCCTGCGAATAAAAACGGTGCAATCTGGTTTTCAAGAGCAGGACAGTCCTATTTTTGTGAGGGTGTGTCACGTAATTTTGAATATTAAAAAGCACATTTCAGTTTTTTAATACCAACGCAAAATTAATCACGTTAAAAAGAGGCAGACTTTTTTTTTGCTATTTGCTTTACGTCGCACCGACAGAGATAGGTATTACAGTGACGATGGGATAGGAAAGACCTAGGAATGGAAAGGAAGCGGCCATGGCCTTAATTAAGGTACAGCCCCAATATTTTCCCGATTTAAAATGGGAAGCCACGGAAACCCATTTTCATGGCTGCCGACAGTAAGGTTCGAACCCACCGGATGCAAGCTCACAGCTGCGCGCCCCTAACCGCACAGCCAACTCGCCCGGTGATTACACAATATTTGGTGATCCCATTTAAGGATTCAACCAGCCTCCGAGCTGAAGATATAACAGACAGAATCACAGACTTGATCAATCTTTCATCTGAGCTAGTCGAAGAGAGTTGGTGACAAGGTGATTGTTCGGTATAATTACACTTACGAGGTTAGAAATGTATTGTCCATAATCATTTGTAGGTACTTCATGCATGGAGCATCTGTACTATAATTCATTTTATTTCGCTCTATCTACTGGGGCACATGCAGCATTATTCAAAAAGGATGGTGTAAAAGTAAAGCTCATTTATTATTTACTGAACTGACACACACGATCCTGAATGACATGCAATAGACGACCTGCATAAGCATGTTGTCATAAGTTTGTTGTAACACATACCATATTACACGTACATTAATTACGTAAATTTAGTGTAATTCGTGCTATTATTTTATTGTGGGGCAATGTATCAAGATATATGTATTTTCACTAGAGTTTAATCCTGATGTAAACATGGTATGTCCACGCCTCCGCCAAAGAATGAGTTGTGATATGCGGAGCGTGTAGTACCTACCTCCACCCCGTCAACGTCTCGTGTTCGGACGTACAGTGCTTACGCATCGCATAGGACAACAGTGCGAAGATCTGAACTTCTGAATAAACGACTAATCCTGGATTCGGTTCATTTAGTTTATTGAACATATTCACAATGCACTTGTGAGCGGTTTTAATCTTTTGTGCTTCACTACTCGCGATGGTCCTACCTCTTGCTCCATTTTTCTCACTAGGAATACCGATTCACTGACTGCTGGAAGATGCAACGCCTTATCTCCACGCTGTACAGCTTGGGACATTCCCCCCACTACGAGAAGACTTCCTGTATTACACCACGCCTTGTGCCTTCATTTTTCGTTGTTTAATCACTATTTTATAAAAGAAGCATATATATATACCGGTATATATGACAACCATATTTTAATTTGATTACGTACTCTCACAAACTCTCTAAATGTAATAAACTGATATAAATAAAATTAATGCGACGTACTAATATTCTTCGAGCTCGCATACAGTCGAGTGAGTGTGACGGCTGCTTCTCCAATCAATTACGTCTATGTCCACGTGCAAAGGCAAAGGGCTCCGCCTATTTGTTTACATCAGGAATAAACTCTTGTGAAAAGCGGTCTGTCTGTCTGGTCATCAGCCCAGAGGCTGGTTGGATCCTCAAATAGCACCACCAAAGGCTATGCAGTTATATGAAAACCGCAAAAACCAATGGCAGTACCAAAATGAGGCGTACTAGGCAAGACGAGGAGTGAGGTAGTTTGCCATTGCTTTCCTCACTGGGCCGGGCAGTGCTATTGCAGCACGACTGACCCTATGAGCAACACCTTTCATAACACTCAGATGCACTGTTTGTACTCTGAATGCCATTACTCAGCACCACCCATACCCCAGCAGCTTCCATATTGTCACAGCCATTGATGAGACCGGGACTTCAGTGGAAGCTACTCTTTGCTCTGGCCTGTGCCAAGAGATGGATGCAAAAGTACTGCATCCATCAAGAAATGACAGCAGGCAGGAAAAGCGGTATAGTTGTGCTATCATGTCATAATCAATCTCGGGTGCCAGGAAGTTAATTAATGAACTGTAATTCTTCAGTAAAATATGTCTGGTAATAATACTTAATATTCTGTCTATACTTCGTAAAAACTAGACAGCCATTATTTAGGTCACTCTAGCAAAGTGGTACGTGTGTAAAAAAGGGGTCATAATCCTTGGAAAAACCCACAGCCGGAAGTTACCAGGGCGTAAACTCAAGTCTAAAGAGAATAGAGAAAGGTGAAATCTGTGAATGAACATTGGAACTGTTACGTAATGGGTATGGAGACACGCAGATATGTGTTGGCAAGTGCTCGCTATTTTAAGATAATGTGATGGTTGGCCTAGAAATGAAATTCATTTAAGCTGAAGTTACAATGAAAAGTGTTAGGTTACATGAAAACGGAATTCATTGAAGTTGAAGTTAAGACGAAAACGGATGCAATACCTAAAATAGGAAAGTGCGAATGAGTATATATACTCGGGTGAATGAGGAAAGCATACACAAAAAATCAGATATGAACTGTTGTCGGACTGTCATGCTGTCGGTCATATCTTCTAAATCAGTAGTGTGGATTATTAGTACTGAAGTTGTAGACCTAACTGTATGTTGATCGTAGCAGTGGGACGTAAAACCAATAACATTTTGTTACTATTATTATATATATATGTAATTCGCTGGGGCCATCAAGGACCACGTTAAGTCTTGTTGCATTTGACACTGAACTTGGCCTTCTTTAGAGCCCAAATTTCCCTCATTCTTTGTGAGTGGGCCTGCTTACGCTCCTCTGTCCAAGGAGCACCGTGTCTTCTCTTCGGTTGCTCGTCTCAGTTTAGCCCGTTTGTCAATATTTTCTTGCGGAAGAGATCTCTGTTAAGGGCGTCTTCAGCTGAGATATGTAGCATTTTCAGGTCTTCTTTGGTATTTCTAAACCAGGGAATTGTGGTTTTGGGGTTTGAATCAAAAAAGTGAAAGATTTCTTTAGTTAACTTTCTTCCGTCCATTCTTTTCAGATGACCGTAAAATCGTGCCCGTCTTTTTCTGATTGTGTCGGTAATTTTCTCTATTTTGCTGTAGACTTCCTTGTTGGATCTCTTTTGATGGATTCCATTTTTGTACTTTGATCCCAAGATTCCTCTCACAATTTTGCGTTCTCTTTTCTCCAGTTCTTCAAGGAGTCCTTTGTTGGCATTTAGAGACAGGGTTTCGGCTGCATATAGAACTACTGGCTTCAGAACTGTTTCATAGTGACGCATCTTGGTGTTTTGGGAAAGGCATTTTTTGTTGTAGATTGTGTGGGATGTTTGGTAGGCTATTTCCAGTTTGCGTACTCGCTCCTGAAGTGCTTCTTTGTCCAGTCCATTTTTCATGATGATCTCACCCAGGTATTTGAATTTGTCTACTCGGGTGATGTCCCCGTATTTTGTATGGAGTTTTGGTGGAGCCTCTTTGATGTTAGTCATTACTTCTCTTTTCTCAAACGATATCTGCAAACCAGTTTGTTCGGCAATTTCCTTTAAAATTTCAACTTGAGCTCTAGCGGTTTCTATGTCGTTTGAGAGAACAGCAATATCATCGGCAAATGCTTCCTATTCTCAAAGGACTGTAGTTGGTTTCCTGTAATCTCACCCGCCAGGTTCTGATGATCTTTTCAAGAACACAGTTGAAAAGTATTGGGGATAGCCCATCACCTTGTCGGACTCCTGTTTTGATGTCAAAGGAATGCGAGAGACATCCGTGGAACTTCACCTTGGATTTTTTATCGGTCAGGGTGGCTCTAATTAATGCCAGCAGTTTCAAATCAACTCCAAATTCATTTAAGATGTTTAGCAGGACTTCCCGGTCAATGGAGTCGTACGCTTTCTTAAAGTCCACAAAGACAGACACATACTGCTTGGACCTTAGTGTACAATATCTGATGATCGTTTTGAGATTTTGGATCTGTTCAGCTGTTGAGCGACCTTTTCTGAACCCTCCTTGGTATTCACCTATTTGATGTTCGACTTGTGCTTCCAAACGCTCCAGGATGGCAAGTGATAGAATTTTGTAAGTCACGGGTAGCAAAGATATTCCTCTGTAGTTGTTGATGTTCTTCATGCTGCCTTTTTTGTGTAGTGGATGGATCAAAGCTATTTTCCAATCTTCGGGTAGGGTCTCCTTGTTCCAAATTTCTTCTATTTGCTTTTGCAAGATATCAAGTGATTCCTCTGGGGCATATTTCCATAGTTCTGCTACTACTGAGTCTTCCCCCGGCGCTTTGTTATTTTTGAGACGGGCAATGTGGCGCTTGATTTCATCTCTGTCGGGTGGTCTGGAATCTGGGTACCTGAGTAAGGGTTCCTTGGTCTCAATGGCGCTTTGCGGTTTAGAGCAATTAAGTAAATTCTTGAAGTAATCTGCCAGAATGCTGCAATTTTCTTCATTTGACGTCGCCAGTGTGCCGTCCTTTCGCTCAAAGCATAGAGATGGTGGTTTATAGCCAGTGAGTTTGCGTTTGAAGGCTCTGTAGTACTCTCTGCTTTCATTCTTCCTAAAGTTTTGTTCTATCTTTTCAATGAGAGATTTTTCGTATTTACGTTTCTCAGTTCTGAACACCCTAGCTGCTTGGGCACGTTGGGTTTTGTAGGTTTCCCAACCATTTTCTGATTTCGTAGAGTAGTACTGTTTCCATGTATTGAGTCTTTCTTGGAGGACTAATTCGCAGTTACCATTCCACCAGACATGCTTTTTGCTTCTCTTGATTTCTGCAACGTCTTTGGCAGCCTCAACAAGGAGACTTTTGGCGTTGTTAAAGTCACAGTCATTTGGTCTAGCCTTCTCCTGGAATTCCTCGAACCTTTGCCGAAGTTTATCGTTGTCGATGCGTGTGATCTGTTTGGTTGTCTTCCTTGTGTTTGCGGGAATTGGTTTGAATTTGATAAGAGACATATAATGATCTGAGGCCACATTGATGCCTTTCTTTACCTTCATATTCACAATCTCAGGGCTGTTTCTCCTGAAGATTGCAACGTGATCAATTTGGACGGGAGAACGCCAAGTCATTTGCTTTCTGGGTAGAAGGCGAAAGTGGGTCGACATGACCTGCAGGTTGTGATTTTCGCAAATGGACACCAGTCTTTTGCCGTTGGGATTGGTTCTTTTGTGAGCAGGGTAATTTCCTATAATTTTCTTGTACTTCTGTTCACTACCTAGTTGGGCATTGAAGTCACCCAAAAGAAGCTTGACATGGTGTTTGGGGATTGTGTTTAATTTTTCATCCAGTAGGTCCCAGAAATTATCAACTTCGTCTGGATCAGACTTGTTCTTATCGTTTGTAGGAGCATGTGCGTTAACTAGGGCGTAGGTTTTGTTCGCGCATTTAATTGTGAGTATAGACAATCTGTCATTCACAGGTTCGAAATTTGCAACCGATTTAAGGATCTTGGTTCTAACAGCAAACGCGGTTCCAAGCATCACAGCTCCATTGAGGATTCCTCTTTGCGCTTTGCTCTTGAAAAATCGGTAGCCTTCGGTTTCAAAAATCTCTTCATCTGGGTACCTTGTTTCCTGTAAGGCCATTATGGATATCTGATTTTCGTGAAGAGCTTTGGTGAGGGTTTTCAGCTTGCCACTTTGTGTAAGTGAATTTATGTTGAAAGTTGCTAGAAAGGTTTTAGATTTTGGCCTGAGTTTTTGACTCTTCGGGGTACACCGAGACGCTCCGACTCGTCTCTTGCATGATGTCGAGTCTCCCCCAATATCCGAATGAGACTAGTGCGCCGTGGCATTCACGACGAGGGATTTATCCGAAGATTTACCCCCTGGGGTATGTTTCTTGAAATGTTGTGCCATCATGCTTTTTGACTTGACTTTGCTTTGGACGGGTACCCATCCTTTTTCAACTAGGGTTGTTAGCCCTAGAGGTTGCCTCAAGATGTTTTCTGGCTTCTGGTCATTTACCAGTCTTCGCCGTAACCCTGGCAAGGGACCAGTTTTTTTTTCACGGTGGTATTTTATTTCCCTACTAAACTCTGACTCTGCTGGCGGCAGAGCCAGCGAGCTTCCCCAATTCCAATGGGACGCGCCCGATGGAGGTAACCGGTAAATCCCCACACGGGTACTATTATTATTATTATTATTATTACTATTATTAATATTGTTATTATTGTTGTTGTTGTTGTTCCGGAGGCACCTTCTCCGTACATTTGTACGACGCGCCTTCTAAAAGGCCATCATATGTGTTATTAATCTGAAACTATGTACTGGAAGAAGTTTGGACCTGTTAATCTTCAGATGTCTCCACTATGGACTTACGTGCCCCGTCTGGCGAGAGGACGGACAATTAATTTTTTTCAAGGAATTTAATATTTTATAAGTTTGTGAACCTGAAGTGTTTGTGTATTGTTTCTTGTGTGATAAGGTTACTAGCACTTCTATCACTTCCTTGCTTAAATTATTAGTCAATCAGATGTTTTGTATATATTGTTGTAGCCAATTAGAATTGGGGGTGTGTACAGGCATTCTGCCTAGAGAGTTCTGGAACTTTCCCATCTGCTATAGAAGCTGGGAGCTTTCCGGCCATGTTGCCTTCTTCATCACTCCAGTTTAGAGTACATACGGTGTTATACAGATTTCACCCAGAGAAGCAGTCGTGATGTAAACATAAGCACGTGCTAGGGTTAACGTTTATTGGTTAGTGCTGCCGCGGGACACCTACGCGGAGACATGAAACTTGTTCATTAGCCACATCATGGCTAATGCGATCCTACATGCAAAATGTCCGAAATATAATTCCTCAAATAATTTAAGTCAGAGAAATATACAATAAACTATTTGTATTCAATGTTATTTAATATAAACCATCATTTCAAATTGAAGAGCACAAGGGACGCATTCGCTCATGCTTGACCCGCCATTTTGTTAAGCTGTGAGCAATACAGTGCGTAAATGAGTAAGTGAGTGAGACATTACTTGACCTTGTGCAATGTGGATCACCGAGTAAGTTCGTTAAGCATCGCAAAGGGAAACCTTTGAAAAGTGGCGAGAAGGCAATTGCAATGAATGTGTTTCATAAATTTTGTAAGAAATACCCGACTTTAGCTTTAAAGGATTTGCGAAGCTGACATCCGAGTTCACTTGTGTTTCGTAGTGGAGCATTAATATCGCGCGCAGTGAACGACTGCACCAAGGATTGGTAAGAACACCTGGGAAATCGAAGAAGCGCATACTTGGAAGGCGTTCGTCCTTTATCATATTCTGATTAGGTAAAGTACCGGTACTGTACATTTTATTGTTTCAATATTGCCTCTTCTAAGTTCCTCGCTAGAATTTTCCTTGATTAGAATATTAAATGTGTGAAGTTTTACTTATATGCGCTGTTATGATTGATTTATTACGTATTTACGTTTCGGCCATAATTCAATCTACCTTTCTTTTCTGATAGGTTAAATATCGAGATGCCATTTATCATTCGTTGTTGTTTATTTCTCGCGGACAGTGAGCATAATTTGTGCCGCAATCCGCATCACAATTGCCTGTCAACTACTGTACATGTTGACGTCAGTGGTATCCGGCAACAGTCTATGTAGAGCTAATCCTGATGTAATCGCCGCAATCAAGCGAAGTAACGACAGTTTCAAGACTGCCCACGTGGTTCCTGCCATGTGTCCGGGAGTAGCCCAGTGATTCTCCAATCAGCGTTTAGACCGCGGATGGATACATACGGATACTCATTTTTCTTTGTTTAGATCAGGTTCGGTTCTATCGGTGACGGGAGAATAGTGGAGGCAGGGGCACACTTGCACGTCGTCGGAAGGCCCATCATCTCAAGGTAACGGCAGACTTTTAAATATGTGATAGCTCCAGAGTGTTAACTTGAGGGGAAGATTTCAAAATTCTTAAAGTAAATTTCTAAAGTTTAACATCAACTTTTAAATGTTAATTTTCAGACAAGTCTAAGGACTATATTCAAATACCTGCTGGGAAATATGGAACTTAGGGAATACAGAGTGTTCACCGTCTACTAATTCTCATTCAACTTGGTATGGATTGACTATGATTTTCTAAAACTCTTAAATGTTTTCAAAACATTTTTGGAACTTAATATTTTTCGCTATCTAGTCATCCATTGTAGTATAGGCTTAGCCTCTGCAACTTCGGGTCATAAGCCCATATAGGATTTTAAGCGTTTTTGAAAGTTTTTCAAAAGGAGTGCAAGTGCTTCGCCTCCGAGCATTTTGTTCATGGCCGATTTTCTTAAACATTTTCTTTCTGTGTACCAGGCCCGTGGTGTAGGGGCAGCGTGCCCGCCTCTTTGCCGGAGGCCCCGGGTTCGATTCTCGGCCAGGACAGGGATTTTTATCCGGACCTGAGGGCTGGTTCGAGGTCCACTCAGCCTACGTGATTAGAATTGAAGGGCTATCTGACAGTGAGATAGCGGCTCCGGTCTTGAAAGCCAAGAGTTGCCGGCCTTCGGGCTGAGCAGCGATCGCTTGGTAGGCCAAGGCCCTTCAAGGACTGTAGTGCCCTGGGGTTTTTCTTCCTGTACATTTAGGCCATTTTTTGTGGGTACTTATTGCCCCTGTTTAAATTCTAGTTATTTATGGACAGTTGTGGATCAGACTGTCAAGCAGAAAAAACAGTAAATACTGTTTTAAAAATGATCTAATGTAAAATTTGGATTAGAAACGTGTGCATTTGAGAGGCTGGACTGTTGTAAATTTTGGAGCTCAGTCTCCTAACGGGTAATTGTGAGGAGCAATTATGCTCTTTGATAGAGTGTACCTTTAGAGCTACCAGGTTCATTCATTTGTAAGCTATTGAATTGAAAACCTTCTCAATTCTAACTAAATTTTAACTATAAGTCAATGTTGTGATCAGAGCAGACGAGCTCATTCTTTTCGATTTAACTGTTATTTGTTATTGTTCATTCAGATTATTTATCAAAGTTTTAAGCCAGAAAAAAGAAAGGGCAGAAATACAATTTCAAACTTTAGTGTTTCAAAATTAAGCTTTGGTCTTTGCTCTGTCCACCCATTCACCCTGGCACCTTCTTGCAGATCTGCAAACTACCAAAATACGGTAACAATTATTGTTCTTGTCAGTTCCAGAGGAGTGCGACAGGCTTCGGCAGCCGGCACAATTCCTATTCTTGCCACTAGATTGGAGTTCCATTCATTCCATTCCTGACCTGTTCAAAATGACTGGAAACAGGCTTGGAATGTTATTATTATTATTATTATTATTATTATTATTACTATTATTATTATTATTATTATTATTATTATTATTATTATTATTATTATTATTATTATTATTATTGTACCGGGCGGTACACCTCCGCGCCGCTAATTCAAACATTGCGCCAGTTGAAACTCCTCTACTGGAGGAAGCCTGAACTTTAACAACCATGTTAATTCTAAAGTTTCTCAGAAGATGTCGCTATTGTAAATTTTGAAGAGTTCTGAACTGTGTCTCTTTCGATTTATATTTGTTTTCTCTGTAGTGAGAAGTGTGAACATTCTCTTCTACATGGCACTACTGAAGAACTACTATTGTGCACCCTAGTGCGAAGTGAAGGAACTGTTTTTTTGAGAAATTTTGTGTTCATAAGTTTGTTCTTTGTTAAATTTCTTTCAGTCATTTTTTGGGTTGGCAGTATAACCCTTCTCTTTCCGCTTGTTTTGAATTTAGCCAATCCCGAATTTCTCTAAGTAATTTTTGACCAATAACGTATGTCTTCTCCGATATGGATATGTTGCTTGGTCCTAGCCAATAAAATTGAGGGGGGTGTGGGTTCTCATTCATGAAACGTCTCGAATTTTCCGCGAGGGTGTATAAACTGCTGATTTTCTTGTCTCCTGGCCACTTCAGTAACATCTCTCCTAGTGTGATTATGTAGCAGGGGGCGGGAAGTGCCTCTTTCTTCGGGCAGCGGTTCATCTACAAGGTAATGGCCGTTTGATAACTTTATTTCTTGCTAGCTCAGCAGTTTAACCCTCGGGGCAGGTTCGAAACTTTTCTCATGTAACCTATCTTTAAAATGTAATAGACATTTGGTAAAATTTCGTCTCTTTAACTACAAATTGGGATAGAGAGTGCCTAACCCTCTCGAGCTCCCACTCATATTGTTTTGAGGTGACTACGTTTTCATAACCGTTTTTCTTCTCTTCGTAATGTAATAAAATTTTCTTATCGTGTCACCTCCATAGTATGGGATTAGCCCCTGTATAACTGGCCGAGTGCCACCTAGGTTTTAAGAAGTTTCATGTAGGAGTGCAAGCTACGCCTCCAGTCAAGTTGGTTTGTTGGGCCATTTCATTAACCCAGTGTTTGTTTTCTTCATGCGAAGGCCCTGTAGGTTGGGTACAAGATACCCCTGTTTCACGGTATGTGTGCCTTAAGGGCAGTTATGAATAAAGGTTGTTTTAGCCTTTGACAGGCTGGTAAAATTGAGAGCGAGTCTGCTCTTTTCATCTTAACATTGTAATCAGGAGCAAGTGCTCCTTGTACTTAGGGGTTTTCTGCCCTGTAACTATTGTGGTGGTGAGCTGAGAGCTCATAAATTAATCTTGGGGCTCTGTAAATTCTTAAATTGTTAATCTGCTACTTGGTACCTGTTATATTCTGTTATTTATTTATCTTGAAAAGAAAATATAACCTTTGTTAAAGTTTTAAATTAATTTTAATTTCGTAAGTTGAGACCTATTCCCGCCCGCACCTTCTTTCACCTCTAACCACCACGGATAACTCCGTAACAATTATTATTATTATTATTATTATTATTATTATTATTATTATTATTATTATATCTACCATGGCACCATCAGACAGTGTCCCAGAGTTATACACTCATGAGCATATTGAATTAGAAATAGCTGCTGAAGAGGGGGAAATGGCGCTGTACTGGGCCCGGCTTGGCATGTATTGCGAGGACGCAAGACCTCGTACTAGTCGTATGAGTAACAGTTGACTACAGGATGGGTAAGACCTCAGCTCATTTGACTGCGACTAGATTGTCGGCGCCTGTCTTAAGGGCCACTTTATCTCTGAAGTTGTGCAGACACCGGGCTTTCCATGGGCCACCGAATCAGGAGTGTACTGGGAGTACGTGCGATTCGGACGAAACCACCGCCGCCAGGGTCAACTGTCGTGGTGCACGACATGTTGATGACAGGGGTCGCCATCGGCTAGCTCGCATCGCAAGAGCTGATAGACGGGTCATAGTACAGCAAATCACTTTTCAATTCAATGCTGGACAACAACGAGCTGGGAGTACCCATACAGAACCATCTCCACGCCAGGGTGTACAGATGCAACCGTCCCTCGAGGGAACCCCTACTCAACACTCGCCACAAGGCACAAAGACTGACATGGGCAAAGGAATATTGCAATTAGACGCTAGAAGCATGGAAAAATGTGCCTAAATAGATGAGTCGAGATACCAGTTGGTACACGCCGATGGCCATGTACGCATGCGCGCGTCAAACACACGTGGCAATGGATCCCGCTTGAAAGCAGGGTACAGTCAGCGCCTCCTAGAGAACAAGGCCTGGCAATACGAATGAGAGAAGCTGATGACGTACGTCGAACTGGGCCCACGCCCGTAACTCAGTTAGCTTGTTGCCGCTTGGTGTATTTGGACGCGTTTCCCTGTTATGTGTGTTTTCATCGATTATATTAATCTTAATCGAATCTTGTGTGTTAACACTCGCTTAATATTCCTATTAGTGTAAGTTCAGTGAAGGGTGTTAGTACTTATAAATTGTTAATATTAATAAATTGTGTTTAAAATGCCGGTATGGCCACCACGTGAGGTTAGAATTGAGCTTATTTTTAATGGTGTGTTGTTGTGAATTGCGATTTTTCAAATTTTGAATAACGATGCCTCAGAAATGCAGTGTTCCAAATTGTAAGGGCAATTATCGCACTGGCCCTAAAGAGAATGTTTTCTCATTTTCAACTGACGACTCGAAGAGAGCTAAGAGGTTAAGAGCTGTTCGCCGTGATGATTTCGTTCCTTCCAAAAATGCAAAGGTATGTCTTAGTTATTAGTATATCGTATCTGATTTCAATCATTCAATGACTTAAGTTGTGGGATGGTCCTTGAAATGGAGCCCTGTGTTGTAGGTGTGCGAGCTCCATTTCAAAACTCATGAGGTTGAATGGACGACCAGCATGTATGATGAGAGAAATGGGAAATTATTGACTGCACCTTTATCTCATCGAAGGCTTGTGAAAGGTTTGTGGATAGGTCTCTTATATCTTTGCTATTTATAAATGAAATAGTAGATTTTTTCGGGGTGATTTATATCTTACTGATTTAAGCATTTGCTGTATTGAATTTACCAGTTATTACATTTAGTTTGGGATGTGCTGAGTATTCACCTTACTTTATAAGACTACTGTTGTGGGTATAGTGATATTCTGGGAAAAATTATCGGGCCTAAATTATGAAGGCATATAAGGTATTGGCTTTCAAGTATTCCTTCTTAGCTGAACCCTTAACTGCAAGTGAGGCAGTTATATTTATTATATCGCATGAGGGACTATACCTTAGTGTGGGTTAATATCTTTAGTTCAGGCTAGACAGCAATGTTATTGTGTTTATTTCATTTATGTTAGGTTCTGTACAATTATTGTAAATTACATTCACTCAATGATTTTCTATGTCCCCTTGTGTGCTATTCATTTTATATTAAAATCAACCAGATATATCTAAGACATGACATGGTCCTGTGAAGTAGGTGGTGCCATGCATTAATAGACGAGCGCATTTATATCTAGGTGAATACATTCTAATTTGATCTAAACGTTTTAGGAGCTGTTCCTTCTCAGTTTCCAAACTGCCCAGAGTACTTGTCTGATACCACATCTGCCCACCGAGAAGCTCCAGATGATAGGCGTTGTCGAGTAGACAATGAAAGTTTGACCAAGACTCTTGTTCAAAGTTTAGAGACCTATAAAGCTCATGTCAGTACTGTTTCTTTCAAGAACTTCAGGAATTTAAAAAAAAGTTTAATATCTCTAAAAGAAGACTGGAACTGCATTGAAAAGGAACAGTGTGTTTACTTCGTTTTAATCAAGAATGAGCCTATCCCACATCTATCCCACACTGATAGTAGTGAATACAGTATTTTCTAAACTAGAAACACTTGCATTTATACTGGTGTGTTGTTATTTGCTAGCTTTGTGTCTCATGGTAGGCAATTTAGGTCCTACAAGATTTTTCACTTGTGTTAATATGAAGTATTATTAAATGCATATTACAACACAAAAATGATTATAACTTCATCTCATATACTTCATAGGACACTTTTACTACTTATGATAAACAAGTAATACTGTCTACTAAATCTCTCAATGCAATGGTTGATTGCCTTTGTTGATTTAAGAATAGCAATATTTTTGTTTGAATTGGTAAGAAGTGTTTAGTACCTGTGGCAACACAAGTGCTCCATCACTCAAAACTGTGGTAATTGTGCTACTTGTTCTGCAACAATTGTCATCCAATACAAGAATTGCTTATGCTGGGGTGGGTTTGATGGTTCCAGAGATTCCTACCTGGTATGGGTGTGGTATTATTGAACTTGTGGTATGCTTGTGGAATAATAAATTTCCAATTTCTTTGCAATCATTTAAGAAAGGGCTAGGAAAACAACTGATAGGGAATCTGCCACCTGGATGACTGCCCTAAATGCAGATCAGTAGTGACTGACTGATACTTGAGTATGTATCAAATCAATCACTACCTATCTGCATTTAGGGCAGTCACCCAGGTAGCAGATTCCTTAAACTATTCATTTTATATTAAAATCAACCAGATACTGTATATCTAAGACATGACATGGTCCTATGAAGTAAGTGGTGCCATGAATTAATATACGAGAGCATTTTTATCTAGGTGAATGTAAGCTGAGGGGGTTGTATTTTAATTTTGTACATGCCATATTATTTATTATGTTGATAATGTGACAATATTTAGAAGTTTATTGAGCTATTCTTTAATTATTTGGGCAACAAGATCTCTGTATGTACAGTATGTACTTCTTAACACATTGCCAAATTTAGTAGCTGTGTTTTCCATAGTAATTTCTTTAGAAGAGAACACAGTAATAATACAAGAGCACTTTTATTTTATCATGTTTATTGCCAGGTGTCAAATTTTCAGGGAGTGATGTTACATTTGAGAGGGCACCTTTTATGTTAAACAGGTATTTTGCCATTTAACAAATATGATTCATTACCTTGGTGGCACATATCCTACAAAATTATTAACCCTCCTTTTCTTTTGTCTGCGGTAAGCTGAGGCTTTCTCATTTTTTTAGTACATTACTATTATTAATTACTCATTTGATGAACCTCTATGAATTCCACTGAAAGGGAATGTGTAAACTCTGAATTCACGGTTAATCACTGTAAGCTCCTTCAGTAGTAAACATTCCTGTTTGAGTAATTGTGAATTCAATTATGAATTTCCTCTTCCAGCATTATGCCTATTCACACTTTGGTTATGAATTTTGTCTTGGAGAAAGTACTCCTTCCAGCTTTTGTTATTGCATGTAATGAATGTAACATGCATCTGTGAAAAATTGGGGATTGATTACTTAATTGATCTCATGTGTGTCATATCTATACAATGCAGCTGGTTCATAAAGCATGAAATGACTAGTTCAGTGTGTGTTCTGCTACATTTTTATGAATTTAATGGCAGAGATGCAAGTTCTTAATATGGTTTCTTAGGATTTTAACAAGTAATGTTCAAAGAGATTTCCTTTTATATTTTCTTATATCATGTTCACCTCATGTCCATTTCAATTTTAAGCAACCTGGTGAAGTTAAATTGAGAACAATTTCAGAAAATGTCTGGGTGAAGGTCAGTTCAAATGTTATCAGAATTGGCATGATACTTTTCAAATTTAAGTTCATACATTTTAATAAGTTGTTTTATTTCCAGTTTAACTTCAATTTTTCCCCTGTTCTGGTTATTTGAATCAGGGTCCAAAATCATAAGAGTACATTTATATACACTTGGGAATGCGAATATAATTTTGATGACATGATGAACAAACTATTGTTGGCATGTACTGTAATCATTCTCTTTGCATAACAGTCAAATTTTGTGAGTTCTTCACCCCCTTAATTTATGTTAGGCTTCTATTGTAAAAAACAAATATTTACCTGTTTTCATGAGCGACAACACTGAGCATTACAGCTTGTATGGACCTGGACTGCTACTAATATCCTGTAGGTAAGGTAGTTTATACGTTATTATTTTTATTTAATAGCTTTTGCTGTTCTTACATGTTGTTTTTGATCTTTTATCAGCAAGTTCAGTTTTGTAAAATTTTTCTTTTTTTGCTAGTGGCTTTACGTCGCACCGACACAGAGAGGTCTTATGGCGAGTTTTGTAAAAGGAACTGATCATTTGTGACTCTGACCGACTCGTTGGCTGAATGGTCAGCGTACTGGCCTAAGGTTCAGAGGGTCCCGGGTTCGATTCCCGGCCGGGTCGGGGATTTTAACCTTAATTGGTTACTTTCAATGGCTCGGGGACTGGGTGTGTGCGGCGTATTCAACATTAGAAATCATCCTAGTTAGGGCCCTCATCTTCACAGACATGCAGGTCGCTTAATAGGCCGTCTACTATAGAAAGACCTGCCACCAGGCCTCTCCGGAGGCCATATACGCCATTATTATTATTATTATTATTATTATTATTATTATTATTATTATTTTGACTCTGAAATATATGAAAGAAAGTGTCATGGCATATTATTAAAGTTGTTCAGTATTAAGACTCTTAAAAGAACTTAATTCTTTCTTGCATTTTTAATTATTGTTCTTCCTAATTATTACGGTATATTACTAATTTCGCTTCCGATATGCGCGCCTACGATAAAGAATATTCGTAGAATGTAGTTTAACCAGCATATTTTTCAATTATCGTAAGGAATTAGCTTCATCTACTATCCACTCGCGCTGAGCCCAGTCGCGTGACGTCACGAATCGTATTGCCAGGCCTTGTTCTCTAGGAGGCGCTGGTACAGTTCAGGCCGGTGGTGGCGGTATCCTCATATGGAACTGTTCACGTAGGATGAAACATCCCTCACCGGCGAACGTCACACGAACCTGCTGGCAGATCATTTTCACCCTGTTGCTCACCTCTAGCTGGAGGCACGAAATTGGGGTGCGGGTTTTATTTGCTTCAAGGTTGGCAACACGCTCCTTGCTCACCTACTTGTTTTATCTTGGGTGTACAGTTATGCTTTGTGTAACCGCAGATGGAATAAAATTGTCCCCATATGTCATATTTAAACGGAACACTATTCAGACTTTTAATTCTAAACTTAAGTGCGGCCAGTATCCAGTAATCGGGAGATAGTGGGTTCGAGCCCCACTGTCGGCAGCCCTGAAGATGGTTTCCCGTAGTTTCCCATTTTCACACCAGGCAAATGCCGGGGCTGTACCTTAATTAAGGCCACGGCCGCTTCCTTCCAATACCTATGCCTTTTCTATCCCATTGTCGCCATAAGACATATCTGTGTCGGTGCGACGTAAAGCAAATAATATGTTCCATAGTTGCTAAGTTCGAGTTAAATCGTAATTCTTTTGTATTCGGCGTTTTAAGGAATGCCACAACATCACGTACCGGACAGTCTGCAGAAAAACAGCATCCGCGAACATTGGCGATGCCGACAGTTGGCGAAAAAGCGTGGCTCATAATTGTAATCAATTCGTACGCACCGAACAATACTGTCTATGCTGATGAAACTGCTTTTGTTAAAAATTTCATGTTTTATTGCCGAGCCCAGACGGACTTATGGTTTTAAAGGAGATGGGGTCGAATTGGCTGGGGAGTATGAGAACCTTCCAATAAAATAATAGGTGGCAACTAGCCTATGTGTATTTCCTCGTCGCGCTAATGATGTACACGATTTCAACTCTCATTGCGACTGTCACCAATCAGCCATGGGACCCCAAAAGCAGTGAATTACACACTATGTTGATCATTTTAGACTATTTCCTGTTTAGCCGTTATCTACGCCCCTGTCTCAATGGAGGCTGAACGTAAACAATTGATTCGAGATTAATATTACTTTCCATCTTCCCCGCATCGGGGGTTGGTATGTTTCTTTTCATCGTATTATTTTTCCAGATGGTAAGTCATAAGTGCACCAAATTTCGTTGAGAACTATTCTGTAACATACCCACATATATCCACAATCTCGGTTATTTTTACATTCATTCTCACTCCTTCTCAACCTTCGAACTTATTGTGGCTGAAGTATGACTTAACCATCCAGAGTGTCACAGTTCAACTCAGCCATCTCGTAAACAATGTATTCGATAATTCGATTTCGTATGAGGGCTAAGCTGGAAGAAGCACACATACTTCTAAAAATCCGCAGCGTCACTATTCATCTCAGCGACCCCGAAAAGTAAGAATTCGACACTAGTTTCGATTATTTGTAGATCTCACCCGCTGCCACCCCCACCCTTAGGGGTGCTTGGGTTGTCATACCTCCACGCAGTTTGTCTCCTCATAGTAAGTCATAAGTGTACCAAGTTTGCTTGAAATCGATCCAGTTGTTCCGAAAACTATTGGTTCGACACTATTATTGATCGTTTTTAGATATATTTTTCACCCTCTCCCGCGTTGGTTCTAGTGGTGTGTATCCCAAACAGTACTTTTTTCCAGATAGTAACTCATACTTGTATCAATTTTGGTTGACAGCTACGTTGGAACATATATACGTCCATTCTCTCCGTCAATTTGGACAATTTCGTCCTTACCCTTTCTCACCCCCTATGCCAAAGGGGACTAAACTTGGACTTTAAAAAATCCAAAGTGTCACTTTTGATCTCAGCGACACCGAAAACTATGGGTTCCTAACTATTTTCTATTGATTATATATTCCACTCCCCCCTCAGCCCCACCCCTAAATGCGCTATGGGTGTCTTGCCCACATGCGGCTAGTCCCTTGATAGTAAGTCATAAAGTGTACCAAGTTTGGTTCAAATCGCTCCAGTAGTCCTGCAAACTATGGATTCGATATTATTATTGGCCGTTTTTACTTATATTTGTATTTCACTCCTTCCCATAGGATTCCTAGGGATCTCTTATACCCCCACAGCATTATTTACAGCTAGTAAGTAATATTTGTATCAAATTTAGTTTTCAGCTATGCTGGAAAATACGTACATATATCCATACTCTCGGTCTTATGGTCATTTTATATTTTCCACCCTTTCTCACCTCTATACCGACGGGGGATGATGGTGGACCTAAAAAAAAATCCGGAGTGTAACTCTTCATCTCAGTGACCCCCAGAGTTTCGGATTCGACACTAGTTTCGATTACTTATTCCCTCTCACCCTCCCACGCAAAGGGGACTGCACTTGGACGTAAAATATCCGCAGTGTCACTATGATATCAGCGACTCCGAAAAGTATGGAGTCGACACTATTTTCGATTATTATTATTATTATTATTATTATTATTATTATTATTATTATTATTATTATTATTATTATATCTCATTCCCCCCCTCACCCTTTACCACAAAGGGGTCTGAACTTTGACTTATAAAAATCCGGAGTGTCACTATTCATCTCAGTGTCTCCGAAATGTCTGGATTCGGCACCATTTTCTATCATAAAGGGGCCTGAACATGGAATTGAAAAAATCCGGATATTCACCTTTCATCCCAGCGACCCCTAACGCTATAGATTCGTCACTATTTTCGATTATTTTTATATATTACAAACCCCTGGCCCACACCACAACTTTGACTTATAAAAAATTGGGAGTACGCTAGCACTATTCACATCAGCGACCCCGAAAACTACGGATTCGATACTATTTTCCATTATTTTTTATATCTCATACACCCCTCGCCCCCAACACAAAGAGGGCTAAATTTGGACTTGAAAAATCCGGATTGTAACTATTCATCTCAGCGACCCCAAAAACTATGGATTCGTCACTATTTTCGATTATTTTTATATCTCACTCCCTTCTCGTCTCCTACCACAAAGGGGGCTGAACTTTGACTTATAAAAATCTGGAGTGTCACTATTTATCTCAGCAACTCCGAAAACTATGGATTTAGCACTATTTGTGATTATTTTACATATCACTATCCCCTCACCCCCACCCCAAAGGGGGCTGATCTTGGACTTATAAAAATCCGGAATGTCACTATTCATCTCAGCGACACCGAAAAATATGGATTCGACACTATTTTCGGTTATTTTTATATCTCAAACCCCCGTCGGCTCCCATTACAAAGGGGGACTAAACTTTGACCTAAAACATCGGGGGTATCACTATTCATATCAGCGATCCCGAAAATTATGGATTCGACACTAGTTTTTATTATTTATATATCTCACCCAACCCTCGCCGCCCACCACAAAGGGGTCTGAATTTCGACTTATAAAAATCTGGAGTGTCACTATTCATCTTAGCGACTCCGAAAACTAAGAATTCGACACTACAGTATTTTCGATTATTTTTATATATCACTACCCCCTCGTCCCCACCCCAAAGGGGGCTGAAGTTGGACTTATAAAATATCTGGAGTGTCACTATTCATCTCAGCGACACCCAAAAGTATGGATTCGACACTATTTTCGATTATTCTTGTATCTCACTCCCCTCTCGCCTACCACCCCAAAGGGTACTGAACTTGGACTTTTAAAAATATCCGAAGTGTCACTATTCATCTCAGCAACCCCTAAATCAATGGATTCGACACTATTTTCGATTATTTCTATGTATCACTTCCCCCCTCGTCCCCCATCCGGAAGGGGGCGGAACTTGGACTTTAAAAACATACGGAGTGTCATTATTCGTCTTAGCGCACCCGAAAACCATGCACTCCACGCTATTTTCGATTAATTTTATATATAACCACCGTAACCCCCCACCCCTAAGGGTGCTAGGGATTGCTTACCCCCACAGTGCTCGTCTCCAGATAGCAAGGTATAAGAGTACCAAGTTTAGTTTATTTTGCTTCAGTGGTTCAGGAGGAGATGTATCATTTACATATCTATATACACACAAACATTCATTCATTTACATACAGATATACAAGAGATGCATGAAGGCTCGAGAGACGCTGGAAGACCTGCAAGTAAGATATATCGACCAAATTAATCATTATACAAATGCTCCGTAACAACATTGCATTAGAATGGCGGAAAATAGAACTGTATGGTTAAAATTGCAAGAAGAATAAAAAACAGGTCAAATGTCACGAGCCCCTTAATCGGATGATCGATAAAGAAGAAGATAGCTTTTACTGCCTACCGAGAGTGTCCGAGAACTTGAAAAGAATCCGAAGTGTCACTATTCATCTCAGCAACCCCGAAATCAATGGATTCAACACTATTTTCGATTATTTTCATATATCACTTCCCCCCTCATCCCCCAACCCGAAGGGGGCTGAACTTGGACTTTTAAAAAATCCGGAGTGTCACTATTCACCTTTCTGTTCGACGCACATGGGTAACTTGCGCGTCTGGATGTGAGATTATGATAATGAGGTAGGGAGAGGGTGTCAGACCTTATAAACCTGACGCCCTTACGATCAGGGCCACCAGGATGGCTAAACTCTGCCTGTATTCATTTTAAAATATCAAAAAGTACTAGTGAGTTTGGATATGGGCTGCTCAAATTCTTCTTGAATTTAGAATGAAGTTCCTCTCTTAAGGCTGGTAGAATGGGGGAAGGTATACATACACACTCTATGCTTGTGCTCTTCTCGGTAGAATCATTCCTAATGTTGTTTGTGCTGAAGTAGAATTACATCGATGTAAACGCAGATTGTTTTTTCTGACTATTGTGCTCAATTCACATCACCTTGCTCTTGTTCCGGTTAGTGCCACTGAACTTTCTATATCCTTCCTTGCTAGTAGTTCGGTGACCATGATCGTTACGGCGTTGAGTCTGACGCGGTCCTACACCGTGGTTAGTCGGTTCGAGTCCCGGTGGTGGAAAAAATATTCACCACCAGAATGTTGGCCGGTAGGGAAAGAGAGGTGGTGGTATACAATTTCTAATCACGAGATTACGTGCCTAAAGCCTGGATTTAATTCTAGACCTCTCCGCAGTGCTCATATGGAGTGAGGGCATATGACACTGTTGATGGTGATTCGTCCTTCGGTATGGAAACGTAAAACTGTGAACAGATCCCTTGGTGTTATATGACAGGAGTAGGCTACGTGCCGACATCGAGTTTCACCCTCTCCGTACCTCATTATCATAATCGTACCACATACAAACGCGCAGGTCGCCTATGGGAGTCAAATAGAAGAAGCTGCACCAGGTGAGCCGAACATGTCCTCGGACACTCCCGGCACTAAAAGCCATGCGATAAATGAAATTGGTTCAACGTATCAGTAACTCACTAGGGAAGTACCCGGCTCGAACGGCTAAAACCGACAGAAAGTGGGCTTAAAGTATACAGTTGTACCTATGTCAATAGATATCAAGGCCATTCATCTGTAAAAGTACGTGTTCGGTTGCCAGCGCCATCTGACATTCAGCGCACAGGCCGCGCTGCATTGGAGCTGTACACGCAATGCATGTTAGTTGCAGTGTGTCGCAGTATAGCGCAAACACAGATGTCCGACATGAGTAGGTGTAAGCTAATCAACCCTGTGAATGTTGTAAAGTTGCTGCGCGAAAGGATGCGCCGACGCTACACACTGGATAGCGAAGATGTAAGTGGAGTGGAGGACGGGCTATTTGCATGCATGTTATATGATCCAGAAATACAATGGATCTGTAACAGAACTACATACCGACACATTGAAGAGTAATGGTGACTGTGAGGCGGACGGCGTAGAAGAAACTGCACATGAATATGAGGGTTCCAACCGTGCCGACAATCCAGCAACGGAAGAAACTACACGTGACAGTGATTTCGCTCCTTCACCCCCAAAACGTGTACGAACAAGTGTGATACGGAGTATTGATGACCGAATATTGGACAACATTTATGAGGATTATTATAATCGCGGTTACAATTCTTATCAGAAAGTAATGAAGTGTTATAGCTGCATTAGGTCGAAATCAAACTGCGAGGTAATTTTATATTATGTGACGCGCAAAAGGTAAGACCCAGGTCTGTTCTAGGGAAACAAGACATTAAAACTGAAGGCTTTAAAAGAGTCTGTAGAAGCACAATTTGACAGAGCAAGAGATAATGGATCAGTGGCCCACTACTGGCGCATTCAAGCTTGGGCTCTGAAGGCCGCTAGAGCAATTTATCAGGACGATTCTAAAGCTTCGTTGCATTCTGCCAGGGCCTTCAAAGACGAATGTAATATTTCGCCCAGATATATCACTATGTTCATGGCTCGCAAGGAGATTGAAGAAGAGCATGTTATTATACAAACAGCAGAAACATTTGTGGCAGACGTGAACATGTTTATTCAAGACGGGAATATAATGAAGGAATGCGTGTGGAATAGTGATCGGATCCAATTTCTTTATGAACGAACGTCTTCTGCAACACTTTCAAACAGAGGGGAAACATTAACAATTAGTCTGGACATGTCTGTGCATAGTTCTACGCATAGTTACACAATTGATGTGGCTGTGTCCATGAATGGCAAATTAGCGAACAAGCTTTACATTTATCTGCAGGAAAAGGATGGAACTTTTGGTCCGCAGGTTGCAAAGAAATTGACAGCAATGTGTCCACGGAACATCCATGCTGAAGCGAGTAAAAGTGGAAAAATGACTAAAGCACCCGAAGAGCTTTCTTAATTCGGTCCTCGCTGAACATGTTGGTGAGAGAGGTCTATTACTTTGCGATTCCTGGTCGGAACACAACGACTACAGCGTCATTGAAGAATGTTTTCCAAACAAAGATATTGCATTAAAGACATTGCCACCAAAGACAACCAAATACTGTCAACCTCTCGATGTATATTTTTGAGGCAATACAAGCTCTATGTCAGACGTGTTGTTGATTTTGTACGTTTGCAAATAGATACCACGCAGGCCACGTTACATGATCGATAGGTACTTCATCATCCGTCCTCACTCCATCTACAACCAACTATCTGCACCGGCATACAGACCTATGTTAACATACGCATGGCAAAGAGCAGGTTATGATGTGGATGTTCCTGTTGCTTCGTTTGATAATGTGATCACCGTGGCATTTGAGTTTGGATTATTGCAATGCGGGAACATTGTAAATAATGTAGTATGTCTACACGTTGCCCTCGTTAAGTGTGCATACTGTTCCATTCCGCTGTGTTTTCATCACTCATTGAAACTCCACATTTACACTTCGACGTCGAATAAAGGACAACGCAATATCTTCTATTGTGTTCAACCTTTTGCCAGATGATACTGCACCACATTTGTTTCTTGTTACTATAACTGTCCGATGTGCCTGTTGCACAGTAGTTTCTGCTGCGAACTGTGATTCTGCAATCTTTGTACGCCGTAACTTCCAAACATTGATTTTACACAAATGCGGAGTTTTACAGATAAATCCCCTTGATGGGTCGTAGAACAGACATATCTTCGTAAGTTAAGCGCACTTCCAGTCGGTTTTAGCCGTTCGAGCTGGGGTACTTCCCTCGTCAGAGAGGTTTTGCGTAGACATTGGTACTGGGAAAGAAGCGACTGTTGCCTTAATTAAGACACAAGCCCAGTATTTACCTGGTGTAAGTATGGGAAAATACGCAGTCATCTTCAGGGTTGTCGACGGGATGGTAGTTTCGAACTCAGCATCTCACGAATATAGACTTACTGCCATACGATGCGTACCGGTACCTCACAGCCAACACTCTGGGTTTCTTTTTATGATAATGCGTAAGTTGACGCCTATGCAAGTTGAGAAATTAAACACACACAGGAGGTTGTGATGGTGATGATTATATTTTTAAGGGGGAAGTGTACGTATATGAATAGCCTAGTGCAGCCCTTGTATGGCACACTCTCCGACGAGGGTGGGTGCCATCTGCCGTATACGGAAAACTGCGTGTTATTGTGGTGGAGGGTAATGTGTGTGGTGAATCTAAAGTCATGTCCTTGTCCCGTGGTGGTGAAGCTCTTTTCAGTTGCATGTGCCATTTTAATCGCCCTCCTGCCATTCTTAAAAATCCGGTAGTACCAGAAATCGAACACAGGTTAAGGAGGACGGCAGTACGGTGACCGATGGGGGAAGTATACCTAGGCGATCATCCCAAATTACAAGGAAACTGTGTGGGTTGGATCCGACAGTTTTCAATGAAACTTAATTTAACGGTACCGGTAAATATCGCCCTGCTGTTTTTTTTTTTGCTAGTTGTTTTACGTCGCACCGACACAGATAGGTCTTACGGCGACGATGGGACTCGCCCTGCTGTAAAGTCATCGGTAGTGGTATAATTAATTGCTGATAATTAGCTCGACGGCTTGGAGCAGTTAGCTGAGGACGATCAGAATGGCCTTGCATTGTGGTCGGCCTCTGTCGTGTAGTGGTTAGTGTGATTAGCTGCCACTCCCGAAGACCCGGGTTCAATTCGCGGTTCTGCCACGAAATTTGAAATGTGGTACGAGGGCTGGAACTGGGTCCGCTCAGCCCCTGGAGGTCAACTGGGTAGAGGAAGTTCGATTTCCACCTCAGCGATCCTCGACGTGGTTTTTCGTTGTTTCTCACTTCTCCTCCAGGCAAATGCCGGGATGGTACCTAATATAAAGCCACGTCCGCTTCCTTCCTGTTCCTTGTCTATCCCTTCCAACCTTCCCTTTCCCCTGCAAGGGCCCTGTTCAGCATAGCAGGTGAGGCACCCTGGGTGAGGTACTGGTCCTCCTTCCCAGTTATATTCGGCGCCCCAAAGTCTCACTCTCCAGGACACTACCCTTGAGGCGGTAGAGGTGGGATCCCTCGCTGAGTCCGAGAGAAAAACAACCATGGAGGGTAAACGGATTAAGAAAGAAAGAAAGAAAGAAAGAAAGAAAGAAAGAAAGAAAGGAAGAGAGAAAGAAAGATAAATGTATGGATTGTAGGAATATACCGATACCGGTAGTTCTGTTGTAAAGTTATATAAAACACTTCCCGACATTTCGTATCAGGAACATTTCTGCACCACTTGATTTTTGTAGACATCTCGTGCCAACTAGTTCGTTAACTACCTGCGAAGGGTTTTCGCGTAATCCCCAAATATTTACGCCAGGACAGTTCGTACCACTTGATGTCAGATGATTGATATGAAAGGTAAAATTGGAATTCCTCCCCGAGTCAGCCAACTATTTTATTCAAACTTTGTTAAGACTTGGGTGGAGAACCCGCATTTCCAATAGAAATATAGAATTGTCATCAAAGGTGTCATAGGACAACACATTCTCTCGAGGGCTGGAAAATGCAGTTGAACATGCTCTTAGGAAGTCCAAACCCTAGAATAAAAGATATGGTGATGTCTTGGAAAAGAGAGGGTGGGGAGAGAAGAATGTCAACTGCGCCTTTATAAAGTACGAACTGAGCATTGAAAGTTCAAGGAGAAAGAAGAATACGTCAAGTATGACAAAAGTATGAAGAAAATGGAAACCTCTCCTTCATATTCGTAGAACTCAGAATGAAACATGCCATGTCGAACTTGTTCTTCGTTTGGATGAAAAACTCAAAATCAATAAAAATTCTAAAAATGATTAGTACTTAATCACAGCTAGTTTAAAATATACTAACATGATTACAAACTATTTATCAATATGTTGTCAGTCGAAAGGCTGGATAAAGTGTGTTGGGAATAAGGAAACCTATCATGTTTGATGTGCTTATTACTAGGATTAATTGAGAAAAATACTTGGTATACAGGAGTTAATTACAATTCTGTAAAAAGCCAGTTTCATCCATGTTCATCTTATCATAAGAAACTATTTTAACTGTTTTTTTGCGTCACGTCTATACGTTTTATATTTTTTCTCAACAACTATTCAAAAACATAGTCGATATGGACCTTCTAAATCACCAACACTCTTGCTATGCAAAATGTAAGAACAGTGTCATCAGAATTTCTTGCCGCCAAAAGATTACAACAAACTACAAAGTGTCTCGCTAACGCTCAACTAAACATAGCAAGCATTATTTCTGTCCGTCTTTACGTTATTGCATATTTAAGACGTATTTACAGCCGCAATGAACCTAGAATACTCCCCATTACTTCAAGTTGTACGGATTTTTTTTATAACTTGCTTTACGCCGCACCGACACAGATTTTTATGGCGACGATGGGAGAGGAAAGGCCTAGGAGTGGGAAGGAAGTGCCCGTGGCCTTAATTAAGGTACAGCCGCAGCCTTTGCCTGGTATGAAAATGGGAAACAGGGAAAACCATCTTCAGCGCTGCCGACAGTGGGGCTCGAACCCACTATCTCCCGGATGCAAGTCCATAGCAGTGGTACAGATTATTCTTCTTCTACTGCATTTCCCACACCTGTGGGGTCGCGGTGCGAACTGCGTCGCACATGTGGATTTGACCCTGTTTTACGGCCAGATGCCCTTCCTGACGCAAACCCAATATGGAGGGATGTAATCACTATTGCTTATTTCTGTGGTGGTTGCTAGTGTAGTGTGTTGTCTGAATATGAAGAGCTAAGTGTTGGGACAAACAAGCACACCCAGTCCTCGGGCTAGAAGAATTAATCAAAGGCGCGATTAAAATGCCCGACCTGGCCGGGAATTAAACCCGGGACACTCTGAACCGAAGGCCAATGAGTCGCACAGTGGTACGGATTGTCCTATCCTAAATATTTTAAAGACATTAGCTGACACTTCGCAGGTAGCCATCCAGTCACGTGGCACGTAATGTTCGATGCTACGAACTGTCTTTTGAGGTGAAGTTGGCGGGTTCGATCCCTGCTCATTCGGGTGGGATTTGAAGGTGCTCAAATAAGTCAGCTTCATGTTGGTAGATTTACTGGTAGCCTACGTGAAAGAACTCCTGCGGGACAAAATTCCGGCACTTCGTGTTCTCCAAAAGCAGCGAAAGCAGCAAGTGGAACGTAAAACCAATAAAATATTATTGCCAACACGTAAAGAATTTCACTATGTACAAATCTATTTTACTTTTTTTTTTTTGCTACTTGTTTTACGTCGCACCGACACAGATAGGTCTTACGACGCCGATGGGACTGGTAAGGACTAGGAGTGGGAAGGAAGCGGCCGTGGCCCTAATTAAGGTACAGCCCCAGCATTTGCCTGGTGTGAAAATGGGAAACCACGGAAAACCATTTTCAGGGCTGCCGACAGTGGGGTTCGAACCCCTATTTTACTAGCACACACGGTAGTCCTATATGAATATACCAAAATATTACGTTTCTAATACATGTGTATACTTTTTAGCGAAAGTTATCAATTAGTACGGAATTTTGTTAATAAAGTAAAAATAAATAAATAAATAAATAAATAAATAAATAAATAAATAAATAAATAAATAAATAATAATAATAATAATAATAATAATAATAATAATAATAATAATAATAATAATAATAATAATTTCTTATGGCTATTGATAGCCTGATACAACCCTTGTACGGCAGACCCTCCGACGAGAGTGTGCGACGTCTGCCGTGTATGGGAAACAGCCCGTTATTGTGCTGGAGGTTGCAGGGATGTTGAGAACAGAACGACACCCACTCCCAGAACCAAGCGAATTAACTATTCCAGGTGAAAATCCCCGACCCAGCTGAGAACCGAACCCGAGTCTCTCTGAACCGAAGTCCAGAACGCTGATCGTTCAGTCAATGAGTGGGATAGGATAAAAGTACATACTGTTACTGTATTAATGTACAAACGAGGAAACTGCCGGTTTTCTGTCCAGAAGCACTAATTTTGTCATTTTGCGGACAGCTTTTATAGTACTGGCCGGTGTGTAGGGCCTAATCTGTTTACGCTCCAGGGTTGGATTTTCAAACGAACTCAGAAAGGGATCCCAATTCTACTGCCTCAATGGCAGTGTCTTGGAGCGTGAGACTTTGGGACCGGGGTACAACTGAGAAGGAGGACCAGTACCTCACCCAGGCGGTCTCACCTGTTATGCTGAACAGGGGCCTTGTGGAGGGGGGGGGGTGTGATGGGAGTATTGGAAGGGCTAGACAAGGAAGAGGAAAGAAGCATGCCTTTGCTGGCGGGACCTAGTGTTTACAGTGCACTATGTCTTCTGGTATGGGCTAGAGCAATTTTGTTACTTTCATTGATCTGTCTCAGCTTTACCTTGGCTTTGACATAATGAGAGTGACTGAGGTATGAGTGATGCTAGTAATGCCATTCCATCTGCAGCCAGTCCCTCCTATGAATGGTGTGAAAATATTGCTCATAGGGTCGGTTGGTGCATGCATTTCAGTGGGCTTGGCAGACTGATATGTAATAGCAACTTCTGGCTCGGCGAGGAAAGCAACGGGAAACTACCTCGCTCCTCATTTCCCTAGTACGCCTCTTCAGTGATGCCTAGGCCATCTATGACAGCTGATGGCGGAGCTGTTGAGGATCCAACCAGCCTTCAGGCTGAGGACTAAACATACATACGTAGGGAAGAAGCGGCCGTGGCCTTAGGTTAGGTACCATCCCGGTATTTACCTGAATGAAAATTGGTAAATCGCGGAAAACCACGTCGAGGATGCCTGAGGTGGGAATCGAAACCTCCTCTACTCAGTTGAACTCCCGAGGCTGAGCGGACCCTTTCCGCCCTCGAAATAATGTCAGACTCAATAAGAGGTCCCGTTGTCGCCAATCCATGCTCCTAATTTGAGATACCAGGGGGTACTCCTTTAAGCTGCCCCTCACGACACGTACGGTACCTACACCACGGATCTACTCCACGCCCCAGCCAAAATGGAATTAATCACACAATCCAGTATTTTATGAAGCCTCATGTGCAAATTTAAACTAAATAATTACAACTGCTACGGATGATGAAAAGCAAGCCGAAATACCAAAAACTCTATGATGGAAATCTTCTGAGAAATGGAGCTGACCGCAGGTGTTGTTGTTTCCTGTAACACCGCCAGGAGGTGCTGTAAATACGTATTTTCCTCGTCAGACATAGTTGGCAGTGACTAGCAGTAGCTCAGTCTAGTATGGTCAGTGCAGTGGTTGACAATGCTCGAGTGTTCGGCGCGCAGCTCCACCGGTTCACGATAAGAACACCAGAGCCAGCTGCAAGCATGACTATGGAGAACGGTGGTGAGTACTTTTCACCTAGCTATGGTAATGTTGGGAAAGGGGGGAATATTTACTCTGAATTTGATGTAAAATTCGTTTTGCTGTTGTTCGGCATTTAACACGATGTAACAATCATTGTTTTTATGAAAGTTTTAATCTGTTGTACTATAAATAAGGTATCAAACTATAAAAGACACTTGTCTGTAACGCTTTATAGAGTTCCGCCATTCTTGACAATGGACATGTCATGTGTTTCGTGCATGATATGTAAGAACCGCTGAGAATCTTTTTAAAAATTAAATGGGGTGATCTTCACTACCGCTCCTGCTGAAGTTCTCTGTATTTAGATCGTATTTCCAGTGACATGTTGCATACAATGGACGTTCTGCTGTTTTATTTCTAGTAAGACAAAATCTTTTCAGAAGGAAATTAGATAAAGAAGTTGTGACATAACTTTGGTAAATGGAATACATTTTACCGTAGGCGAGCCATTGTCTTCGTTCGCAGCATTGAGACGTGAGGTTCAATGCTCAGAACATTTTAGCGCGTCGACCGGTACCGGTCTTCAGCACTGTCTTAATCATTTTATCCCAAGATTGTAATTTTGCTGATGAATGGTGAGGGTGAGCATTTTACCCTGCTGTCATTCATTGGCCGGAGTGTGACCGGGCGTTATATAGGTGTGTTAGGCGGTTGATGTGTCATTCTGGGAGTACCCGCGGCCTCCTGAAACTAAGGCCGTGGGTTGTATAGGAGCCAAGTGAGCTGACCAGGGGCGTTACCGCAGGGTTGTAGATTTTAAATTCTCGCCCTATCAGTGTCAGTTTGAAACAAATCGTGAAGTAGGGTGATACGTGTGTACCTGCCGCTAACTGGTACAAACCGCAAGGCCTAGTTTTAAAGGGACTGCAGCTTGGGCGGGTGACATCCATCAGAAGAAAATGAACAGTCATGAGTGGTGAACAGTTGGCTCATAACGAGAAAATCCGTAGATATTTAGGAGGAAATATATTATCCCCATCTCTATCAACGTTCACTCTTGAACAAGTAGAAGTATTACCAAAGTAATTATCTTAAGTACAACGCAGTAGGTTTTACTTTTCAGTTCCTTCTTATGATGATGGTCCGCCCCGCGGGTTAGGGATAGTGTGCCTGCCTCTTACCCGGGTGCGATTCCCGGCCAGGACAGAGATTTTTACCTGGACATCAGGACTGGTTCAAGGTTCACTCATCTTACGTGATTGCAATTGAGGAGCTGTCTGACAGTGAGATGGTACCTCCGGTCTAGGAAGCTAAGAATAACGGCCTAGAGGATTCGTTGTGCTGACTTCAGGACACTTCATAATATGCAGGCCTTCGGGCTGAGCAGCAGTCGCTTGGTAGACCACGGCCCTTCGGAGCTGTTGCGCCATGGGGTTTGGTTTCCGATGATGCCACGCTGAGTGGCTCAGACGGTTATGGTGCTGGCTTTCTGAGCCCAAGTTGGCAGGTTCGAGCCTGGTTAAGCCCGGTAATATTTGAAGGTGCTCAAATACGTTAGCCCCGTCTCGGTAGATTTAGCGCCACATAAAAGAACTCTTGCGGGACAAAATTCCGGCAGCTCGGCGTCTCCAAAAACCGTACAAATTTGTTAGCGGGACATAAAAATTATTATTATTATTATTATTATTATTATTATTATTATTATTATTATTTATTACGATGGTCAGAGAAATGTTGATCCGGTTTCGAGAAGTAAGCCTACTGAAGTACTGGCTAGAGGGAGAGTTGGCCAGGGGCGCGCAGCTGTAAGGTTGTATGCGGGAGATAGTGGTTTCGAACCCCACTATCGGCAGCCCTAAAGATGGTTTTCCGTCGTTTCCCATGTTCACACGAGGCAAATACTGAGACTGTATCTTAATGTCACGACCGCTTCCCTCCCACTTCTAGCCCTTTCCTATCCCATCGTCGCCATAAGACCTATGTGTCTGTGCGATGTAAAGCAAATTCTTAAAAAAGAAAAAAATAAAAAAAACAGGGGGATGGAGGGGAGGGGTGGTGAAGTACTTCCTAGGACGGGGACACTGTCTGCTCGAGAGGCGGGCTGTTAGAATTCCATCGTTTTGCATGTCCTGACATACGAACAGTTTACAAACTTTGTGAATCGGTTCTATACTATGATCCTTCATAATAAAATATTTTCTGTCTTACCCTTTAATATGCATTTGCCTAACATACGCTTTGACAATAAAATTGCTTATTTATGGGGTTTGAGGATAGCGATAAGCAATATTTAAGGTAATTTGACGCGAATGTTGCCATTTAAACTCGCCGTACAAGCTTAGAAGTGCACCCTTTTACTGGAAAAGTGTAGATAAACCACTATGAATGAGCCATTGAAGAGATATTTAATTATCGGGAAGTGATTCTTGTTTTCGGTCGTGTTCGTACTCGAGGAACTGATAGTTTTCAGCCGATCACATTTTTAGTCAGGAACTCTACATCCTCAGTCTAAATGTTTACCCATGCATTATTCATATTGGAACTTCTTGCCTAGGCTAGGAACGTATCATCAATGTTGCTAGATGTAAAACTAATATTTCTGAACGTAGCACTTGAGTTTTGGAAGAATTAATCAAGTATTACTGAACATCAGATATGTTAATTGAGTCTAAGAGAGAGATTACATCACTGCACTCTTCAATATAAGATTCTTCCTCTTCGTCCCCACTCTTATAGATTTCATTTCGCATCGGACGGAGGAACTCAGTGCATCACAGAACGTGGATCTTATATTTCTGACAGACCTTGGGAATGACGTGATCGGTCTTGTAGTGATATCTCAGCGTAGTCAATTGGCTTTTGAGAGTGCTGACATGAGAAAGCATTTTCCACTTGTATGTGACTCATTTTAAGGGAGGGGAATTTATCTGTACACCAGCTTCTCTTAAAACCAATAGTAGTTGTAAGTAACCTAACAACTATATTGCACTCATACACAAGCGTGTATGATACTTCGGCCTAGTTCATTGTATATGTGAAATGAGGATGAGAAAATTTCGGAAAATGAATAATTTTTTATCTTCAAGATTTAAAAAAACGGGCGATTTTCCGAAATTTTGGAGGATCTGACAACACTAGGTGTCATTATCTGGGCACCCTAGACGCTTCCGGTTGGGTCTGTAGACTAATCGTATTTCTAATCGTATTCATGGCCGAAAGAAGGAGCCTGTAGGAGGTAGTAATCATCGCCCTGCAGAAGTCTGTGTCGGTTCCCTTGTTCTGTGTTTACGTCAGCATACCCCACTAAAGAGTTGACGTTTGTATATGTTAGGGTAGCAGCAAGTATATTGTTGGAGGGGTGGGATACTTCTGGATCTCTTACGTACAACTGTATCTCGTAATTCTAAATGAATACCAATGTTGTGTAATTCCACTCACATTTCGTTGTTCATTTATTAATTTTATTTATTTATTTATTTATTTATTTATTTATTTATTTATTTATTTATTTATTTATTTATTTATTTATATTCTTTTACACCCAAAGTTTACAAAACATCAACATACCTCAAGAAGAAAATAATAATGACGAATAAAATGCAGCTACGTTAGACCTCCCGTTCTCCTTGTAGTTCATTAAACGTAAGCCAAACACTAGATCAAAGGGAAGGGGGGATCTGTAAATATATCATTCCTTTCTCAAAAAGATCTGCAAAACAAAACCGATAACGTGTAACCTATGCACACATTACTCGAGAACAAGCTATCAAAGGCAGGTATGGCACCTGCTCTATTCCATCCAGTGACACCTGTTACTTTTTACTTTCATCCTCTATCTGCTGTGGTTGCGGGTGTGATCGAAGTCGCATGTGGATCTGACCTAGTTTTGTGGCCGGATACTCTTCCTGACGCCAACTCTATGTGGGGCTGTGTTCACTATTGAATGTTTCTGTGGTGGTTGGTAGTGTGATGTGTTGTGTATGAATGAAGAGAAGTATATTAAGTCGAACACAAACATCCAGTCCCCGAGCTAGATGAATTAACCAAACGAGTTAAAATCCCCGACTCGGCCGGGAATCGAACCAGGGATCCTCTGAACCGAAAACCGCAATGCTGATCATTCAGCCAAGAATCCCGGACCATTCAGGGACTACTGTGGTACAGAAATGTTTAATTATTTTCGCATCACCTTCGACATGCCATCATTTGGAGGTTAGGCTTATATACTTTGAAGTCTAGGCTGCCTCGCGATTCACATGTTACCGTACAGTAAGGTGATGGTGATAAAGGAGCAGGTAAACACTGGTGGTGGGTGTTGTTGTTGGTTTAAGAGGAAATACAGCTGGGCAACCCACGAACCTACTATGCTGGCGAAGCAGGGGGAGAGGTGATACTCCCACGTGGCGCGTCCCAGGTGGCGGACAGGGGGGTCCTAACCGGCTTGCCGGCGGACTTGAGGGAAATAAAATACCTCTCGCGGACCAAACACACAACCCCCTGTGGGTGGGGGACCCAGACGAAGAATACACCCACGGTATCCCCTTGCCTGTCGTAAAGGGCGACCAAGCGATTATCAAATTAGAACCATGATACTACTTGTAATTAGTACCATCACGCAGGGAACACCATGGGTCGCTTTTACTTGCGCGTAGTCCCACTATGTTGGGTACACATTTGGTTTGTGGTTAGTAGCGACAGTGTGTCCTCAGGCTGCATTTTACAGTACCTGTGATTCGTACCACTATATGACCGACACCATGATTCTGCCTTGCCTATGATTTGTACCCACTAGGTGAGGAACACCACGGGATAGTGCGAGTCCCTGTGGTTAGTCCACTTATGTCAAGAACACCATAGGCTTGCGTTGCCTGTATAGGTTTGCGCAGCCTGTAAATAGCGACACAATATGCGAAACACCATAGGTCTGTGTTGTATGTGCGCATTACATTACCTGTGTGTAGTACCATAATGTGTGGAATACCGCGAGTCTACGCTACGTTTGATTAGTACCGCAATATGACAAATACCATGATTCTACTTTCCTAGCTATAAGTACCATTATGAGGGGCCGATGGCCTGGATTTTGGACCCCTTTAGACTACAAGCATCATCCACTAAGTATTGTGCTTTAGAAGCAGTCCCTTGGTCAGTTATACTATTGTTTACCGCTAGTTTCTGGGAATGTGGGGCATTGCGGGTCGGATCCACTAATTGTTTTAACTTCATATCTATCCATTCATTCTTCGTCCTCACGTTTTAAATTCTGGTCAGTGGAAGATTATGGATTTTCAATTGCCTTTGCATTTCGTCTCATTTCGTGCCATTAGGGGCTAATGACCTAGAAGTTAGGTCCCTTTAAACAAGTATCATCACCATTATCACAACTGGACAACAATCCTCTCTTAACACTATTCAGAAAAGAACAAGAGGGGCCGAAGCTTCGAAGAATGAATGTTTGCAAAACAAAAGGAAGGAGAGCGTCATTAAGGCGTGAAAATGAGACTGTCTGGGCCTCGTAAACCTAACACCGTAGGGGTCGTAAAAGATCCAAGAGTTGACCAACGGAGATCTCATAGGAAGGAAGAAATTGGGAATCAAAGTACAAGAAAGTGGAAGCAAAGCCAGACTCTGCTAGGGGATTCATGGTCACCAACCCACGCTTGCAATCAGAGTTCCTGGGTTTTACGTCTACAGCACAGGCAAGGGAGCCCGTGGATGTAATGTACTTCCCCCATCCACAGGACTACTAGGAAAAGACCCCCCCCCCCCAATATGCGAAACTAGAACGTGGCCTACGTGCAAAACTTGACGAGAGAGAGGAAGCATCCCTCATGTGTAGTAGAACAACTAACTGCGCATGTTTTCATTTCGTACCCTCAAGGGGCACGGCGGGCCTCTTAGAAGGTCACAGTTCGAATCACACCGTTGGCAGCCCTGAAGACTGTTTTCCAGGTGAATGCTGTAGCTATACCGTAAGGCCACGGCCGCTTCTGTCCCACTCCTAGGCTTTTCCTATCATATCTTCCTTAAAAGTCCTATCTGTATCGCTGCGACATTAAGCAAATTGAAAAAACAGAGGGTAATGTCCTCAGGCCAGGAGATTTGTTACGATGAAGATGTTCGGAAAAGCTGAGTGGGTTGGTGGCCGTGGCCTATACCTGGAACTGTCCCGGGATTTGCCGTAGTGTAGAAGATTGGAAAAACATTCTCAGGGAGCCGACTGTGGGGCCAGCCCCTCACCAGTTGGCGAATGCAGAGATGTAGAGCCACGGTAGAGCCGTGGCCACCCGTCCTCTGATCGGTTGGTCGGTCTGAGTGCAGGGCTCTCTGTCCACGGACCAGCCGTTGCCACTTGTAGACCAAAGCCTACTTCGCAACCGCCGGCCTGGTAGAGTAAGTTCAAAATTCAGAGTAAAACCTCTGCAGGGGACATATGCAGACATATACAGACAATGATTACAGTGCGTTTATTCTAAGTTTTAGTTTAATTTCCAGTTACTAATTTCTGACACAATCCTAATACTTTCGAGTTGAGTCCTAGAAATATTCCCTCGAATTCTTGGTTAAAGTGGTTAAAATAAAATCAAAATCTTACTTGACACAGCAGTTTCAGCACTACCTTTCCAACATGGTAGTCCAGGTTGGAATCCTTGTCTCTGGATGGGATTTTTTAATAGCATAATAATTTACTTGAAACTGGGCATGGGTGATCCATAGACTGCATTATCGCGGGAAGGTGGTATTTAACAAAATGGACTATTTTCTCCGATGTGTCCGGCTCCATGGCTAAATGGTTAGCGTGCTGGCCCTTGGCCGATTCCCGGTAGGGTCGGGAATTTTAACCATAATTGGTTAGTTCCGCTGGCTCGGGGTTAGGTGTATGTCTCTTCATCATTTCATCCTCATCACGACGCGCAGGTCGCCTAAGGGAGTCAAAAGACCTGCATCTGGCGAGCCGAACTTGTCCTCGGACACTCCCGGCACTAACAGCCATACGGCATATCACTTTTTTCCGGTATAACAAAAAATGTACTTTTAATAACGGAACTTAAGTTTGCCGTTTTTAAATATCGTATCATGATTTTTGTTTTGAAGAACTTCGGTTTCATTCACGTTGGCAACGAGCGAAAGAGGTACGTAGCATTCCTGAAACTCGCACATTACTCACAACTCTATTAACCACTCCAAAAAACACGCAGTTACCATACACATGTCCTAGAACAGTCTCTGTACTAAAAGCCATATGATAAATAAAATCAATCATTAGATTGTGGTAGCATGAGTGCGTCATTTAGGTTTGTGTAGATATGTAGATACCTGAATTAAAGTAACATTCCTGTTTTTCTGCGTACAATAAAATAATCCACGTATTGGATAACCATATCACCTCCGAGATTCGAACCGGTGGTGGTCATTATCGTTTGGAGAGGAAGTACAACTGGATAAACACCCTCTCGTAATATTTAAAAGAAGCTAAAGAGGAAGACCTCTGATCCTTCGAAGAATGCAGTAAAATGAAATTAAATTACGTATGGCTTTTAGTGCCGGGAGTGTCCGAGGACAAGTTCGGATCGCCAGGCGCAGGTCTTTCGATATGACTCACGTAGGTGATCTGCGCGTCATGATGAGGTTGAAATTATGATGAAGACGACACATACACCCAGCCCTCGTGCCAGATACCTGATACTCCCGGCACTGAATTCAGGTATTGGTTAATACCAATGATGGTTAAAATTCCCGACCCTGCCGGGAATCGAACCCGGGACCCCTGAGAGCTATGCCCAGCATGTTAACCATTTAGCCATGGATCCGGACGAAGAATGGAGTTATGGGAAGGGAAGGGCCAAGAAGGGTGAGAAAAGTAAAGAATCCTTAGGCCTCGCAAATCTAATGCCTTCAGGGTCGGAAGAGAACTATATTTGACAAAGGGAGGTCGGATAGAAAAGATGGATTTGGTTCGCCTGGCACAAATAGGTGGTAACAATGTCAGGCTGAGCTAGAGGCTCTGTAGACGCCAACCCACGTTCCCACGTGGAAACCCCCTACGGACCCCTTTCAGTCACCTTTTAGGACAGGCAGGGGTGTATTCTATCACCTCCACCCACAGGGCGAATATACACGAAGAGGTGGTGTAGATACAACAAAACAAAACAAAATCGTTAGTGTAGTGTAACTAGTATTTCCGTATATACTTGCATTGGTATGTTGTTCATGAGGTCTAGTTTTGTGGCTCATTGGTAGCATGCTGACCTTTGGTTACGGCTTCAATTACCATTCGTGTCATAGATTCCGCAACTTTAGATGGTGGTACTGGTTGTTGTTGTAATTATTATTATTTTTAAAGGGGAAAGTACAGTTAGTGAACTATCCTCCATTCTCTAAATATAAAGTGAATGAGGAAGAGATTCGATCGTTAAAGTGATGTTGAATTCAGCTAGGGGCTCCCTTGCTTTGTATGACAACTGATGAGTGATGACGGAACAATTGAAAATCCAACTTTTCTGTGGTCTGACAACTGAGCATAAAATATATATGTAAGTTATATTAATTTGATTTGGTGTACAAATTTAATAATAATAATAATAATAATAATAATAATAATAATAATAATAATAATAATAATAATAATAATAATAATATAATAATAATAATAATAATAATAGGACTATTTATAGCCTCTGGTAAGGCTTGGTGAAAGTCCTTCAAATTGACACAAATGGGCGATCTGCGTGCCTTTGAGGGTGGAGCCCGACATATAATGCAATCTATTGTTAAAGATGGCACACATCTCCAGTCCCCGATGAAGGTTAAAATCCCCGACCCAGCTTGGAATGGAACTCCTTGTACCAAAGGGCTAACCATTTAGTCACGGAACGGAATATTATGATCACTAAAAAATCTGAAAAGAAATTAGTGGACCGTAAAACCTACAAAGTATACAACGTATTCCAACAACGAATTACTAAGCCCCCACATGTCACAACCAGTGGCGGCTCGTGCTGAATTAAGTTGGTAGTTCTGCTCTGTGACGCCCAGTCCATTACAGTGAGTGTAATGGGCACATTTAAATTCGTATTGCACATGGGAAGTGCCAGGTGAGCACGTGTGCATCCGTCCTCCAACTGCGCGGAAACGCTTTACTCTATGTCCTATTAGTGTGAAGTTCCCGAAAATGTACGGAAAAAAAATAGGTAGACGTACATCTCAATTTTTTAAGACCCCGATTGCGAGGGACATCGACAATATACATAAATGACTTGTAGTCCGGCTCCATGGGTAAATGGTTAGCGTGCTGGCCTTTGGTCACAGGGGTCCCGGGTTCGATTCCCAGCAGGGTCGGGAATTTTAAGTCATTGGTTAATTTCGCAGGCACGGGGGCTGGGTGTATGTGTCTTCATCATAATTTCATCATCATCATCATCATGACGCGCAGGTCGCCTACGGGAGTCAAATCAAAAGACCTGCATCTTGCGAGCCGAACGTGTCCTAGGACACTCCCGGTACTAAAAGCCATTTCACTGACTTGTACAAAAAACAACAATTAAAAAGTTATAAAAGCCGGACTGAGTGGCTCAGACGGTTGAGGCGCTGGCCTTCTGACCCCAACGTGGTAGGTTCGATCCTGGCTCAGCCAGGTGGTATTTGAAGGTGCTCAAATACGTCAGCCTCGTGTCGGTAAATTTACTGGGACGTAAAAGATCTCCTGTGGGACTAAATTTCGGCACCTCGGCGTCTCCGAAAACCGTAAAAGTAGTTAGTGGGACGCAAAGCAAATATTATTATTATTATTATTATTATTATTATTATTATTATTATTATTATTATTATTATTATTATTATTATTATTATTATTATTATAGGTACAAAAATAAAGTCTCTCTTCCGCTTATCGAAAAAAAGTTGATCTAGTACCGACACACTCCTATTTACAGAGGTTCCAAGACCTGCATACATCTTTGGGAACCGGCTTTCTTAATGGAGTGGGAACATCATCTGGTGGTATTAACGTTCCTGTTTTCATTTTCATGACTCGGAAGAATTCACTACCATTACGGAGAAACACTTTCATGATTACTTGTAGGTCTAAGAACTCGCTCGTTCGCTTCGTACGAGAGAGAATGTTTTCGGTCATCGGATGGAATTATGCTCAAGTCCTGGCCATTTACGCAAAAGATAAATATATATATAAACCCAATCTAAAAGTACGTTGTTTGAAGACTTAACATTAATAGTAAATTGATTTTGTTACTTAATCACAACCATCCTCCTCTATCATCCATTTCTCCTGTATTTAATCTATTTGCGATTTCTTTATACTGAACAGAAGCATGAAAACTACCCACTGTAGTATCTGATAACGTTGACATGTAAGAATCTTAAACCATATCAATTTCCACACTGACTTAAAAGTTCTCCATTTACTCTGCTGAGTACAGTACAGTGGAGGGAAAGATTTGCGAAACACCTGAGATTTCGTCTGGTTCGCTCGCAGCAGTGATTCTCTCATAGACGTTGACACTGGTGCTACCTCTAGTGTATTATTTACTAACTCTATGGTCATAGCGACACACGTGCGAATAGGCCAGACGTACTGCAAGGCGTGCAGTTCATACAGAATCTTATGGGCGACTCTTCGCCACCTATCGGAAGAAAGCTGTAGTTAAGTGTGCTTTCCTAATGTTCAGACCTTCACAGATCTAAACAGGGTTGCCAGATCACCAGTATCTGTATCGATCTTTGGCTCGATATCAAACTTCAATATGAAGAATGGGATCGCTAATCGTTGTATATTACGGTATATCTTGCATTCTGGTGGTTCTGCAGATCTGCAGAAGTTTGATATGTGATAGGGCCTAAAAGGGCAAGAAGCACAAGTGATGATTTGGTGATCATACATTCATGGGTAATACAGTGAAAGGATTTAGACCCACTTGAAGAAAAATGGTATCGGTAGAATAAAGGGACGAATCATGGAACATCGTTGAGATTGAACAATTGTACTTTCCCTCAAAAAAGCAATCATCCTCTCTAAATACAAATCAGAAGGGAAAAGGGAAACGTTAGATCCTACGAATGATGGTGTCGGAAAGGGAAAAGCCACCAAGGGTGCGTAGAATTGGCAGTGAATATTTTGAGTACATCTGGACAACCATCCTCTATTAACGCTAATAAGAAGGAAAATGGAAGGAGGGTATTGAAAAAAATAGAGAAGGACGTGGAAATGAGACTCCATAATCCTCGCAAATTTTATACTATCGGAGTCGGAAGGGAACAATATTTGTGCAGTGGAGGTCGAATAGAAAATACGAACGTAACAGTATGTCATAGTCAGCTAGGGGACAAATTGTTGCCAATCCTGCTACCAAGATGAGAGCCTATGGAACCCCTATTGGCAGGCGAGGCCATGGATATATTCTACCATGCTACGCACAAGGGGAAAATTATGAAAGACAACCTTGACTTCGCAAATATCACAGGAGAACTTGGTTAAGAGTCCAGTAAAACAACACACATTCGAATTAAATAATATCGCACAGCGTACTAACCAGAACCTCGAAGAGTGGAGTTGGCAGGAAAGCCTGGCCATCTGCAATTAATGACCAAGCGCCCCCATGCTCCACCTTCCAAGGCCTCGGCAGCTGGTATAAAAAATAATAATGGCTTCCGGAGAAGCCTGGTACAGGTCTTTCGAAGGGCGACCTGAGCGTCTGGGAGGATGCGGTCCTACCTAGGCAGAAAGTTGTTGAGTATAGCACAAAGACATAGTACTGGAGCCAGAGGAATTACCAACGAAGGGTAAAACCCCTGATCCGGCTCGGAATCGAACCCAAAACCCATTGAACCACAGCCCAGTAAGTTAACCAGTTAGCCACGGAGCAGGACAGGAGCAAGCAGAATATCTCATTTCATCTGCTGACTGATATCAATCAACTGCACGTGAATATAGGCCTAATGAACGGATTTTCCCAGTTGCCGAAATTCAAAAGTTCCCTGCCGAGAAGACTATTCACGGAACATACCCTCAGGCGGTCAAGGGCTGGTATCCTCTTTTAACTTCCCAACAACTACAGTTCCTTTCTCATTATTGCGGCTAAAACTTTTACTGTTTCACCTAGGCAGCCTTCCATCATCCAGAAGTCATCTTGAAAATATGAGTTCCGATATGGTATATTTAGAGTTCAACAATATAGTATTCGAATTAAACATAAATAGTTAACATTGTATTATCTAGGAATGTCAAGGGATGGCGAGAAATATTTGAGTTCTTCACGAATTCGAATTAAAAACTTATGATATGGGAAGGTCTGACCTTTTGAAGAATGAAATAACAGGTAAAGGAAGTGGAAGTGCCACGAGGGTGTAAAAATTACGATTCCCTGGGCATTGTAAACTAATACCGCCAGAGTCGGAAAGGAATAAGAGTGAATTAGGAGTTGTGGGATGGCAAGGATAAACGTGAGGAACCCGGCACAAGCCCTTCATGTAATTCCTTTGTTTGCCGTAAAAAAGAGTATGATTTCAACAATTTATACCGATGAGGTAGACTAGCTCTTCAACCGAGGCTTTGAGAAATACAGTACGTGTCTTAATACCAGAGTACCGAGCTCGATAGCTGCAGTCGCTTAACTGCGGCCAGTATCCAGTAATTGGGAGATAGTGGGTTCGAACCGCACTGTCGGCAGCCCTGAAGATGGTTTTTTGAATAGTGTAGCATTTTCACACCAGGCAAATGCTAAGGCTGTACCTTAATTAAGGCCACGGCCGCTCCCTTCCCATTCCTAGGCCTTTCCTATCCCATCGTCGCCATAAGACCTATCTGTGTCGGTGCGACGTAAAGCAAATAGCAATATATATATATATACACCAGAGTATATGAAGATCGAGGCTCCGTGCCAGTGTCACTGCGTGCAAGTGTTCCAACCCCGTATACATTACCGATTCACCCTTTGGTCTATATGTAAGCCATCTATTTTTCGGACGCACCCCGTATGTATCCTTCCACTTACGTGGTGGTGGTGGTACGATTTTTAGGCACGCAAAGGAATTACTGAAGGGACAGATTTGACATCACCCTCTGTGGGTGGGGGTAGCAGACGAAGAACACACCCACGGTATCCCCTGCCTGTCGTAAAAGGCGACTAAAAGGGTCGACCAAGGGATGATTGTATTAGAACCATGAAACTATTTGTAATTAGTACCATCACGCAAGGAACACCCTGGTCCCTTTTACTTGCGAGTAGAACACTATGTTAGGTACACAACAGGTTATGATTAGGAGCAGCAGGGAGGGGTTTACTGTGGGTTTGCAGTATCTGTGATTAGTACCACTGTATGTGGAACACCACGGGACTGGGCGTATAGCAGAAGACCGTGGAGGATGGAAACGGGTACAAAGAAATATCTTCAGAGATCACGATCCTCGGGATTGACGGACCGATATAGGCTAGACAGACAGACATGTGAGGAACACCACGGTGATACCGGCGCCCGTGATTAGTGGATTTGCGTTGCTTATGAGTGGCGCAATGATGTGAGAAACACCATAGTTACCTGCCCAATGTACAATACTTGTGAGTAGTACCATAATGTGTGGAACACCGTGAGTTTACGCCACTTTTGATTAGTACCGCAACATGACAAATCCCATGTTCCTACTTAACTAGCTATAAGTAACATTATGAGGGGCTGTTGACCTGGATTTTGGATCTCTTTAGGCAGCAAACATCGTCGACTCAAGACTGTGCTTTAGCAGTCCCTTGGTCAGTATACTGTTGTTTTAAGGCAGTTTCTATGAAGGTGGAGCATTGCGGGTCAGATCCACTGAATTTGGATTCATATTTATCCATCCATTCTTCATCACGTTTTGAGTTCTGGTCAGTGGATGATTTTGGACTTATAGATTGTCATTGCATTTCGTGCCATTAGAGGTCGATGACCTAGATGTTAGGCCTCTTTAAACAAGCATCGTCATAATCATCATATTTGACATCAATAGAAAGGACCGAAACAGACTTGGCGGGATCTTTCATACTCGGTTGTATTATACTACGTCACAGAAACTTTTGGCAGTTTGCCTATTCAGGTGTATGGGTGATGAGTACAAATGTTTTCTCTTAGTTATTGGAAGGCCTCTGAATAGATGAAAATAAAACCTAAAACCTGTTTTCCAGTCAGTGACCGGGTCAGGGATGGAATGAATGAATGAATAAAGCCCCCATCTTGCGGCGGGGATAGGAATTGTGCCGGCTGCCGAACCCTGTCGCACTCCGCAGCGGTAATGATTTATGACTGACAGATGAAATGAAATGATAATGGAGAGTGTTGCTGGAATGAAGGCTGACAGGGAAAACTGGAGTATCGAGAGAAAAACCCGTCCCACCTCCGTTTGTCCAGCACAAATCTCACATGGAGTGACCGGGATTTGAACCACGGTACCCAGTGGTGAGAGGTCGGCGCGCTGCTGCCTGAGCCATGGAGGCTACCCACTGAATAGATACGTCAAAATAATGTCCTATTCCAAAAGTGAATAAAAATGGTTTAAAATTTGATGTTTGTAGCCCAGATACTATTTAATGATTAACAACTTAGGGGATTTCTGATATATTACAACATTTTCCAGTGTGAAAACGTTCGCTTCCGTAGAAAGTTTCCATTCAACTTACACATGCCCACTCTCCGAAGCTGTTGTGCAGTGATGTGTTTAATATTACTTGTTACACATTACACATGCATACTGTGTCTGAAACATCACCTTGTTGGGGTGGGTGGGTGGGGTTAATAACACCCATGATATCCCCTGCCTGTCGTCAGAGGCAACTAAACGGGCCCACAGGGGCTCTGAAATTTGGAGCGTGGGTTGGTGAATACCGGGCCCTTGGCTGAGTCCTGGCATTGCTTCCACTTACTTGTGCTCGGCTCTTCACTTTCAACTATCCTATCCCACCTCCCTTGGTCAACTCTTGTTCTCCGACTCCGAGGGTATTAGTTATCGAGGCCTAGGGAGTCTTTCAATTTCACGCTCTTCATGGCCCTCGTCTTTATTTGGCCGATATCTTCATTTTTGAAGTGTTGGATCCCTTTTATTTTTCTCTCTGATTCGTGTATATAGAGGATGGTTGCGTAGATGTACTTCCTCTTAAAACAATCACCACCACCTCTGTGTCTAAAACATAGTACGGCGGGTGCTATAAGCTACTACCTACCTCACAAATACAGTATCGCACTCTACTTCAAGCTCCTCCCTCGGAAAAACAAATCGCTAAATTAAAAAAAAAACTATTTTATGAGCTGCGGATATTTACTCCTGCCTTTCGTAAGGTATTTGTACTTATCTAGCAAACACCCCGTATAGCCAGTCGTCAGCCTGTTTCATTTAGCCGGGCTGAGTGGTTCAGACGGTTGAGGTGCAGGCCTTCTGACCCCAATTTTGTAGGCTGGATTCTGGCTTAGTTCGGTGGTATTTGAAGGTGTTCAAATACGTCAACCCCGTGTCGGTAGATTTACCGGCACGTAAAAGAACACCCGTGGGACAAAATTCTGTCTTCTCGGCTTCTCCGAAAACATTCAAAGGTAGTTTTTGGGACGTAAAAACAACATTATCAACTATTTAATTTAACCCACGGTCTTCATAATCGGTGATGCAGAGCTCTATGCCCTGCGATATTAATTTATTTCTTTGTTCGATGAAACACCTTGGCCAACAACGATTCCATGTCGATGAAGGGTAAGTCAAGACGTGGTTGAAGTGAAGAGGCAGACATCGGACTTCTGCGAGTATGGGCTACAGAAACTAATACCCAGACTAAATGTTTGGATAATAGTGACAACAAAGTTACAAAGTCGGATATGTACCGGTAATTCATTTGCAGTGGACGCTTAATCAGTTAAATATTATGTGAATGCATAGTGACCTTCGTAATTTCTTGTTTTGCTTTTCGGGAACACTTCCACAATATATCTGACATTCATCTTCAGTATAGACTGGTATGCAATAATAATAATAATAATAATAATAATAATAATAATAATAATAATAATAATTTTTTCGTTCCGCCAAGCCAACATTCTGCTGGCGATAATTTTTTCACCACCGGTACTCGAACCGTCTAGCCCGATGTCAGAACATACAGACTTGACGCCCTAAAGCCTTAACGATCATGGCCACCAAGCGGGCACTTAACTGTATACTACCGTCCTGGGAATATACACATCCTAAATACTTGAAACCATTCACCTGGTTCTATTTTTGTATTACTGACCTTACGTTCATTTCTCTTAGGTTTCTTCCCAAATGACATCACTTTATTCTAAGAAATGCTCATTTTCATGTCATACTCACTGCACCTCTTTTCATTCTCTTATTTTAATAAGAGCGCAGGCTTTTAGCACAGTCGGCCAGTAAGACGAAGTTTTCGGCATAGGCTAAACTGCTTAGTATATTTCCACTCAACTTCCACTCTCGTCCTTCCTCTTCATAGAATGATCCATTTGAACAGTGAGGGTGAAAGATTATTGCCTTGTATAACCCTAGTGACTATGTAACTTACCTTGAATTAAGAGTTCACTCTACCATCAGTTCTCACTGCGACCCGGTTCTGGAAGGATTGCCAAACTAATCTAGGGATCCTGTAGTCGCCAAACACCGAAGTCACCCCCTTCTATCGCTTCTTGCGACAGGCACGAAATATGGATATAATATTCCACCATCTACAGGAGGGGGAGGGAGTGGGTGACTACGATGGCATTGACTTGCATTATTCGACATGTCCAGTTTCCCGACCGTTCCACGTTTGAAGAAAAGTAATGAAATTAATGATAGCCTACGAGGATATTTACAAATATTAATGGTCTAAATTACATTTTTAGTGATTATTATTATTATTAGTATTATTATTATTATTATTTAAATTCCTCTATATCTCAAAAGTCACTTGCCCATTCGTACCTTATGAAGAATTACTAAGTTTTGACGTGAAGAAACTGGGACACTCGAGAAAGACAGATCTTATAATAATTATTTATTCAAAAATGTAAACGCAACAATTTATATCCTAATCTTCCTGGCTCTTCTCATATTTAGTGCTCCCGTATTGTATCAATGCCAACTACAATATTTAAGAACCCAGTAGCAAGAACGGTTTCATACAACTCACGTTTATGTAGGCTGTGCTGTGTATAGATCAACCGGAACCTAGTTTTCAATACTCCTCCCCATGAATGTATGTTTAATTTCAGAATTGCCATTCATCATCATCATCATCATCTGTTTATCCTCCAGGTCCGGTTTTTCCCTCGGACTCAGCGAGGGATCCCACCTCCACCGCCTCAAGGGCAGTGTCCTGGAGCTTACGACTCTTGGTCGTGGGATACAACTGGGGAGAATGACCAGTACCTCGCCCAGGCGGCCTCACCTGCTATGCTGAACAGGGGCCTTGTGGAGGGATGGGATAGGCAAGGAAGAGGGAAGGAAGCGGCCGTGGCCTTTAGTTGGATACCATCCCGGCATTCGCCTGGAGGAGAAGTAAGAAACCACGGAAAACCACTTCCAGGATGGCTGAGGTGGGAATCGAACCCACCTCTACTCAGTTGACCTCCCGAGGCTGAGTGGACCCCGTTCCAGCCCTCGTACCACTTTTCAAATTTCGTGGCAGAGCCGGGAATCGAACCCGGACCTCCGGGGGTGGCAGCTAATCACGCTAACCACTACACGACAGAGGCGGACAGAATTGCCATTCACTAAACAGAAATGGTGCCCATCCCTATATTGCGAGTTAATTAGATATTCCGTAGGCTAAGGATCATTTTCGATATGGCCTTTTTTCGTGAATTAATTTTAAGTTAGGTAGTTGCTTGGTTACTAAGTCAGTTGGTTTATATTTGTTACACACCATTAGGTATCTAACAATATAATTTAATTTGGTTCTATTCCTTTGAGCTGATGAAATTTAACAAATGTAATTCCAGTTAATATTGGTTTATACAGGGTGATTTCAAAAGCACAGACAACGCGCAGTTTGGTCTGGGGAAACAGGTTATTTTCAAGGGGGGACTTTGTTCGGAAATGCAAAGTTTGGATGCTGTGGAGCGTCAATATTTGACGTAGCTTCAGATATTATGAAGGGCATGCGGTTTTTTTTTTTTTGTTTTTTAAGAAACTTCCGCTCAATCCTCGATGAGCATCACATCGTGCGTTAAATTACTAAACGGGTTCGAATAATACACCTCCAACTTATTACAGAGCGTGTACCGGCAGTGCAGACATTGGCTCAAGTGGATAAAGAAAGACATGCTTGCTATTTGCAACTGTGTAGATTCCTGTAATATGGTCCTCCTTTGATGACACAAGCGTCTCGTACCGTACACCATACCTTTGGTATTACCACAAACAAAAACTTCGTTCACCATGTGCGCTAATCTCTGCATCATCGATGCAGGCTCTGTACTAAAATTGGAGGTCGACAGTTCGAACCCCTTTTGTAATTGAATGAACGACGTGATGCTCTGGTTGGATTAGTAGAGTTTCCTTTGAAACATGTGGACCTCACACTCATTGTCATATACAAAGCATTTTCAAACTTCGACGCCTTACAGGGCCCAAACTATGCATTAACCGACAAAAGCCCCCCTTGAAAAATGATCAGTTTTCCGTCCCGCACAGCATACTTGTCTTGAATCGCCCTGGCTGTTTAACATGAAGGATTATTTATGTAATATGTGCCAGTTGTAAATATGGTATTGTTTGAAGCGTACGCCAGCCTCGAGATGTAGGGGTAGCGTGCCTGCCTCTTACCCGGAGACCTCAGGTTTGGTTCTCGGACAGGTCAGGCATTTTTACCTGCACCTGATGGCTGGTTCGAGGTCCTCTCAGCCTACGTGATTACAATTGAAGACCTATCTGACTGAGATGGCGGCCCAGGTCTAGAAAACTAAGAATAACGGCTGAGTGGATTCGTCGTGCTAACCACTCGACACCTCATAATCTGCAGGCCTTCGAGCTGAGCAGCGGTAGCTTGATACGCCATGGCCCTTCGGGGCTGTTGCACCATGGGAATTTCATTTATTTATTTATTTAAAGCGTAGTGTGTGACCAGGGCCAAAGCGCTTTATTTCAGTTGGAATATAGTGTTGATGCGAGGTGAAAGGGAGCGTCGTAATTGAAATAAATGCAGTCGGACCTCAGTTACGTGTTTTTCAGGGGATTCGAAAAACATCTGATAGGCCTAATTGAGAAAACCACTCGTATGGACATTTTTGTATTATACAGTGCATGACAAAAATACCGAGCGAAGGTCCTGCGTGTGTTAACACGCTACGGCTGTGGAGCCTAGCTCTCCCGTCGGAAGAAGAATGGGCTCGAACCCTCCGTCGGCTGTCCTGTGGCTTCCACATTTTAACTTCCAGACAGATGCCAGGACAGTTGCCACAGCTGATTCATTCCACCTTACAGAATTTCGTTCACCATCATTCATTTCATCTTCATTAGCTTCTTAACTGAGGTTGGCATCAGCAAGGGCAGCCATAGAAACTTGCCATTTAAATTCATCTTACCTTACCGTCGACTCCGTATCAAGAATCGGGGCTAAGGTATAGACTTGCATTGCATGACAAAACTGCCTTCGCAGAGAACTCAGACGCGCGGCGATGAAATTAAGTGGCGTATGGCTTTTAGTGCCGGGAGTGTCCGCGGACATGTTCGGCTCGCCAGATGCAGGTCTTATGATTCGACGTCCGTAAGCGACCTGCGCGTCGTGATGAGGATGAAATGATGAAGACATCACGTACACCCAGCCCCCGTGCCAACAAAATTAACCAGTTATGTTTGGAATTCCCGATCCTCCCGGGAATCGAACCCGGGACCCCTGTGACCAAAGGCCAGCACGCTAACCATTTAGCCATGGGGCCGGACACGTGCGGCGATTATGGTTTAGTAAACAACAATTAGGCAAGGGATCATTTGACTACCTCGAGCAGGTACTATTCGTGAATTAAACAGCATTCCACTTTTGTGTGCTTCTAACAAGAGGTTGTAGTTTTGAAGTCGTGACTTCGTGAACGTTTCCAATATTCGGTACGTCCTAATTGTGATTCATGAAGAGATTGTCATGAAGCAAGATCTATATACGATGCTCCGAGAAACGGTAGGCCTCAAATAATAATCGAGCCACAACTGTACGAAATTTCTGATGTAATGTTGAAGAGCTCCAATGCGGAAATTAGTTCAGGAGACAAATGTTTCTGAGAATTCAAAACGCAGAGCCATACGTAAGGAACTTAAATCGCAGGTGTCCACAAATAAAAAGGAGATCGTGAGAAGAGTACTGTAACGAATAAAACTCAGTTTGTTTTAACGCTCTAATTTCAGAATGACACAATATAAATGCATACACACTATCAACCACGTCTGAAACAGACATTAGTGATTATATCCATTTTATTAGGGGGGGGAGGGTCTAGGAAATGGGGCCAAATCCAATCAAGCGCAGACCCTAATAATTTGGGGGGAAAAGCTAGGAAGAATAATATACCTAAGAGTATAAAAGCGAAAAACATAGTATCATTCGTAGAAAATAATCGATCGAGAAACATTTAAGAAAATCAGCCTTTTTATCAAGGCTTCAACTAACTACTAGGACGAGAACTTTAGAGCGGTGATGCAGCTTACCGCAGCAGGGCTCGTTCGTTGAACGCTCGGTTACGAACGCTCAGAACATTTCGGAACGCCGTAGCGAGTGAACGTGTCGACCAATTTAAAGGAATCAGATCCTGTTTTGCTCTCAAATAGAGCAAAACCAAACCAAACCAAACCCTATCACGCAACAGCCCGAAGTGACCACTGCTCAGCCCGAAGGCCTGGAGATTACGAGGTGTCGGTGCCGCTTCCGTACCCGGTGTGCAGACTTAGGGATGATTGAAATCATATAAAAATGATATAAAACGATACCTGAAGTAGCAGAGAGGAGAGATCCTTCCTTTATGTTTGCTAGAAACCCACCATCCCGCCCCAAAAAGTATTCTTACTTATATAGAAGAATTAAAACTGAGGCTGTGTAAATCAGGTGATTGCGACCATGTGCTGTGTTCCTATTGGCCGGCCAATGTTCGCGATGTGTTCCTATTCGCCGGACAAGCTTCCTAATGTCTCTGGCAGAGCTCGCACCGTGTGCAAGTACAGGGCTGCCATGTTTGCTCAAATTAAGAGAACCAAGAATTTCAGAGTTCACCGCCAATTTCGAAGTTCGGTAAAAGTAAGAAAACTGCGACTGGCTAAAAATAAGAAAACCGCCACTTTACTAGTGTCATGGCGTGTGCTGGATGTGAGTGTTCTATCCGCGACATTATAACCTTGTGTTGTGACGAAGTAAAATTCACGGATTTTATAATAAGTCACGGCATAATAAAAAGAGCTATTCCCTGTGGAGTCTGTGGTAGGGATCGAGAAGTGAAGGTATCTGGAAGCTGGTATTTTTTCTCGTGTGAGAAACGCACGTGTCGGTTCAAACAGTCTGCGAAGACGGGTACATTTATAGAGGCACACCTTTCTCCGCAGAAAGTTATAACATTCGTTGCTTACTGGCTACTGGGAAATAGACCCCACTACTCATTAATTGAGTCTGAGCTCAAAGTGAGTTCCGAAACAGTGTCAGATTGGTCCTCGTACTGTAGGGAAGTTTGTGAAGATTGGGCCATTCGACATTCTACACGACTTGGAGGGGTAGGTGTAGTTGTCGAGATAGACGAGGCCAAGTTTGGCAAAAGAAAGTACAACCGCGGACGTCGTGTGGAAGGTCAGTGGGTTTTCGGTGGGGTTGAACGCGAAAATAATAAGAAATTTTTCGTTGTGCCTGTGGAATCTCGCGACAGCGCTACACTACTCGCCATTATTAAAGACTACATCTTGCCCGGAACTACTATAATCTCCGACTGCTGGAGAGCCTACAACTGCCTCCAGGACGAGGGATATCTCCACCTGAAAGTGAACTATTCAGTGGAATTTGTGGACACGGAGAAGAGCGAACACGCCCACGCCTTGAATGAGGAACGTCTCGCGGGGGAAGAACTCGTAGTGCATACAAACACCATTGAGAGGAAGTGGAGGAACATTAGAGAATCCCTACCTGTTTCTGGACGGAAAAAAGAGCATTTCCTTGGCTACCTATCGGAACATCTATTTAAATACACCTTCCCTCGCGGAGAACGAATCCACGAATTTCTTCTCGCAGCGAGCACGCTGTATCCCCCACGTTAAGGTAAGTCATTGTTTATTAATTAAAGTGCTGAATACTGTGTTGCATAGAATGCGCTGCTACCCTAACCTATCCAGGCCTCTTGTTTTGTCACTAACCTACCCTAACCTATCCAGACCAATGGAGGTGTCACGCAGGATACTAGAGGCCTAAGGTCCGCTCCGCGGCTTCTAACCTGGGGGCTTACGCCCCCAGACCCCCTTTGCTTCCCACCAGGCCAATGGTCTAACCAATCCAGTCCAATGGTCTTGTCACTAACAATGCATAAGTTGGCAAGCCTGCTTAGTGTTGCGTGACGTCGCCCGAGTCGCGCCATGTTGGATATCTAACCTGACTTTCGCACACCGGGTACGGAAGTTTTACCGAGGTGTCGTGTGGTCAGCACGACGTATCCTCTCGTCCGTTATTCTCGACTTTCTAGACAGGGGCCGCCATCTCGGTCAGATAGCTCCTCAATTGTAATCACTTGGGCTGAGTGGACCTCGAACCAATCCTCAGATAGCGGTAAAAATCTCTGACCTGGCCGGGAATCGAGCCCGGGCCTTCCATATAAGAGACTGGCACGCTACCCCTACACCACGGGGAGAGCTCTGTCAAGTAGACAGCCTAACTAATATAAGTGTCATTATAACGAATACTAGTACATATTGTGACAGTGAACCTTGAAAATTTGCAACAATGTTTGCCAAATAGTGATTTGACCGTCTAAATATTAATACTGACTCTTAATGTGGGGCGCCGTTAGACAAGCTCTCTCTTAGGCCGAAGTAATTGTAATAATAAAACTCATTCGAAATAAATGTGCCGCGCGGGCGCGAGAGGGGTCGTATATACTGTACTCGGTTCAACTATGGTTCCTACAAACATTCCTACCACTCCACCTGATCATTGTCCGGCTCCATGGTTAAATGGTTAGCGTTCTGGCTTTTGGTCGCAAGGGTCCCGGGTTCGATTCTCGGCAGGGTCGGGAATTTTAACCTAAATTGGTTTATTTCGCTGGCACGGGGGCTGGGTGTATGTGTCGTCTTAATCATTTCATCCTCATCACGAAGCGCAGGTCGCCTACGGGAGTCAAATTAAAAACCTGCATCTGGCGAGCCGAACTTTCCTCGGACACTCCCGGCACTAATAGCCATACGCCATTTCATTTTACCTGATAATTCAACATCTAATACTGAACGATTTGAGCTTCGATAATATTAGTTTAGGATGGACCAGAAAGCGGGAACATTTCTCTGAATAAGGGAGGTGCTAGAGAAAAGTTTATTACATCGTTCAATCTACTGTAGACCTCAACAGCGTTAACATAATTTACGAGTAGTGTGCTAGTAACGACCTGATATGATCGGTAGCAAAGAAGTAGCTATGGGGCTTCACGCTGCTTCAGTTTCGTCTGTCACTTGTTTCTTCCCTGACTATTAAGTGCCAAATATGTGTCAAGCCCTTGAACGAACCAAACCTCATCCTTTCCTTCAAGGTCATGTTGAGTGCGCCCGCCACCATGAGAATGAAATACTGAAACTAAAACTATTACTTCTATTGTGATTAGAGGTCTAACATGACTCTTCTCGGTGATAACTCCCTCGGATATTTATTGTTCTTCACAATATTTTCTGTGTGATCCGGTAAATCTTACTACAATCGATCATAAGTGATTTTGAGATACTCGATTGTATTTGAAACTATCACGGGTTTCAGATTCGTCAGATTTACCCTATACAGAACTTTCAAAACTCTCGTACAACTTTTCTTTATTCATGAAAAGCTTACAAAATAAAATCACATTGTTTTCAAAATCGCAGGTCCATTTTGTTCGACAATTGCAAGGGTTTCATACAAGGCTTCCGAGAAAATAATTTTAATATAGCCTATTGTATGCACGATAAAAATAGTTGTAGCATTAAGAAGAATACTTTATTTCTACTTATGTAGAAGAGTTTACTTCAAAAACATCGGTTCGAGAGCCTATCACAATGGATTCCGTTTCAATTTCTTCGATTTAGGTGAAACTTATAACACGCCTTACCTGAGGTCTAATGTTGAGTATGGAGTCATCTCATTACTTTGCATGCTTAAATGGACGTACCAAATGGGGCATTCAATAAGACAGACAATAGGGACTTCATATAATGTTGTTTCTACGACCAAAAGAGTTAACTGTTTAAAAATATTTATAAATAAAAAAAATGGCATGCAGGGGAAAAGCAGTTTTAATTACAGTCTGACATTCTCATGAACTTCAACACAAGTCGAAATTTTTACGGTTATGATCACCCAGTAATGAGAAAATGTTACTTTAACAAAATTTACAGCAACCATTTTTATCAGATGAAATATAAACTTGGTATACCGATCAACAATACGTAACTTTCAAGTTTGGTAACTATAAGATCAATACTTTTAAAGTTATGAATTTTTAAAATGAGCGCTCGTTAGAAATGAGAAAAATAGACATTTTTTGTTCAACCTGCGTTAAAATTATAACTGTGTACGGTAGAAATTTCTACTCCACATAATTAAACGTAGAATAAAATAAGCTAAATTTTGGCGTAGCTTGTTCTATGTGGGACAAAGGATGAACTTGTTATTAGCGTATTGACTCAGGTGTCTATACTTTCTTTCCAGAACAGTAGTTGGCTTCCGCTCCACACATAAGGTAAATCATAATTTGGAGATTATCAACCATAATTGAAACTATCATAGGTTTCAGAGTCGTCACATTTACGAGATGGTGGGTGAAAATTGTAGGATTTCATGAAAATATTGACATGTTTTGAAGAGCAGTTTTTGAGCAAGCGTCACACACTCGAGCGAACAGTTTTCTGCAGAGCTACACTGCTACGCACTATGCACAGTTCATCTTACGTTCATGCACATACCTTGCTCATTTCATCAGTGGAAAGCAGTATGCTTATACGTACTTTACATCTGTTTGTGAGGGAAGTTGAGAAATGACTTGTTGGCTAGGGTCACTCCAATGTGCTTGGGTAAGTCCGGTAATTGCGGCGCTGTCACTGCTCTCTTTAAGACCAGACTATTCCTGACGTAATGCTGATGCCAAGAGCGTGGAGCTATTTCTGTCTCTATGGCGTGGCTGTGGATTTTCATCAATGTCACTAATTTCCTTGGAATTAATGTGAGAATTTCGTAGTAATGGGGTAATTATTCCGTTCCATCGGGTAGGATGTTACTCTTATTTCATCAACCCCATCTGGTAAGTGTATATGAATGTTGCCTCCTAACCTGTGCGACTGTGGTTCCTGTGGTGTATACATATATATTTGTGAATAATGTACTATGGATTATGATGGGGGAGGAAGCGGCCGTGGTCTACATGCTAGATTCCCTGGCATTCCTACATTAATTTGCGGACGTAACTTCTGAAAGGACCGAGAGTGGATCTTGAACTTGAAAACAATTGTTGCCGACTTTGTTCAGGTTGCCCGGCGCACCATTAGCGTCAGACTCGTGTGTTTTGTTCCCATTAACTTTTATAGCTTGTATTGATGTATCTGTACCAAAGTTGTGTGTTTTTTTAAAGCAAGAAGCGGTATCTATATATTAAGTACCATCTCGACACTGATGTTGAGTTGTAGATTATTATTATTATTATTATTATTATTATTATTATTGTTGTTTAATATCATACGTAGAGGTTTAGGATTACGCTGGGATGGAAAATGGCTAGGATTGGGAGGCAGATACTATGGCCTTAATTAAGATGCAGGCGTAGTATTTGCTTAGTATGAAAATATGAAAACACGGCTCCAGATGGAGGAATTCCAGCCTACCATTTTGTGAATGGAAGCTTTCAGATACATGATCTCGCTGCGTAGTCAAGTCGGTCTATAAATAAATAAATAAATAAATAAATAAATAAATAAATAAATACATAAACAGAAGTGTAGAAATACAATTCTGTGAAGCCAAAAATCTTAAAACCAGCCCAAACAACGTAAGCATTTCCCTCTCTTCTTCGTTTTGCCTCATGACTGAGGCGTCGTGATTATCATAATATTCAGCCATCTAGCCGATGAACCATACTCCGCCATTCTTCCCTATCTAAAGCTTTCAATGTTGTTGCTCTGAGAGAACTCTGTCCAGGGCCGTTTACCATGTCAATCCATCGCGTTGGTACTCGTCCTCGTTGTCTGGTTCCCTGAACTTTGCCCTCAACAATCGGCTTTTGAAGACTACCATCTCGGCGCATTATATGTTCAGGGTGCTTACTAGAAGTTTGCAATAGGAGCATTTAAACTGTGGTGTTATACTGTATAATCATTTTGAAGTTAACCTGGGTTGGTCGGATCACAAGTATGATAATGGAGTTGATATATTTGATGAAGTATGATCCGGAGAAGATATTGCTCGGAGTTAGGTTCTTTTAATAGTTAGATCTGTTAGTGTTAGTGGTAACTGTAATGTATAGAGGCTAAGGCACATCAAAGACAAAGGGATTAACGTAAGTGTAGGTTGCCGTTTATAAGAGAATTAACACACGATAGCAAGACATTATTCTTATTCTTCTCTCAATCCTGACAATGAGGATCGTGCTCTTCAAGGATTTTTCTTTGTATCTGTTTCCAACCTTCGCGGTCTTCTGTGAAACGGGTTGCTTGTACGAGGGATGTCTTGGTTGCTATCATCCCATTCCTATAATTTCCTTATCCCAAAGTTGCTGAAAATCTATGTATGATAATAACTCAAATAGGAAAGTAAAATTGTCATTTAACGGAATTTCACCGTAGGATTCTTGTTATAAGAAATCGTCAACATTTGTATAAACATGCTCCAACAACAATAAAAGCTAAATTCTAGCTAAATTAACTTCTGTTGCCACTTTTAAAAACATTTTATCGGACGAAGAACATTTGGAACAAACGTGTAGTTTCTTTTTTTACCATACTAATTTGTTTTTCTTTGTTTGAGATATTTTGCTTTCACTAGAATACAAACTAAATTCGAAATAGCCAGGTGTAAAATAGTTTTTTTCTACCGGAAAGTATATAGTATAAAATATAGTAAGATACATAGTAAAAAATAAGATCGTCGAGTCTGTCTGTCTGTTTACCTGGTACGGATAATAACTGCGAGATATAAAAATCTCATCAAAATATACGCACAAAATGAAAATCGTAGCACTTTCCATCTTCTACTGCGAATTGAAAATCCTTTAACCAGAAAAGTGATAAATACAGTAGAACTGCTTTCGCTGAGCACTTTCAGTTTGCGGGTTGAAGTGCTAGCAAGAAATGTGTTTACAAATGGGTGCCAAGTTCAAACGGAGCCAAGATGAAGAGAGACTGAAGAAATGCATTAGATGTTACGTTCGTGGACATAATGACTGCTACAGCTGGTACTGTTGATGCATACTATCCAGGATAAACAGAGATCCAAATGCCTGTGAACTACACGTCGCATCAGAACTCGTGCGTCTTAAAACTCGCGAGTATTAAAATTCCAAGAAGAGGCCAGTCTCAAAACTTACGAGCCGGGGCACTTCTTCTTCGAATGGATAAATGTCCACCCTACCCACATAACGACTGTAGATATTTGGTAATCTAATGGGAATTGTGCGAAAAGGTCCATCGTTAGCGCCAGCTGGAACTGCGTACTCTCTTGTAATTGCTACAGCTCTCATAAGGAGGTGGGCCTGTCATGTAGCTACACGCGACAGGGCTTTGCGAAACCCAAGGCCGCCATGGACCCGCGCGCATAACTACACTCGGCCTTTGAAATTAAGGCCTAATTCCACAAGTCTCTAAGGCTTTCTTTTAATATCTTTATTTTTATATTTTTAAATATTTTAATAAGTTATATGTTTTTACAAACGAGGACTCTCTTCAAACAGTGGGAGAAAAAAAGAAGCTGTTGAATTGTAACGTAAAAAGAAGAATGTAACTTATTGGAGGATTCCTAAAAACAATAGTTGAAGGACACGTGGGAGGGAAAAGAACCAAGGGAAGACGTAGGTTGAGTGCTTGAACCAGATTGAGAAATTCACGGTGCAGGAATTATGAGAAAATGAAGAGGAAAGCGGACAGGCGAGACGAATGGACAGCAGCTGCCAACTAATCTACGGATTCTCTCAGTTGGTTTCATAATCATCTGCTAAGGCAAAATTCCTTGTCGCTGTAGCCACATCTGACGATCTGCTAGAATCTTCATGTTGCTATACGAACCACATCCCAGTTCACGCCAGAGTTCCTCATATACGGTGCATGGCATACTTGGTCGTCTTCTGGGTCTCTTTCCCAGTACTTCTCCTTCAATGATGGTTTGGAGAAGTCATGTCTATATACGCGCCCAAGGAACTTCGTTTTCCTCTTCTTTATCGTATTTAATAAACATCGATCCTCTTTTACGTTCTTTAAAACAAGGTAATCTGCTTCTTTTATCCATCCAACGTTTTTTTGTAATTCTCCAAAACCACATTTTTGCAGCATCAAATTTTGTTTCTTCCCGCTTCCCTAATGTCCAGGTTTCGCATTCATACAGTAGCACACTGCAAACATAGGTCTTGAGAAATTATTTTCTGGTCTCCAAACTGTTGTTTAGCAATATATTTTTCTTATTTCGGAAGGCTTGTTTTGCTGCCACAATTATTTTCTTGATTTCCGAAAGGGACCTGTTATCCGAAGTATTTACATTACCCAAATAGAAGAATTATACGATGTGTTCTATCGGTGTGTTATTTAGCTTTTTCTACCTGTAGGTTTCCTTTTGTCTACTATCATGATTTTTGTTTTCTTGTTATTTATGTTTAGTTTCAATTTCTCTAAGGATTTGTTGAATGTTCTTTGCATCTTATTCATATACCTTTCAGAATTAGTTTAATCTGTTTAATTTGGTTCAGTTTATCTTCTTTCACAATTTCCTTTGCTTTTTTATACTAAACACTATCTATATAATTACATCATTAATTTAACCAAGAATGTGCTGTTTTCTTAACCTCTCTTAATTCCGAAGAACTGACTCAGAAATGCACCTATAATTCTTGTTTCCTCATACTTTTCTGTTTCGTTTGATTCTGTTATAAAGTGAGGGGTAATTTTCCATAACCCCTCTAGGCACAACTCAATCATCATACTATTTTTTTTTTGCTAGTTGTTTTACGTCGCACCGACACAGATAGGTCTTACGGCGACGATGGGACAGGAAAGGGCTAGGAGTGGGAAGGAAGCGGCCGTGGACTTAATTAAGGTAAAGCCCCAGCATTTGCCTGGTGTGAAAATGGGAAACGACAGAAAACCATTTTCGGGGCTGCCGACAGTGGGGTTCGAACCTACTATCTCCCGAATACTGGATACTGGCCGCACTTAAGCGACTGCAGCTATCGAGCTCGGTCATACTTTTATCTGATTTCTCCATTTCTTGTTAAAGTATTTCTATGAAGTCTTTATTCGACGGTGAAGTCCTCCTAGAAATAGTTGATTTGGTGATTCCATCCTTCCACAGAATTGTTTATTCTGTCTATTCTGTTGTAGCCGTTCCACATTTCCAGGGGCACTTGTGGATACTGTAGCCACTGATCTACAAAATAGTAAAATAAAGTCATCGTTTAGTCTTCGGGGCTTTACTGTAAATATACATAGTTCAAAAAATTTAGGCGAACATGCTTTGTAACGTCTTGTATGTGAACATTAATTTGGTAGATGGGGTTCCAATGGTCGTACAGCATACCTTGAGACCGTAGGTACTCAGGTTATGTCAAATCGAAGTTATACTCCATCTGTTGGCGTATCCATGCGTTAAACTGGCAGGTGACCCCTCGAAACAAAGTGAATAGCGGTGCGTCCGTGCATCGTTGTGAGGTTCAGACTACTGCGGTCATTTGAGCACGTTGTACGTAAATCAGCACATCTCACGAGACATCTTAACGATGTTCAAGTCGCAAGGGCCGTCACTTTGATCCAGGAAGGATGGACTTCTCGTGTTGCTGTGGATCTCAATGTCTCTGTCAGTTATTCACCGCTTGTGGAATCGCTACAATGAGACAGGCCAGTTCACAAGGAGGGTTGGCAAGGTCGTGGACGCATGATAACCCCATAGGATGACCGATATCTGACCATTTGTGCGTTGCGGCGTCGTTCATCAACTGTCAGAGAACTGCAACAAGACCTCAGGAGGGCCACTGGAGTCACGGTGTCTGACCAGACAGTAAGGAACTGGTTAAGAGAAGTGTCCTTACGATCCAAACGCCCTGTTCGAGTGGCCCGTTTAACGCAGCAACATCGCGCAGCTCGCCTTCTGTTTGCCCGTACCCACGTCAACTGGCAACTAGCAACGGAGTGATGGACGTCAAAGTGTATGGAGACGCCGTGGTGAGAAGTACATGCTAAATGTTGTCCAGGAAAGTGACCGATTCCGACTAGGTTCTGTGATTGTGTGCTTTGGCTTCAATATTGATGGCCGTACGGATCTTGTCATCCGTGGTAATCTTACCGCTGCGGGGTACACAGAGCAGATACTGTTAGAGCATGTGTTGGTTGCTACATACGGTGTTGACCCTGAATTCGTACACATGCGCGACAATGCCAGGGTTCAGTAGCGCGCATCACCAGAGCTGTCTTGCGAGAACTGGACATTCAAGAGATGGAATGGCCAGCAGTGAGTCCCGACCTTAATCCCATCGAGCATCTGTGGGATAGGCTTGACACAAGTGTTCATGGGCACCCTGTTCCATCACAGACTCTCCAATACCTCGAACATGCTCTCATTGAAGAATGGGACCTGATACCGCAACATGACCTCCGTCGACTTATACGGAGCATGCCACGTTGGTGCCAAGCTGTTATATATGCTCGTGGAGGACATGCACCATACTGAAGCTCTCCAACTGTGATAAGAATCCACTCTGTAGGACTGTTATCACTTTATTTTCGCCCCTATTTGGACATTTCCGTTTGTATTCTGAAAATGACCGCGAATCCATCGATGTTCTTTTGTATATTTCAACCATAAAGAATAAAGGTTTAGTTGATAACATGCCTGGGTGTGAGGTATTGTTTTGTGGGGCATGTCATACCTACAGAAACATGTTCCCCTCATTTTTTTAAACTGTGTAGTTCCACGCCTCGTCTACGTCCTCAGGTAGAAGAAAGGCAAGTGCTGCACACACTGTAATTGTTTTTCGGATTTCCTGATTCGTTTATTAGGTTTCAGTGAGGCGGACTTCATGAACCTTTCGCCAAAGACTTTAAAATAGTGGAATAATCATCCTTGCACAATCACCCTTGCACTTTGACAGAATGAAATACCTACTTTGTGTTGGGAGCAGCTGCCTCTAAGTCGAAATTTATTTCATTTGGGTTTCATTGCGATATATATTATCTTATTATAGTAAGTAATCTAGCGTAAGTTTGTTTTGCCTTATTAGGAAGAAGGGAAAATTATCATAAGCGTTATATTTGTTTCCTAACAGGTGCATAAACATTAGCATGTATTGTACATACCTTTGAAAAATGAGCTGCTGTAAGTTCTGAAAGTACCATCCCTGAGAAACGTCCTATGCGATATGAGACATTCTCTTCCTTTTGCGCTTGAGAATTCAAATATATTTTCTCCAGCGTTGTTGTCTCTAAGAAGAAAGGTACTGCTGTCTGTCATGCGTAGTGTCTTCGTGTAAATAAATTAGTATTGTTTCGAAGTGTTGATTTGTGCATTCGCTGGGCTTTATTTCAGTGTCCGTTTTTACATAAGAAAATTGAGGTAGCCTAGTGGTCGATTCATATCCTCTTTGCTGAAAGGATTTAAATTATTCTTTGTACACCTGAAACAAACCAGATGTTAGTTACTATCTCGTACCTAACATACAGTAATAACCAATAGTTATGCCTTGGTATTCCTAATATCTTTAGCAATAAGAGGGACGTCAGAAACTCTTTTTCTGACCTTTTAAGTGTTCATTTTAGTTAGTTTTCTTCATTAAAAATTATATTACATATAACAATTTTATACTTGATATGTAACTCTTCTATGTGCTGTACATTGATAATCCTAGTATACAGTGTTTTCTTGCCTTATGAAAGTTTTACCCAGGAAATGATTCGTACTATAGTTATCTGTTCAGAATCGTATCTCTAGTTACAGATTAGTCCAAAGGTGGACACTATTTGTATGGAAACTGATGAAACTCGTTCCTTTTCAACCACTTGTTCGTAAGTACTTCTGTGGTTAAATGGTACTGAGTAGACGAGAAAATAAGACAATTCAATACACGAAAATTCCCTGATAGTGTTTTTTTGTTGGTCGAAACTCATCAGATTACAAAGATATAGTGAAATATTCCTTCGCTTCTAGAGATTGAACAGGGCTACGATGTCCATTACCTGCAGCAACAAAAACATCAAAAACTGCGTTAAAGTTACTTCAAGCATATTGAGACTTTCAGCGACTCTATGAACGTTAAAATCAATCAACAGTTACACACAGTTAAGACTTTACTGTAGAGTTAAAATATTAACATAAGTGATTAAACTACTGAATGCCCACGTCGTTCCTGGACTTGGTATACTCCTGGGTACTTCCAGAGATGATGCTTATGATGTATGGCCTCTCGAGAGGCCTGGTGCAGGTCTTTTTATTTGACGTCCATGGCCTACCTTCGCGTCACTGAGGATGGACCCTACCTACGATGAAATAAAACGTTGAAGACGGCACAAGAACCCTGAGCCGGAGGAATTAACCAATGCAAGTTGAAATCCCCGACCCGGGGAGAATATAACACGGGTCCCTTTGAACCAAAGGCCACCATGCTAACCGGTTAGCCATAGAGCCCGACAATATTTCTATGTTCCTATAAGACCACCGTCGTACTTGCATGTGTATAAATATCCAGTACGCCAGTCTCCTTAGCATAAAGGTTAGTGCTATTATCTGCCGTCCGCAGGGGCCCGGATTTGATTCCCGGTACTTCTAGAGATTTAAAAATGGCTGGAGGTCTAGTATTTGGTTAAAATGGTACATGCAGCTCACTTCCATTCGGGGTGTGCCTATAAATATCTACAACACCTTGGGACGAGGACACAAATTTAATCGTAATATACAGTATTTTAAAATGTAGCGATAGGAGTGTTATCATGACTATATATAGTTTTCAGTGAAATAAATAGTATGTGATAACCACAGTGCTCCTGCGGGATAACATTATGGAACCCCGGAGTCACCGAAAACCGTCAAAGTAGTTAACGGGACGTAAAGGCACTATTATTATTATTATTATTATTATTATTATTATTATTATTATTATTATTATTATTATTATTATAGGTTTGTGGCTCCTACGTTCTACCAATATAACACATTCTGAATTTAAATTGTGGGGTAGTTAGACGAATTTTACAGATATTAACTTCTCACAGCAGTAGAACTGAAAAATGCTATTTACAGGGAAATTTTGATAACGTCAAAGGGAAAATTTTGAAATTGAAACAAAAACATTATCTTGCTTTACATGCTTGTATTTCGACTGCGGAAAACATTTCAGTACTTGTTTTAATATGGTGATATCTTTTGTACTTCTTTAATTTATTAACATTTGGTTTCTTTTAAATTACGAGTACGTTCAGGGTGTGTCGGATCCAGCGCTCTCATTAAGGTCACTCGGGGTATAGTACGAGCGGAGACTATTTAAATTTATAATTTAGAACATGAATCAGTCCGGTATAAGAATATCAGAACATTCCTGTCACAGCTGCCAATCGGCACAATTTTATAGTTCTCGTTTTGTAACTTCCATTTTATCGCACGTACGATCACTTGCTTTTATGTAAAGTCATCAAATCAGCACAACGAAACATATTTATAGCTTCTTTGGCCTAAACATTACTTGCCTTAAAAAACAGATTTGACCACAGTGAGTACAATCAACAGGACGTAACTGTTATTCTCATGAAGCCGACAGCATATATAGCAGCTAAACCGTCAAACATAAATAAACTCCAGCTCAAATCTCTCAAGGTGAATTCTGGAGCTTTCGTTATATTACTACAGTTATAAAAGGCCAAGACTGATCAAGTGGCTGGCTGTCTGGTTTGGAACAAGCAGCTATCAGCCTGAATTCTTGAGATAGTGGGTTCGCACCCCACTGTCGGCAGCACTGAAAGCGGTATTCAGTGGTTTCCCATTTTCACACTAAAGAAATGCTGGGCCTGTACCTTAAGGTCACGGTCGCTTCCGTCCAAATTTTCGCCCCTTCACTATCCCATCGTCGCGTAAGGCCTACCTATATCGGCGTGACGCCAAAGAAACGCCAAGGAAGAGCTCGAATAAGATATATAATATACACTAAACAGATCAAATCTATAGGCTTTTATATAAATGGAAAACTTAGTTTTGTGACGTATACAGATAGGTACGCTCAATGAATGAACATGTAGATGAATTAGAAAATTCCCTGCACCCTAGGAAATGAAAACTTGGTACCAGACAACCTGACAACCCCAAAAGCCCAAGAAAAATCGAAAATTCCCAAAAACGTCCCGAGAGGTCGAACTGGGGCTCGGAATCACCCCTTCTGACCTGGATGCATGCAGTGATTCGGTTCGGAAAGTGTCATAAAGCCGTTGTGTCTTCTCCGGAGGCCAGCTGGCTCACAACTGCTGTAACTAATCCTTGATACTGGCTCTGGGACGGAGTCTACGTCCGAGCTGGTCCCATTCAGGTTGTATCGGTGTCAAATATGGGGATCTTACTGGCCACGAGAGTACCTCAGCATCACGTACACAGTTCATAGACACACGTGACGTGTGTGGGCGAGCATTGTTCTGTTGAAAAATGGCACCACGATAAGCAAGAAAACAGATTGGTAACATGAAATAGAGGATGGCTTAAGGCACGTGTGGATGAACAGGCAAATGATACAAGACAGAAAAGAATTCAGAAACAAAATTAGGAATACAGCATTTATAGTAAGACAGGAACATTGTGGATCGAACAAAGGAAAAAGGAGCACAGCCAAAGGATGAAGATAATTGGAAAGAGAAGAGGAATAAGGGAAAGAAGTGAAAATTATCATGAGATATTAGAATTCAAACACTGTCCATAAGGGTTAAAATGTTACGAATGAATGAATGAAAAATAATAAAAAGTACAAAGTCTACAGTTCTTTGGGCTGAGTAGTGGCCTTTTAGAGCCGTTGTGCCATGGTTTTCTTTTAGATGATGCTATTTAATCATCTTTTAAGTATCCAAGTAACTATGTTACATTTTATTGATAAAACGTTTCTGATGGTAAGTTTTTGCCATGAGAAACCACACTATCGTAAAGTTCCACTTTCCACATTGTTTTGTAGAACTTAAATAAATAAAACCAGACATGAAAAACAATAATGGTACGTGCTCGTGAACTGTCAGGCGGCGTTCTTCCAACCCGCCTGAGGCAAGTGACGGCTTCCCTTTATATCGTTCTCTTCGTCTGGTTTCCTCGTCGGTCTTCTCGAAGGCGAAGAGAGAATCTCTTTTCTAGCCGTACCCCGAAGATTCCGGTACTTGATTACCAGGGATATTAAAGCATGCTCGCTGCGAACAAGTCGTTGTTGGTGTGGTCGGTGTCCAACTGGAGTCAGTGTCAGTGTGTTGTTGAAGTAGTTAGCACTGCCGACTTTTTGCTGTTATGTGAATACTGTTTAGTTGTCTGTGTAGAGTACTTCACTGTGTGGAACAGTCACGCTGAACACGAGTTAAATGAGTTGACTATGTTGATTTTGTGAGTTACCGGACATAGCTGGAGTCGAGCCAAGGAACAGTCGTTTGTCGTGATTGCTAACAGACCGTGTTCTTACCTGTCTGCATGTAGCTGTTGTGAAGCAACTGAGCTTGCGAAGTGAAATAAGTGAGGCCTGTCAATCATGATTATCGTGCCGGACTACCTGCTGTGTAAGAACTAGAGATCTGTAAATAGACAGCAATTAGTGAACTGTAGTCGTTCATTATCGAATATAGTTGCGTGTTAAATCAGATCGATGAAACAGTGTTTTATCCATAGAAAAAGTACTCTTAATATTTCGGAACAGATCCCATGAATGACACATCACTGTGATCGGCGTGAATCAGCGGACTGGATACTACAGGTTTCGACCGCAGTCGGGAGCATTCCAGAACATTTTTGTACAGTGACTACGTGCACACATATAAATCTTCAGGTTTCCTCTAGTGGTAATTACTACATGCCAATCGAGACCAGAAGAGAGACTTAGAATGGAAGCCAGGTAAGTGCGCTCTTCGAGACGATCATGGTGATGTACTGGAATATTCGGGGTGCGGCCAGAAAAGGAATATTTTCTTTTCGTCTTAGAGAAGGTCCACGGGGAAACCATACAAAGAGAAAGAGGTCGTCATTGGCCTTCGGCCAGCTGAAAGAACCCCGCCTGTCTCTCATCCCATCCAGGAAATAATGAAGGGGGCTACAGAGTGTTTGGCAGTTCACGAGCACGTAACAATTGAAATTGTTCGCTCCTGGGTAAAGCTAGGGATGTCAGAAGTAAGTACCCTCATAATCAACATTCTATGTACCGGTACGGCATTTTGTCTTCCTCGGAACCGGATCTAAATAAAAAGGGTAATATCAAGGTAACTGTGGAATATATTATTGTCTTGAGCAATCGGTGAAGCGGAAGATTTGGATGAGGCTGTCTTCTGTTTAATCCCACCACTATTTTTATATCAGTTACGCATGCTTGCCCCTAGAACGAGCGTTGTGGGGATTGATGTGAAATCCTGTTGGAGCAGCAACAGGTTAGAGAGATGAGCTCTGTTTTATATTATGGTCTGAAGGTGGATGGTGAGGGAGAGGTGCGGGGGTGCATATTGATCAGTTTAGCCCGCGTCTTACATCCGAGCTCTGATGGTCGATATATCTTCCACGTTCACTCAGGCTTGATATGGAGGGATAAAAGAAAATCCCATCACAATAATTTCCTCTGATTGCATAGCCTGCGTAAGTTTCGGTAGTGTATTTTCTCACGAAGACTCCGTACTTGATGATTAATGTAATGGCGTCAATGTTCACGTGTTTGTTCAGTGTTTAATATTTGACTTTTATATTCTGAATATTCTTTGTACAACAAAATTTGATGTAAAATAGTTCTCGCATAAATATAAGTTCCATGCTGAAAGAGTGAACAGATTTTGCTCGCATCCTTAAGTGACTGTTCTGGTCGTTCAGAGCTTAACTTGAGTTAATTAATAGAATTCTTTCTCAATCACGGCTGACCAACAATTTGGGGGGGGGGGGCGGGCGGGGAGGGTATTCCTGTATTATAACGATGACTCATTCATGCAGTTCTTTAAAATAAGAAATAGTAAGAAAGATCTGAATATGAAAACGTTAAAAAATCATTGAAATATAATTTATAAATTTTAGTCCGACTCATTGGTTGAATGGTCAGCGTTGAGGTCTTCTGTTCAGAGGGTCCCGGGTTCGATTTTCGGCCGGGTCGGGGATTTTAATCGCCTCTGATTAATTATTCTGGCCCGGGGTATAGGTGTTTGTGTTTGTCCCAACACCTTCATCTTCATATTCACACAGCACACTACACTACCAACAACCACAGAAACATGCAATAGTGATTACATGCCTCCATATAGGGTTGGCGTCAGGAAGGGAATCCGGCCTAAAAGAAGGCCAAATCCACACACACACACACACACGACACAGCTCGCACCCGCAACCCTACAGATGTGGGGAAAAGCGGTAAATTTTTTAAAAATAAATATACCGTGGCCCAACGGTAGTGATTAAGAATGAGTAATAATAATAATAATAATAATAATAATAATAATGTTCGCCTGTAGTGAAATTGTTAGTTTGATTAGCTGCCAATCCCGGAGTCCCGGGTTCGATTTCCAGCTCTGCCACGATATTTGAAAAATGATGCGAGGGTTAGAATGGGGCTCGCTCAGCCTCGATAAGTCAGCTGAGTAGAGGAGGGTTCTATTCTCACCTCGAAGTGATTTTCTGTAGTTCTCACCTCTCTTGTAGGCAAATACCGCGATGGTACCCAACTTAAGGCCATGGCCGCTTCGTTTCCTCTTCCTTGCCTATCCCTTCCGATGTTCCCATCCGTCCACAAAGCCTCTGTTCAGAATAGCAGGTGAGGTTGCCTGAGAGGGTACTGGTCATCCTCCTCAGTTGTATCCATACGAGCCAAAGTCTAACGCTCCAGGACACTGCCCGTGAGGCGGTAGAGGTGTGATCCCGTGCTGAGTCCGAGGGAAAAACCAACATTGAAAGGTAAACGGATTAAGAAAGGAGAAAGAATAAAGGTTGGTACACTGGAGAGCTGAGGGCGAGGGAGGACACGGCAGAGCCGTAGGACTTACAGAAATAAATGACCATATAAAAATTAAATTTCAAATGTTTATCAAACGTTTCCTCTTTTGCTTCTTTTAGGTTCAGGAATTTAACAAGTATAATCATTAGGTTCAACAATTTAACAATTAGAACAGATGTAGTCGATCACATTAAATAAACATGTGTAAATATTTTTACTCAGCAATAAAAATAAGCGATTACAAAAAATAACAGCTCTCAACGCTTCATCATTGACCAGGGAGAATGAGCTCCCAATTTTTTCAAGGCCTATAAGCCTTTTGCATATCAGTAATAACTCATGCAATATTAACAACTAGGGAGAATGAGCTCCCATTTCCACAGACTCTTTGGAGTCTCTCTTTGCCATTCATTCCCCAGGGAAGGCAACAAAACTGCATAGTATGTTCGGAAGGATCAATGCAGGAGTTAAAGCTCATGCTATATAAGTGGTAAAGATAAAGTTAAGTACTAACTGAAAGAGAAAAATAGACCGCGAGCAAGTAGAAGAGGTTGCATTGTCATAATAAAACCTAATGTGGCAGAAGGCCCAGTGACGGAGGATAAGCCATACTGCCTTCTTATGTAAGAGGGGGAATATTATCGAGAGGAAATAAAAGAAATTAAATTTAGAAAAACTGTCACAAAAATCGAAGTGGTAAGATGGAAACGAGGGTCCGCACTCATGCTTCCTTTTTAGTGCATTACTCATTAGGATGGTTACACTCGCAGCTTGGAAACCTTCATGCAAATTTATAAGAAACTGACTGTATTCAAATTAAATAAGGTATGGTACGACTGTCGTGATCCTAAGGATTCGACAGGCTGGGGACTTGCGTTCGATTCTAGGAGCGATTGACACCAAATCAGACTGACCTTTCACCAAGGATTGACACCATATATTGACACATATGTATACAATTACTTAATCGTTTAAAAATTATGTACACATTATTTCTCTGGATGGCACTTAGCGAACTTCCTACAGACTGTACAGTAAGTGAAACTAAGTATTTACAGTTCCCTAAGTAATTAACTGGAAACATGCTCTCACACATCAGTCCTTGAACTTAAATACAGTTAATACTTAGCTCGGTTGGGTGACTTCTTTCTTCTCTTCTCATTTCTTCCTCCTCCTTTCCTTCCTGAAGTCGCTGTTGCCTGGGACGCCTGGCTAAATAGTCAAACGAAAATGCAGATCCTCAGACTCACCTCCCGCTTTCTTGTTCAATCCCGACTCCACTCTGGACTATCAATAGATCCACTCACCAAATATGAACCTTTTCACAATTGTGGATTTTTCCTCAACATGAATTTAATCTTAGTTGCGGAGTTCCTCTAGATACGAACTGTATAGCTTCTCTCACGACGTGAATACTATCTAGCTCCCGTATTTCTCTCTTCCGACGTGAACACTGTCACAGCTCTTAGGTTTCTCTCCCTGTAGTCCTGAAACTCCCGTTTATAACAATGTCTGCCTTTCTGGAAGTTACCAGCATTCTTACCAAATCACAGTCCCTACTATTTAATGACTTTGACGTTCTCTAACCTGATTGGTTCTCGTGAACCTCTTACCACTTTAAGGGTTGTCTATACTAGGTATGTGGAAATTACAAGAACAATATTTTTCTACAACGTCAAGTTATTCTGTGGTCTACGTGGCGTTTTCTTCCAATGTTTCCGAGAACTACCCTTAAGGTTTCATGTTGCGTTCTAAGTTTCTGTACTGGCGCCTGCTTGACTGGAGATTCTGTTTCACAATATTACACGCACAGCACTGGACTCTCGTTTCCACTAAGCTTTGCTTTACACCGAATAATGTGTTAATTTACTTAAAATTATCACTCGCTTGCTCACATCACTAAACATTCGAAACACTATTACTCCTTGTGCTGGGATATATTCCCTTACTTCTTAACACAATTCATTCTTTCTTGGAGGTTGTGGATTCGATACTCATCGAGTCCGTTCGCTCCGTAACGAAGGACGGGAAGGCGCGTCGGGACACGTGGTCATAGCACGACCCTGAACTTTACATGCTAAGGGGAATACCGTTACCTGCCCGTCGCCTCTAGATTTTTCTAGAATTCACATCGTTAATATAAAGATGATGCCTTTGCTGGCAGGACTTAATGTTTACAGTGCACTATGTTTTATGGTATAGGCTAGAGCAACTTTGTTATTCATAGATCTGTCTCTGTCTTATCCTTGGTTTTGACAATATGAAAGTGACTGAGGTATGAGTAATGCTAGTAATACCAATCCTTATGCAGCTAGTTCCTGCTATGAATGGTGTGAAAATGTTGCTCATAGGGTCGTTGGTGTATGCATTTCAGTGGGCTTGGCAGACTGATATGTAATAGCAACTCTGGCTCGGTGAGGAAAGCAACGGGAAACTACCTCACTCATTTCCCTAGTACGCCTCTTCAGTCATGCCTAGGCCATCTATGACAGCTGATGGCAGATCTGTTGAGGATCCCACCAGCCTTCGGGCTGAAGACTCAACATACATACAAGATAAAGATGCTGCCTACCTTACACGTTGCCCCAGCACGCCAGGTGCCTTAAGTGAGGAATGAATCTCTCCCGTCGATGCGCCAAACAAGATAGTCTCCAGGAGACAAGTGACTGCCTTATTTATAATGGCAAGCTGGGCTCTGATAAGTTGAATCAAATTTAAAAGTTCAGTAGTGTCAATTCTTGAAATGAACTTAGTGAGGAAGTACCAACCCCTGACCGTAACAATTCTCATTTTAAGATGACAGTAACAGAAGTTCAAACAGCAGCTCCTAGGTGGCATCCGTAACAAAGTAATATCCATCGATAGGCTTCAAAACTGCTTATTAACACAAAGTTCAGCTTGTCTCCACAATGTCACAATATCTAGATGTTTAAAGTGTTGCCTAACTATAGGGAGAGGTCCTCTTGACCGCGCGAATCGGCCGCGCTGTTAGGGGCACGTGACTGTAAGCTTGAATCCGGGAGATAGTGGGTTCGAACCCCACTGTCGGCAGCCCTCAAGATGGTTTTCCGTGGTTTCCTATTTTCACACATGTGAACATGCCAAATCATGAAAAACTATCTTCAGGCCTGCCGACGATAAAATTCGAGTACACCATCTTCCGAGTGCAATCTCAGTTACGCGGTCCACACTGTACGGCCAGCTCGCTCGGTCTACTGACTCTTGACATCAATGTGAAATCTTACGAATTATTGTACCACAGTGATGTATTAATGTTTAAAACATGTAACACCATATTTTAATCTTACTGACTGGAAGGTTGGATTACATTGTATCGAGCGACTAGGCATGCTGTAAGGGCGCGCAGCTGTGATCTTGCATTCGGCAGATAATGGGTTCAAAACCCACTGTCGTTAGCCTTAAAGATAGCTTTCCGTGGTTTCCCATTTTCACACCAGGCAAATGCTGGGGCAGTATTTAGGCCAGGACAGCTTCCTTCGTACTCCTAGCCCTTTCCTATCCCATCATCGTCGTAAGACTTGTGTGTCGCTGCAATGTAAAGCAACCCGTAAAAATAAAATAAAGTTGCATTGTGTGGGTACCTGATAGTGGAGTGGGATAATCGGACATCTCATCATGGTGGCAGTGCTTCCAATTCCGCTCATTGCGTGTGGTATTTTTGAAATGGGAATGTATGTCTTTGTGTTTAGAATTCCACGTAAAACTGGAGATCCCTTTACTACAGGGCCTCTCACTGTGCACGGTGCAAAAGACGACTTCGCTTGGTTGCCCAGAGTGCAGACCCCCACTCCTCGATTTGGAGCAATAGTGCTGCATCTCTCTTTCCCCACGCCTGTCTCGGTCGCTCCGCCTGTCTCCCTCTTCCTCACTTGCTCCGTAGCGCTCCACACCCGAGCCGATTTGAGCCGTGTTTAGCCGAGCTTAGCCGAGTAGCCCAGAGACGAAGCGTTGGTCCGAGGCGAGCCGAGTGGAACCGATGCACTGTGCAGAGGCACTCTACGCCGCAGTTTGTACGCGTGAGATTTTGGGCGTTTGAGAGGCCCTGCTTTACTATGATTACTTTGTTGTAAGGAATGGAGCCGGTTTATGATTTTGTGCTTGTTTTGTTGACTTCTCCACTCACCTGCACTCAAGTTTGGTGCCTAGGGAGAATGTTAGCTATCCGGTATCCTACATAATTTTCGTCCCTTTATACACATACCTAAAATGTACTTTTAAGTTGCTAATGGATATGCTGCCCACTGTAAATATCTATTACTAGAAAATTAAACTTCAAATGCAATCGTGTAAAAATAGAGCCCCTTCGTAATTCCACGCATTATTACCATTTGTGGTTTTATAACTTGACGACTATTAGCACCAATTGAATTCTATTAGCAGTAAGTAATAAGTATTGATTATATCCGGAACATAAACCGTACGTAATAGGATCGTACCACGGCGTTTTAACAGTTCTTGCACACTTCAATTTAAGGGCTTGAATATTTTCATCGCGGAATTGGCTTTTGTGTTTTAACTACACCGTTTAATCCTACAGTTTTAACGTATCAATCAGGATATAAGTTAAATTTTTTCATATGATGTGTGTTTGTCCGGTCGTAATGAAAGGTTTTCCCCTTAGTCAGACTACAATACTTCGACCGATGTCTCCATCTTATGTATAGTATCTCTGGTTCCTATAGAAGGGAATAAGAAATGCGGAGCATTCAGTGTGAAATCGGACAGGTAAAGAAAAGGATAATAATAATACACAATATACGTTTCCTCTACATGAAATGCTAATTTTAGTTTACTTTTCTGATACTAACATTTTTAGAGATGAACACGCTATGAAAGATCAGACCTTAATTTCTTACCTATATAGGAGACAATGATTGTCTTTAGAATATCTATACTGTATATTAAGAGTTTAACAGTTTTGTCCAGTCCGTCCGTACGTCCATTCCACGGCTAACTTTGATTCATTTTTATGTGTTTCTCTCCGGAATTGCCACTGAATCATCCGGAATTGATGGGTCTCTAACTGTAGTCAACTTCGATTAGTGCAAAAATGAATTCGTTAAATGTGAAGATATCCGTGAGGCTAAACGATTAGAAATGACGACGATTGTAGAAAAAAAATTGAAATTTCGACCAAACTGGGCCGAGTGGGGAGGGAGTGACATGTAGGAAACCGAAAACCTGCATTAGTGTTGAATCCACCGATTTCCGGGCCGCTGGGATGAATAGTGACAATCTGAATGACATTTAAGTCTAATTACAGCCACCGTGGGTATGGAGGGAGGGGTGAGAAGTGGTGAAGGACAAAATGTCCAAAATGACAGAGATTATATATGTAAGGGTGTATGTTCCAGCACAGCTGTCATCCGAACTTGGTACCCATATAACTTACCTGGAGACAGAATTATTCAGATTGAGAGACATATTTCCTAAATATTATGTTTTAATGACTTGATATTTGATCTGAGTAGCCCAGATGGCCACTTAACATCTTCAGAGTTCATGGTTGTTGAATAGTTTCATCAAAATAATGAACTCCACCTGCCCAGGCATCTGCGAGTTCACCAGATTTACCCAAAACACTACCCGCTTCGTTTTTCCCACCATTTCTGATTATTTATTACTGTCCAGTAAAGTTTCCCTGCCGCCTGACCTAGCCTTTACAGCTTGTTACCGAAATCTTCCCACGACTTGATTTTGGATTGAACAATTATTATTTGTTTGGCTTGTTTCATTCATCTATGTACAGTACCCTGTATACATCAGTCCTTCTTTGGAGCCATTTCTGTTACACCTTTCTATGTTTACAAACTGCTCTCACTTCATCATTCCACCAAGACGTTAGTTTTTTCCCCATCTTTACACACAGCCGTTTCTACGCATTCCCTTACTGTTTCTATTACAGCATCCCTGTATGCAACCCATTCTTATTCTATATCCTGAACCTGATTACTGTCCATGGTTTAGTACTGTTCACTAATCAGTTCCATGTACTTCTGTGTAATTTCCTCATTCTGGAGATTGTCTACCCTTATTCGCACGCAAACTAATTTTCTCTGTCCTAAGCCTGCGGATACAGATCAGATAGTGGTTCGTATCAGCAAATTTCCCGGAATACCTCCACATTCCTAACAGATTTCCTGAATTCAAAATCTGTAATCTATTATGGATCCATGTGTAGCAGTACTTCAGTTCTATTTCAACTCTCGCATTTTAAGTGCCCATTAGCATTATTCTATGCTTGCCCATGACCCTGACTATGATGTCAATGTTTCCTAAAACTTGTCAACTTCCTCCTAATCTGCACCCTCACATGGTGTATACACAGACAATTCTCGTCCTAATTCATATAACAGCTAAATCTACCCACACCATTCGCTCGCTTACGTGCCTGACGGAAACTATGTTGCGTACAATAGCGTTTCCGATGATTTGTCCTACCCGCACACCCTGCTCTTCAATTTTTACACCTTTAAAGATCAATTTATACTCTCCTGCATCTTCCTAGTCTACTCCCCTTGCCTGAAAAAAAAAACCATTAACTTCTAACACACCCGGACGCCTTCTGTTTGCTGACTCAACCAGTTTTGTTTTCTTTCTTCCATAAGCCCCATTAACATTAATAGCACCTCATCGAATTCAATTTCGTTCGTCAAGTACTTATTTGCTTGGCTCTGTTTAATTCATCTATGTACAGTTCCCTGTCTACATCAGTCCTTGCTTGGTGCCATTTCTGATACCTGTCGAATGGAAGTGGATCCCCATTATTCGCATAGATCCGAGGCTTGCTTAAAACTTTCTACAGTTTTGAAAATTATGTGAAGCAGGATGATACCCTACTTACACATAGTCCCAGTGAGAATCTCCCCTGTAACGGGTTAGGGACCACCAATGAAGTGTAAACTGCCAGCCGCCTGAGCATAAAGAAGGCCATGACTCAGAATATGCCCGAGATGCCCACTCCCATTCCATAGCAACTGGTATCCCGACTCTCAGGACCACTAACTAGGCCACTCAATCGTTGTCCATGGTCATGAACTAGGACGTGGCTGAAGTAACTCACGCCGCGAACCATAAATGAAAGAAAGTGTAGACGTTTTTTGCTATTTGCTTTACGTCGCACCGACACAGATAGGTCTTATGGAGACGATGGGTCAGGAAAGCCTAGGAGTGGGAAGGAAGCGACCGTGACATTAAGACAGTCCCAGCATTTGCCTGGTGTGAAAATGGGAAACCACGGAAAACCATCTTCATGGCTGCCGACAGTGGGGTTCGAACCCACTACCTCCCGGATGCAAGTACACAGCCGTGCGCCCCTAACTACACAGCCATATTGGACACTGCAACTTCCTTCTCGATCCTATCCGCGAATTTCAAATTCACACGTCAGCATAGGTACCACAGCCAACCAGACTATGCAGGAAGTATCGGAGGCTGTGGACTACGTTATTCTAAGCCACTTGCAACTAACGACTACAACACATTCTTTACACCGTACGGCAAACGAAGTTTATCTTATAAGAGAGGCCTGTATTTGAAAAGCATCAGATCGATGTAATAATGAAGTCCAATATAGTTACACTGATTTCAAAGAGCAACCCTTCTCCATGAAGGACAGCTGTTTCCATGCACAGAAGAGAGGATATTAACCTCTACTAGAGAAAGGCAAACCATTTGTCAGTAGCTAACCGGGCTATTCTTGGTGGACTACATCTGAAACCAACTCGTTAACAGATAAGATTGTGAAAGGAGACTTGCTTAGTTTGTCTTGTTTCTCATATTCTAACAGGAAATTCTTAAGTATCTTTCTAGGAATGGAGCTCGGCAGAACTCTGAGTCATCCATTCATCCGACACCTTCTCGTATTGTTTCACTCAAGTTAAAGAAACAGAAGATGAAAGATACCATCGAAGGTTACACTCTGGAATAGTGATTCATTCCCTTCCCGTGGGAAGATAGCTTCACTAAAAAATTAGAGTATTAGGAAGCACTGAATGAGAGAACCTTCAGTTCCGGAGAAAGATGCACGGTAATGGAGTAAATACATGTATGCTTTGGTATTACGACCAAAGGGTGGTTTGATCCTCAATAGCCCCAACATGAACTGCCATGGATGCCGTGAAGGGTCACTGAAGATGCATACTAGGAAACAGAGTGAGGTAGTTTCCCGTTGCTTTCCTCAATTAGTCAGAATTGCTCTGAGTCTGTTGATCTCACTGAAATGCACGCACAAACCGACCCTATGAGCGACATTTTCAAACCATTCATGTCAGGGACTGGCTACATATGGAACGGCATTAATAGCATTGATCACACCTCACTTATTCATGTCGTCACAGTCAATGATGGAACCGAGACAGATCAATGAAAGTAACCAGAGCTTAATCCACATATTAACATTATAGCCGGCTCCATGTAATAACTAGCGATGAGGAAAGAAGAAATAGAAGTACACTCTCAAGGAAAAGCTCTTGAACAGAGTAATACATCTTTTTTTTTTGCTAGTGGCTTTATGTCGCACCGACACAGGTTTTAAGGCGACGATGGGATGGGAAAGGCCTAGGAGTTGGAAGGAAGCGGTCATGGCCTTAATTAAGGTACAGCCCCAGAGTTTGCCTGGTGTGAAAATGGGAACCCACGGAAAACCATCTTCAGGGCTGCCGACAGTGGGATTCGAACGCACTATCTCCCGGATGCAAGCTCATAGGCGCACGTCTCTAACCGCACGGCCAAATCGCCCGGTACAGAGTAATACAGATTAGTGCAACAGAAAACTGGCCACGGAAAGAATAGAATAAAAATATTTTTGCATTTCATTGGAGGTTGATTCGTCTTAAAACAGTAGCAGGGAACAATCCACGTCAAAACCGGATAAAAAAAGCTACAAAAATAATAAACTTGTTTAATTTAGAAAATGTTAAAGTAGGTGGAATCATCAAAATAAAGATTATGCAATAAAGTCCTAAATGTAATAGGGCTCATAGAAAAAGCCGTTAAAATAGCATTTTGAAATTTTAGAGGTCCATATTTCACCTTATCTTAGAGATAGAAAATTGAATGAGGTTTCATTTTCACACATATGGCATAGGTTTTTTAATTACAGGCAATTCATATAGATTATTCACGTTATTATCCAGGCAATGATTAATATTTTTATTTTACTTTTATTCCTAAACGGGAAAAATAGCCGAATACGTCAATACTTTCAGTTTCAGCAGTTGAATACATCTGCAGTGTCAAACGTATGGGGTCGTGAATGACGTATGTATAAAAATTTAATAAAAAACTGAGATAGAGTGAATTGCCTTAGCTGTAAGTCTGCTTATGCTTACGCACTTGAAAAGGTTTATATTCTCTCAGAAGCAACAGTGTTTATTATACATATGCTAATTATGGTGAGATTGAGCTCCTATAAGTAACACGTAAGTACTCAATAAGTGAACTCCAACACTGTGCATGTTGACATGAAGTGCGCGAAGATAGCTATCTCCTGTTGATGCCTTTTGGGTAAACTTAAGGTGCAAGTTTAGAAGGCTGAAGGGGTTAATGAATTTTCATGCAAGTGTATATGTACACTTCATACAAGCGGAAAACTTCCCAAGATCTTTAAATTTTTCACTATTTATCCCCGGAGAATATCGAAATATGGAGTCAGTTTTAATGATGGTGCAGACCTTCGTTTCGAGGTATTTCGTGGGATAAACGGGTAAGTCCTATCACATAACGGATGGCATTTTGCCAAATTTCAATTTTCTTGCTCGTCCGGCAGATTATGCCGCAATCTGGATTTTGGGTGAGGGGAATGAAAATTAAGACTTTCAGTAAACTACACCAACAATGTGCAGATGGTCAGTATTTCCTCTCAAACGGGTAGCTGTACGAAAATTTCACCAAAATAGTCAATGTAGGCCTACAGCCACACATTACGATTTTATTTATATAAATAGACAAGGAATGTACTCCACGTAATACACCTTTTGGCGTACGTCCGCTGGACTTATCCTGCAAAACCGACCGTTCATGATATCTCACTTATTAATCTTCCTGTAGAAAAATTCACATGAGAAAAGTTTTAGAAATGGATTTCCGTTAAGGATTGCAGATTTCCATTAATTTTGTATGTGCATATTTTGAGCGAGTGCAAAATCATGGTTCCGGTTTCGGATAAACCCCAGTAAATTTAGGTATTCAGAAATAATATTGGCCCTAAACCTACCAAAGGACAGGTGGATTCTAAATATCAAGTTTGGTAGGAATATATTCAGTAGTTTTCAAGTTATAAGAACTCATACAATCAAACAGACAGATGGACACCAAAGCTACGAAATATGCAGGTGGTCACACTTACACCTGAAATGGACAACTGTGCGGAAATTCCGCCAAAATAGTCAATGTACAGACGGACGGTCGTTACGATTATATTTATATAGATGACAGATAAGCATGGGCACGTTTGTAAGTGCAAAACTTTATTTTGAAATTTACTGCTCTTAAACGGTACATCATACCAACAAACAGTTTGCACCCTCAGATGTCTCTTTTATCACTCTACATGTTTGGTCTCGAAAACGTTTCTCGTATCTCCCATATTTATGGGTTCAATTGTGTTACGATATTTGAATGGGGTGAAATTTGGGTACATCTTTAATATTTTATATTATTTTTCACATAATTATGTGGAAGCTAGAATCACGAAATTTGGTTCGGATATATCCATTGGTCGTGTCAATGTGCGTGTCAAATTCGATTACTCTATCTTTCATATATATGTGCCAATATACGTGTAAAAAAGCACACAATTTACGAACAATCGAAATATACAGCCAAATCTACCCTATATGAGAGAGAGAGAGAGAGAGAGAGAGAGAGAGAGATCACGGGACCAAAGTTGTAGATCACTTCAAATTGAATGGAGATTGTGCCATCCGTTTTGTGGCTCCATATTTCGATATTCATTGGCATAAAAAGTGAAAAATTAAAGATCTTGCAAGTTTTCGTACGTTGCCGGCTAAAGTGTACAATTTTACTTAAATTCAAATTTCCAGCTCGTGTGGCAGATTGTGAGGCAATCTTGATTTTGGGCGAGGGGGGTAAAATTTAGGAGTTTCAGGAAACTGTAGTCAAAAAGAGTATGCAGATTGTCATTATTACCCCTTAAACGGAAAGCTGTACGAAAATTTCGCCAAAATAGTCGATGCACAGGCACACGGTCATTACGATATGATTTATGTAGATAGATAAGAAATCTGCCCCACGTATAACACCTTTTGGGCTATGTCCGCTGGACTTAGCCTGACAAACCGACCTGTCATGATATCTCCCGTATTAATCCTCCTGTTGAAAAATGCATATAAGAAAAAAAATCAGAATTGGATTTCTATAAAGTTTGGTCGATTTGCAGTCAGGTTGGTCTTGTGCTTTATGTATTGTGGGAGAATTTCCCTATAACACCCCAGTCCATTCCGGGAATTTGAAATGATATTGACCTCAAAACACACCCTTGGACAGATGGATGCTAAATGTAAAGTTTGGTTCAAATATCCTCTGTAGTTTTCAAGTTGTAAGAAATACGCTTTTCACGCGCCCGCTCTTGCGTTAAGTCTGGTGGGACTTGTACCGAAAAACGGTCCGTTAATGACATCTCCCTTATTAATCCTGGTATCGAAATGATGCACATGAGAAAAAAGGTTTAGAAATTAATTTCCATTGAGGCAGGTAGATATCCATTAAGTTTGGTTGTGTATATTTTGAGGAAGTGCAAAATCACTGTTTCGGTTTCGTAGAAATCCGCAGTCAGTTCAGGGATTTAGAAACAATATTCGTGCTAAAACCTACCCAAGGACAGGTGGATTATAAATATGAGGTTTGGTGAAAATATAACCAGTAGTTTTCAAGTTATAGAAGGACAGACAGACACAGACAAATCGACAGACACCAAAGCTAAACATTATGCAGATGATCATTATTACACCTGAAACGGATAACTGTACGGAAATTTCGCCAAAATAGTCAATGTACGATTTTATTTATATAGATTATTCATTGTATTTTCATTTCTCCGTAGATATTACATTATTGTACTTAGGAAGCAAAATGTTCACTTATATTGTGTGTTATAATAGATATTTTATGTACAGTAAGATAGCATAGTAGCATAGCAATTTGTTTCAGTGTCTTTTTATTAATTTTGTTTTTTATGTATTCACTGGTTAAGTGTAAGACAGGGACTTTGCCATTCCCGGAATGGACTGGGGTCTTATAGGGAAATTCTCCCACAATACATAAAGCACAAGACCAACCTGACTGCAAATCGACCAAACTTTATAGAAATCCAATTCTAATTTTTTTCTTATATGCATTTTTCAACAGGAGGATTAATAAGGGAGATATCATGACAGGTCGGTTTGTCAGGCTAAGTCCAGCGGACATATCTACTGTATTTAGGCCTACCTATCCTTGTGGTTCATATTCCACATAAATCTGGAGGTCGCGTAGCTATGACCACGATATAGATAGCCACGTAAAAGTACGATCTTGCTTTTTCAGAAATTTAACAGTGAAATGTAGAGACAAGAAATGATAGGACCACTACATTTATTGGCATGGATTTTTAGTTAAATCGTTCCGAAATTAGAACACGCTTGGAACGCTTGGACTTTGTAAAATTATTCTTTCTTTACACCGATATTGCAATGTTATATCCCACGTAGATAGCTGTAGTTCTAACGGGTTTAATCTTGTAAACATTCATGGCATCAACTTGGAAAGATTCCGCTTTGTTCCCAAGCCACAATAGTGTTACATCATTCTAGATGAGGGTAGGTCTGCCAGACAAATCGATTTTCACTCATCAATAATGCATTTTCATTACAAATTTTTATGCCACACATCACATTCAATGGACTGAATTTATATAGTGTTTGACACATTTTAAAACTAGATTACCACTGTATATTATGAATACGTACGGTGGTTCAGTACCGCAGTCATGGGCCATGAATTTCGTACAATACACACATTTTTGATATGTAATGCAGTAAACGTTATTGACCAGTACGTAAATATCCACTTTCCTTCTCACGGAGTGTTTCATTACAATCAGAAAATGTTGACCGAACACTTATTTTATAGGTATATAGAATTTTAATCTTAAGTTGAATCTTTCTCCAAAGCACCTTCTGCTGTATAATAAACACATAGCAAAAGAAAAAGATTTAATTGATCAATAGCCAAGCGTTCTAATACTACGAAGCTCCTTAGGTCCTATGGCGATGTTCATTCAATTGACTACGACACCGAGTGAGTTGGTCGCGTGCTTGTGGTCGCGTAGCTGTGAGCTTGAATTCGGGAGATGCTGGGTTCGAATCTCACCATCGGTAGCCCTAGGTATGGTTTTCCGTTATTTCCTATTTTCACACAGCACAGATACTGGGTCTGTACCTAACTTAAAGCCATGACTGATACATTTCCAATCTTAACCCTTTTCCATCCTCGCGTCATTGAAAACCTTTGATATGTTAGTGCGACGTTAAAGGAAATGACGTCCGACTCGTTGGCTGAACGGTCAGCGTACTGGCCTTCGGTTCAGAGGGTCTCGGGTTCGATTCCCGGCCGGGTCGGGGATTTTAACCTCAATTGGTTAATTCCAATGGCACGGGGGCTGGGTGTGTGTGCTGTCTTCATCATCATTTCATCCTCATCACGACGCGCAGGTCACCTACGGGTGTCAAATAGAAAGACCTGCACCTGGCGAGCCGAACCCGTCCTGGGATATCCCGGCACTAAAAGCCATACGACATTTCATTTCAAAGGAAATGACGAAGAACTCAGCTGTGTCATAAGTCAGAAAGCTCCTCTGGGAGAACTGAATTCCAATAGAATATATATGAACCATTTAGAGCTAATGTATCCCTCTAAAACAATCACGTTACACGATCCTAAAAATGATAGTGATATCAGCATTCTTCAAATCATTGAAATCTTTTGAAAGGAAATGGTCCAAGGAATGTGAGTTATTGGCTTCGTAATGGGTACAAAGTGTTCAAACGTTGTGAAGGCTTGTAGACGTGGGTTCGACCGGCTAACAAATCTGAAACAAAGTGAGAGGAATTGGATTTGCACTCCCTGCACGTACGGGCACACTTACGCTGGGATCATTACAGACAACGAAGGATGATTAACTTTAGAAATATAACAGATCATATATTATCATTTTCAGTCGGCACAAGCTGATAGGTTTGACCTCTCTTGATATCGGCTTACGTCAGTATTGTAGTAATGTAGGGCGGTGATCTGTTGATTTGAAAAAACACAACAGGCTAGTGAAAAGAGAGTTGCAATGGAGGAAATGGTATTTGGTTCTTGTTTCAATGACGGTTAAATCCTGAAATTCATCTCCCCGCGGTAGAGAGGGGACAACGACTGCATATAAAAATAATACTTTATATGCAGGCGGCTAACGAATGAAGGGACCGATTATCTCCCGGTATAAAGAGATCCCCACATTCAAGTGCCAACAGTCTCTTTGAGAGTAGATGAGCGGGTATGGGTAAGGGCACTCTATTGTCCTGGGGACAAGAAATTGTTCCCAAAGGCGGAGGAACCAGTTTGGTCAACGGCATTAGGATGCAGAAGGCAACGGGAAACCACTGCATTAAAGATCCTGAGAGATATTCCAATAAATGCACATGGCATGGCTTGCAACGTCAAGATCGGAGCTGGCCGTGTGGATCGTCTACCTCCGTTTGAAGAAGAAGAAGAAGAAGAAGAAGAAGAAGAAGAAGAAGAAGAAGAAGAAGAAGAAGAAGAAGAATCGTCTCTTGTCACCCTTTCGTCCAGTTTCTGAAACTAATCTATTTAAAAGTACTATTACATTATTTGTCCGGGTTGGGCACTCTAATTGCTTTAAACCCTCTACACACGACCCAGTCTGCAGTCCGGTGGGGTGTAGGCTTGTTGGTACCGGTCGGGACGGCCACGCAATCTCTCAATTCACTATTGCGACACTCTGCAACTTGTGCCGTTTTGTCACCATTCAGTTCATTGAAAGTGTCTATATCCATTCGTAGCAAGTTTCTAAATAGAATGGTTCTAGTTCTTTTAATACAATTTCTTTCTCAGTAATAACTACCTTTTAGCCCAATATTTTATTTCGTATCGACTTCAGTGTTAACAAAGAGCAATTCCTACTCTTTTGAAACTTAGAGAATAAAGGAGCCATGATCACGCGTTTTCAAAGCAGAGCGAGCCAGCCTACTGCAGATTAGGCGCAGCAGATTGGGTCGTGAGTTGAGGCCTAAGAAGCAGTAAGAAATAGTTCGCTGATGTTTCGAATATACTACTGTTTATCAAGGTGACTCGATCAGAGGTAGACTGGTAGCTTTCATCAGACGCTCTGATAAAGAATAATGTACCGTATTCAAAAGGTCTCTCTCCGCGTTCCTTCCCGCTCCACCAGAACCAAAGACCTTCTCCACATTCCCCACACTCAGCACACAATACTTCAACGATCTTTCCTAATCCGCCTCCCAACACTCTTTAACAATATTAATAGGAGACAAGAGCTTGATATAGCATCAAATAAAAGTGTATTCGAGAGGTGTGTAAATAGTATCTTAAAGATAAGTTGATGTGAAGGGATTATACCGCCATCTTGACCCACGACGACTTGGTTATGAACATGGACATTCTCATGGTTTTCGATTTGGACAGTTAGTAGTAGGATGTGTACCTGATCTTGTTATATTTTGTTATGTTTGTTATATTTTATTATGAAAGTTTACGTTTGTTAAATAGTCTGTTGACAGTGCAAGTGAAATTTGCTCAGTGTAGCTGTATCTTGTGCTTCGTGAATAAATAATAATAAAAAAAAAATTCTACACACTGTTCATAGAACAACCGCATGGTCCAATCCGGACGAAGTATGTAGTTTAATAGACTATGAATGCTTCAGCTCTACTTAGAAATAGTTTCATATTCAAAACTGTAAATCAATACAGTTAAGTTGTTTTCTGAGAATTGCATGTATAACACTCATTAGGAACAATACTTGCTGTAGGTACGGTAAATGTAACTTTCAGTTATTAACATTGCATTTCCCTGTCGAGGATAGCAGTACTATGTCTACTCGTATGCACGATTTCAGGCCACCGCATGCGGAGAATTTTGACGGTTAGAAACTGTTTTTGGCCATATTTCGCTCATAAACTGGGCTGTTGATTTTATTACTAGCTTTGAACACGTATAGCGATATGAAACAATGGGAGGGAGAATTAATACGCCACAGGCAGACAGGTTCACAAAATATAGTTTCCATATGAAACAATAAAAGGTCAAATTTGTTTTCTTATATTCTTTATATGCCTTTGCTGGCGAGATGTAGTGTTTACAGTGCACTATTTCTTCTAGTATGGGCTATATCAAATTTGTTACTTTCATTGACCTGTCTGTCTCATCCTTGGCTTGGACAACATGAAAGTGACTGAGGTGTGAGTGATGCTAGTGATACCATTCCTTATGCAGTCAGTCCCTGTTATGAATGGTGTGAAAATATCGCTCATAGGGTCGGTTGGTGCATGCATTTCAGTGGGCTTGGCAGCAACGGCTGGTTCGGTGAGGAAAGCAACGGGAAACTACCTCACTCATAATTTCCCTAGTACGCCTCTTCAGTGACGCCTAGGCTATTTATGACAGCTGTAGGAGCTGCAGAGGATCAAAGCAGCCTTCTGGCTGAATACCCAACATACAACAACAAACATTCTTTATAACGTACTGTTATGATTTTTTGGCTGTGTGGAAAGTTCTTGCTTATTTGCTGAGAACAAACTGAACAGACAGACTGAATAGTAATATTCTAGCTAAAATGTTTATGGAATTAAACCATTAAAATAAAAAGTTAGCAGCTTTAATTTGATCAACACATTTCTTTAATTGGAAATAAATTTCAATAATATTATTAACAGTAATATACCTCTAATACTCCTAAATACGTGCAATTAATCTTCACGAAATTGGCTTTATTTGAAGTCTGAATTATGGACGGATAATTCAATACTACACTTAATCAAGCTTGATTTCTCTGTAAATGACCATCCTGGAGATTAGGGTTCGAACCCCACTGTCGGCAGACCTGATGATGGCTTTCCCTGTTTTACCATTTACACACCAGGCAAATGCTGAGGGCTATCTATACCTTAAGACCACGGCCGCTTCCCTCCCACCCCTAGCCCTTTCCTATTCCTTCGTCTCCATCGATCCGTGTCGGTGCGATGTTAAGCAAACTGTAGAATAATAATAATAATAATAATAATAATAATAATACACAGCTGTAAAATGATCATCAAACTCCCGATTATCCGGGGGAGGGGGATTATCCTGTTTGCGGGTTGTCCGTGCAAACCCGAGGTTTACTGCATTATTATTATTATTATTATTCCTTCATGTTTTATGGCATTTTGAACACTTGTGAACTGCGAAAAGCTTTAATTAACTGAAAAGTTCGAGAGAGGAGAATCGGTAGATAGAGTGGCGAATGATTACGTGATTGGTGTTCAGACAGTTAGAGAAAAAATAGATTAAAAGTAGCAAACAAACTGTTAGAGAATTCACGTTTTGTGCCTCAAAAGTTTTATCAGCAACAGACGTTGTAAGTAATTTTATATTGGCCTACATTATGGATAAGTGTCCGGCTCCATGGCTAAATGGTTAGCGTGCTGGTCTTCGGTCACAGGGGTCCCGAGTTTGATTCCTGGCAAGGTCGCGAATTTTAACCATAATTGGTTAATTTCGCTGGCACGGGGGCTGGGTGTATGTGTCGTCTCCATTTCATACTCATCACGACGCGCAGGTCGCCTACGGGAGTCAAATCAAAAGACCTGCATCTGGCGAGCCAAACTTGTCCTCGGACACTCCCGGCACTAACAGCCTTACGCCATTTTTTCATGGATAAAAGTTGTTACTGAATGCGTTAATTTGAGAATAATGCATCTTCAGTCAGTATTGTATGCTATATAGGCTATTATTAAAAGTTTAGTTGTAAAACTCACAAAATCGTATTATCCGTGCGAATTTGCCCTGTGATTAGCCCGGATAATCGAGAGTTTGCTGTATTTAGGATGTGTATTCTCCCGGGGTTGAATTAAAGTGCAGCAAAGCTAACGCAGTCAGTTCACAATTCCTATCAACAGCATTCGGTAAGAAAGAAATCAGCACCCGAACCCGAAACTATCTTAAAACTGGCCTGTTTAAAGACAAACTTCCCCGTACGGGAGATGAATCTGGATGGACTCAAGATACTTTGTTCATGTCAGAATTAAGACATGAAAGTAGCGAGAAAATTTCTGGAAGAAAAAGGTAGTGACAATGACAGGAGGGTACTCTGAATGAGTAGATAAAGGCTAAGTCAGGATGAACTCTATTATTGAAGTTCTAGGCATAATTAGTCTTCGGTGGTGGGTCATGTGAGGCGAAAGGAGGATAGGATACTTGGGAATAATGGGGTGGGTCAGGGAGATTAAGAGAATTAGAGGGAATCTACGACGACTGAGTTTCTAGTGATTTAAAGATAAGAGGTATGGAACTAACAGAGGCCTCAGAGCTGGTTACGAAATAATATAGAATTGTGAGGTGCTGTTGAATCTTCCAGACTGAACGCTTGAAGGCATACTTATGTATGTATGTATGTATGTATGTATGTATGTATGTATGTATGTATGTATTGTACCTTTCCAAGGCATCAGTACATGAACCAGTTACCATTGTTCATAAATATGACGTTAGAATGGAGCACCATCGGTGAGCCTCGAACTCAGCCCGGTTGTCGAAGCTTCACCCCCCCCCCCCCCCTACTAGAATAATTCGCTAGCCGAGCCGGTATCGCATTTTCGGGTCTGTGGACTGTCCGATGGGGCGGTAAGTTCTTTAGTAATAGTCTCTATAGTAGGGGGAAAAGTTAATTATGAGAGGAATACCATTTCATTACTATTGAGAAGAGAGACAATATCTTGTATAACAAATTTTTACTTATACTAGTGAAACACATTATTTACATGGGTATGCCAACAAACACCTTACATACAGTAACTTGGGTGATCTTGACGTTTAAATGTTCGGTAGTCTTTTTCTACACTTCATTATACGTTTAAATATTCAAACTTAAGAAGGCGTTCCCTCTCGAACTATTACACTACCTCAGACTTAGAGAGGCGTTTTCTCTCTAATTATTTCACTCTACACTAATATTAAATCACACACTTATTTAATCATTATGGACACACCCCGCTGTAAATCTGTTTACCTGCCAAGAATTAATATATTCAATTTGCATCAAATTATGATAAAAGTTTGCTAGTATCGTATGAACTGAAATAGGCAATTTACACTCCCAATCCTTTGAAAGTCGCGTTACAACCCTTCCTTAAGTTAAACGTTGCCAAATATGCAGTATAATAAACACTCTCATTTCATTAGGATTTTATCAACACATATATCAGGACATTATTTACTCAACGATGTTACCTATGGACAAGCATTTAGCGACTTCAATACCAGACATCATAAACAAAGTATTATAGCACTACCTGCAACAAATGGACAAGAATATATACATTTCACATACACACAATGGATTACAGGTGGCCTTATTCACCTGCCGCTTGTGACAGGTAAGCTTTACTGTCTCCTGCAATGAACTCAGGACCTTCTGAGACAGGGTATATCTGACCTGGAATTCCCTACACGCTGTGAATAATTAAAGAAATAAATTGGAGGGATCCTTCCTTTAATGCTCATCTGGAATCACCGCGACGTTGATAATACTTAAATCAATGCACGGAATCGTTGCACCAAGAGGCACGAAATAGCTACTTGTATCTGTTTACTTTCAGTGTAGAAAACACTTTTCTTCGTCCCTACAGCCAGGCTCGTAAATCTATTCAGCTAATGGCCTTCCAAGACCCATTTCTAAAGGGCGGCCACTGGGCCACCTTCATACAATGACTTCGTGGTAAACGACCTTGCTTTCTTCTTCTCGAGCCACAATGGCCTCACATTCAATATCGGCTATGTCCGGCCGTAATTAACATATTCACAACACGAGATCCACTTCGTGTACATTACTAAAGAGTTCCAAGGGAACTTCACATTTTTATCTCACAGTATATATCACGGCTATGGCCTACTCACTCGTTTCGTTTCTCCTCTCGATACCTCGAATACCGTGCTATTTATTGATGAACTCCTGCCACACGGGTCCAAATTAACTTGCGCATTCGCGAACTAATTAACGATGTAATATACCCACTGTCTCCATGCCTTGTTCCAGGTGCCTTAGTTACTAATTAGGAGGGATATCTACCAGGTGAAGCGCACCAAAAAATATGTACTGAAAAATCTTGATGACTCGTATATGCTATGGAAAGATGATAACTGGAGTCATTTTTACAGAATATTTAAGCCTTCTCTACTTGACAGCGCTTCACACTTAATTAAGCCAAGGTCCTTATAATTACGTCATGCACTATCGAACCCTTATACAAGGATGGAAGTAAAATATGGTCGTCCCAAAACCATGATGAAAGTATTCTATAAAAGACTCAAATAAAAATGAAATTATAATTATTATCCCTCTGAAATGGCGTGCTTGCAGTCTACGTTACATCTAAGTGGAAAATCTACATATTTGCAATGGGACAAGACCTTCAAAGATATAAATACTTGGAAATGTACTCAGCCTTCTGGATACCACGTTCACAGCTTTACAGGAGGGCACACCATGGGCTTAAGCTGCTTGCATCACGTCATCGGCGATCTGAAGACCCATGATGACTTCCTGGCAGGTCATACACATGACAGCGACGTTCCAGACGTTCTCGGCTACCAGGCGAAATTCCGGCAAACAGCTAGATGACTCGTTCACTCCGGTACACAGGCAAAATTCTGGCATTCAGCTGGACGTCGGCGTTCACCCCGGCGTTCTCGTAGACATGTAAATGAGGGGAAATTATCTCAAGTGAATGCGTTAGTTTATTACACACCACGATTTAAATATATGGTTGGATATACTCATCAGCACGAGCATTCCAACACAATGTCGGTACTGTCCCAGAAGCCCGACATTAATCCCTTCTCATTTACCTATTCTTTTATAAACAGCATACAGCTATTCTAGGTCCTGAATAAAGAATGTCACTGGTTAGGCCACTACTGGGTTAAAATTTCTCGTCTCACACGACCACACTTCAAGCATATTCTATTTCGCCTAGTCATGCGTAAGTCAGGCTCTCAACTGCATTATGGATTTATAGACGTGACACTACCCTTAATTTGCCGACACTGAGCCGTTCACGCACTTTCTTTGTATCTCTCATTTATGTCGAGAATACACACACAACTCCACGCACTGAGTTACCTGGCTATTGAGGTTAATTGAGTCGTAGTAGTATAGGCACATATGAGGCTCGTCGCATGACCTTTTCGACACACGGACAGCGGTCATTACGGTTTCGTGCTGCTCCTACTATATTAATTAGCGACACACTGTACTTGCAAAAAGCTTACTTAGATTGTGGGTATTTTCGCAGATGTTCACAGGCTTTAATGAATCACTGCATTACACTGCTCAATTTACAAGATTATTTCTTCACAAACGACTCACACACAAACCACGACGAAATACTACCGTACTGGCGCTACACTGAAAATGCACTGGGTAGTGTCTCCTTCTCAGCTCTTGAATATATAGGCAAGCTACGCTAGAGACCCGAATGCTGAGGGTGGGGAAAAAATGCAATCCTTTCTCACACGTTGGTCCGTTAATACGCAAGGTATAGTGACGAACAGGGTATCAAAATGTAGCTCCTGTATTCCCATCTCCACTGAGTGACTGTTTTTGAAATAGCTTCGTAGATTCTCAAGCAATCTCAAAAGCGTCCTTTTGTCTCTGGCGGTGAATGATGACGAGCACAGGGGATTCCTTGTGTTCGCTGTCACGGTTAGGGTCCAACATCTGTTAGTCATTAAGACGCGCCCTTTTTTACAGCGTAGTTACCGCTCTGTCAGTTAAGTAGAGCACTTTTCGGTCTCATAATTATGCGTAAAATTCCCTGATTCAAATGAATGTTTGCGCTTAATTATCCATTGGGTATTTTGCGATTTATAAATATTAACAGAAATAAAACAGATGAATGCGTTAAGTTGGCAGTGGAGAATGAGCGAGGAAAACAGGGTATAATGTTAATTTTCACGTTGGATGTACTCTCTGGGCTCAGCTAGTGACCTAGATTCTCTGTCACGTGATAACGCGTCTCTTTCGTCTCGCTCGTGGTTGGAGTGAGAAAACTTCGAGTACAAGCGCTCTTGCACCGCCTTGCTGCTAATTACCGGCAACTAGAGCTCGGTCGCGCGACTGTGGATACTGCAAATCGAGTCCTGGAGCGGGCAGAAAAATTCTAACTTGGGCAGTTTTTATCGTAGAGTGACGCGGAAAACGGCATATTTCATCTCCTGGATATCATGACATACCATAGGTGATGTGCACGGTCACAGTATGTATGTATGTATGCATCTATGTATGTAGCAAAACCGGTAGGAATAGACCAATGCATGGATATGACCAATATATTAGAGCAAATGTAGGGTGCAGCACTGTAGTTCCATAACAATGTTTGCTCAGTGGAGGGTAGATAGTTGCATCAAAGCAGTTGGTAAAATAATGACGTAAAACAAACGCGCTGAGATTTTGATAGATATAAGCCAATTGCTTAGTCACTTGCCACGAGTTATTTAAGTTCAGTATGTGTTCATAAATTTTTCTTAATTTCACTTTCATTAGCTTGTAGGCCAATTATGTTACACGGTAAACGTGATTTTGTTACAGAACTATTGTGTAGGGTAAGCTGTAAATATCGAGAGGTTAAACGTGATTTAGTCACTTTATGAAGAAAGTGTTTCGTTACCACTGCGTTTGAAACAGACCAAATTAGTATCGGTACGTGGAAATACAGCCGATAAAGAATTGTGATTGAATTGAGAATTGTTGAATGCGAAAACTTGGCTATTGAGCCCTTGGCTAAATAATTTTCGTACGTAAGGACTATTTTAGTTACAAATGAGCACATACACAAATTTTAGTTAGGCCTATATGTTTATCTTCCAGATTTATATTTTTAAATCCATAGTTCAGTCTAGGTGCCTCTTATCTACTAATATTTCCTCTCATATATTGTTAGTGTGTTTTAATGCAGGGGGAGGCGGGCCTCTTAGACGGTGACGCCGTCTCTCAGGCCGGGAGATTTGTTACGGTGAAGGAGATGCTCGGAGAAGGTCAGGGGCTTGGCGGCCGTTGCCTATACTAGGAACTGTCCCGGCATTCGCCTTACTGCAGGAGAATGGAAAACCACGGAAAACCATTCTCAGGACAGCCGACGGTTGGGGCTAGCCGTGAGGTGCAGCCTTTCCCGTCTCCCGAATGCAGAGGCGTAGAGCCACGGTAGAGCCGTGGTCACCCCTCTGCACGGTTGGCCGGTCAGAGTGCAGAGCTGTTGGGCCACGGACCAGCCGTGGCTACTTGTGGGGCCGAAACCCACTCTGGGTCCAGCGACGTAGTAGTGTTTATTCAAAACCCTTGCAAGTAGCGAGTTATTTGGAGGGTAGTGCATTAAGATTATTTCATGCTTTTCTGCAACTGTTTTTAAATGCAGGACCAATCAATCAATCAATCAATCAATCAATCAATCAATCAATCAATCCACGAATAGGTATGGTTAGTTTAGAATAATATCGAAGTATTCTCCTTTTCAAAAGTATTTACTAGCGTTTCGCCTCAGTGTGGCAGTAGGCTCGTCAGTTGGATAGCCACACGTTCACTAGATACCGGCAGTTAGTTCACCATTGAACGATTGAAATACCTTAAAGAACTTGAATACATGAGTATTCACATTCGGTGAAATTAAATTGGTTCCCTTCTGTTTTTAAGGTCACTAAATCCCCATTATAACTTATCCATGAATAATACCCATGCTGACAGTAATATGATTAAGCTAATTAAAGCAGCAGTAATCTTATAACTCTCCTTACAAACCTGTTCCGTAGTTCCACACCGTGTTTTTAAAGATTAGCATGGTTGCATGTCACGCAGTTGGCGAGTTTGATTCCTAACCATTGTAGAAGTGCTTATCTGAGGTTTCTCGCTTCAGACAATAGTTGGAATGGTACCGATTATGTGCCCTACACCTACCTCCTTTCCAAGCGTAGCTTTTAAATAACACACGCAACAGTTCATATGACTTAGGGCCGGAATTATGAGTTTAAACTGAAGATTGAGTTAAGCTGTAACTTGAGTTTAAACCGATGTCGAGTCTTATAATGGCCGGCCTAAGTTAAACTGACGTGAAGAAGGAAATACACGATCTTTGTAGCAGTGACTTGCGAGAAAAGATGACTATCGATAATGTTTTATTTACTTCTTGTAGGTAAAATGGCGGATAAAAGCAAAAAAACACTGTCCTAAGTTTACTTGTAAGGAAATAGAATCGCTTGTACAATTAGTACAGAAATTATTTATATAGTCCGTGAAACAGTGGTCTTATGAATTCCTCCGAAATCTCCCATTTTAATAAACATACTACGTGAGTCATGAAAACGCAATGATTTCTGAAATAGAAGGAAGTTACTCTATTTTCTAAAATTTACTCTTTTGACATTCAAACAGTTCAAAAAGTCATTTCTACATTCTTACCTTTTCGTTGAATGTTTTATTTAGAGCACCGATTTGCTGAAATAGGGTTATGACAGTCTGTTTTGTAAGCCTAAACATACTTAAAAATAATTTTTCATTCCATATATGAAAGTGACGTCCCCTTGCTCGGAAAACCAGTAGTGCCTGTGGTCGTTCAATAATTTGAACTACTTCTTCGTCATCGCTTAGTATTTCTTCAAACACCTCAAAAATATATTCGAGATCCATTCGTTCTGCCACGTTGTAAAGTTATGTATTCTTAAACTTCAGTTTAAACGGTAGATGAGTGGCAGTAAAATTAATCTCTAGTTAAGCTTAAGATTAAGTTTTATAATACGCGACTAACAGATAAACCGAAGTTTAAACTGAACCAACAGTTTAAACCTCTATTATAATACCGGCCCTTAGTACTACACAAAAAATACCCACTTTAATCATATCGGCCATCAATTGCACAGTCTGTTAGTCCTTGGCCTTCTGTTCCAAAGATAGTGGGCTCCAAAAAATTACAGTAATAGAACAAGTTGTGTGTGTGTTTGCTGCGAATTTTTTGATCTGCAGCCGTGAGATCCTTAATTGGCATAGTGGGCTCTGTTTCGAATGAGGTCGGTTGCATTTAACGGCGTTTGGATGTCACAGCTCTGAATCGTTTTCTTAAAGCCCGTGAAGAATATTCCGAGGGGCAGAGTTCTAACACTCTGGCATCTATTCATATCGTTACTAGTAAGAACGGATATTATTCTGTTACTTTATGTATGCTGAGTTCTTAGGTGGAAGTCAGTTTGTATGCCCAGTATCTCCATCAGCGAGTCATACGACAGCCGATGCCTCGCTGAAGAGGGGCAGCCAACAAGGGAAATGAGTGACTTCATTTCTTGTTACTCTCCTCTCTGAACCAGGAGGAGTTATTACACTTTAGACTGCCACTCTCGCTGAAATGGACACGCCAAACGACTCGGCAGGCGATATTTTCTCTACTATTCCATAAAGGACATGCTGCTTATGGAATGGCATATCTAGCACCGCTCATAACTAAGCCGCTTTCATATTGTCAAAGATGAGGGAGAGACTGAGACGGGTCAAATGTAGCAGATTTCTTCTAGCTCATATCAGAAGACCTAGTGCGTCGTAAATACAGTGACCACCCAACAACAGTTTACGGCACATTCAAGGGGCGAGCAAGTAGCTACCTCGTCGTGAGAGAGACAAATTCTTTGTCCTATCTTCTATCCTGTAAGGCTCGGTCGTTAGTAGAGTTCTGTTCTTTTGGTAGTTAGACAAATCAGTTACTTGATACCGGGGAGTTGGCCGTGCGGTTAGGGGCGCGCACCTGTGACCTTTCATTCGGGAGACAGTGAGTTCGATCCGCACTGGCGGCAGCGCTGAAGATGGTTTTCCGTGGTTTCCCATTTTCACACCAGGGAAATGCTGGGGCTGTATCTTAAAGCCACGGTCGCTTCCTTCCCACTCCTAGCCCTTTCCTATCCCATCGTCGCCATAAGACTATCTATGTCGGTGCGACGTAAGGCAAGTTGTAAAAAAAAAAATGCATGACGCACTCAGTGATTTTGATTATAAACTTCTCAGTAACAATTATCCGCCATGTTAGTACATCAGTGACCGAGTGCCTATTGTTGCAACATCACTTAAAAAGAAATCATATTATAGGTGTGTGTGTGTGGAAGTATTGGAAACGGTTTCAGGAAAATGCTTTGCCATCAAAACCATATATTCGTGCTTTATTTGGAAAGCGGCGCAGTACTGGATGAGTCAACTTTTTAAAATAAAATGAGTCTTAACTGACGAAAACTTGAAGACACGTAAGCCAGACTTCCTGTCATGTTAGCACAGGACTGTGTAGGGTATCTTGCCCACCTTAAAGCTGAGAGGGCTTGAAATTCTGATAATTTTCTCCTTTAAATTTTCCTTAGTGCACAGGTTTGAGTGAAAGATAAGAGAAAAACCAAAGGATGAATTACGTCGCTTGTCGCAGAATTTTCTTTGAAGATGCCAGATCTGCAATAAATTAAAATAGAAATAATTTTCAGCAACTGCTATGACGTTAAGGTAAGAAAAGGAAGATAATTACCAGCTTTACATTTCTTTCCTATTTTCATGGTAATCTGGCAGTTCCCAATTCCTTCTTACACTGGAAAGGACTGGTAGGATTCTGAGCGAATACAGGCTCTTTCTTGTCGGGTCGATATGCGCACCTTGTTTGAGTTTAGCCTAGTCCCTTATTTGGTGGCCACTATACTGTCTCAACAGAAACAGATCAGGGCTTATTCTAATACTTCATATAATTATTTTTTGCTATTGGCTTTACATCGCACCGTCACAGATAGGTCTTATGGCGACGATGGGACGGGCAAAGGCTAGAACTGGGAAGGATGCAGCCGTGGCCTTAGTTAAGGTACAGCCCCAGCATTTGCCTGGTGTGACAATGGGAAACCACGGAAAACCATCTTCAGGACTGCCGCCAGTGGGGTTCGAACCCACTATCTCCCGGATACTGGATCCTGACCGCATTTAAGCGACTGCAGCTATCGAGCTCGGTACTTAAAATAATAATAATAATAATAATAATAATAATAATATTCAAGCACACGTGGCTGGTTAGCGTGATGCTCCAGGCCCTTCACACGGAACTCAAGAAGTTCCATATTAGAAAGAATCCAAACTAATTCAACCAATAATACACCATGTAATTAAGCTAATTAAAGCTTTGCCCTTATTTCCGCTCATCAAAGTTGGATAAGAACATGAGTAAAATCTGCACAATCTCAGGTAATGTGGATCTTAAATCCCTACTCTCTCTCTCTGTGCTGCGGAGAACAGTAGCGAGTGAGAAACGCGGCAGCCCATTTCCTCTAATAGAGAGCTGAAGAGTTACAGTGTTTTCTGACCAAACAAGTCCGAGAGGTTCTCGAGCATCAAGGAGACCACCCTTGGGCGAGGAAAACAACGCAGCAACTCTCACAAAGGGACAGGCAGGCACTGCTAGTTGATATGAAGACTCAAAAGATTGGAAGAAAGGGCCCAATATTTTCAATAAAATATAATTCGTCTTAGTGCCACTGCTTGAAATATTGATTTTCCTATCATATTGAGTGAATAAAACAACACAATGTAATGTTTCGTTACTGGATTTCGACCCCAACCGCTACGCTGTATTTGTTAGGTGGACAAATATTATACTTCTGAAGTTTAAAAAATTATGTCAGCGTCGGAGTCTACAGTTATAGGCCCTATTTAAAAGAAAAACCGGACAGTTCAAATTGTGTTCCTACTCTTTCTAAGAAGTGCTACCTCCAAACGTTACATTTCTGAGCTGACAAACTAGATCTTACATGCCTTGACTACTGTACTACAAAGGCTGTGTTAAGCCATGGCAGTAGATCTATAAAACTCCAATGTCTATCACTACATTCTGTAAATGCCTATATATATATATATATATATAACGGGTGGTTCCACAAATTGCTAGGTGCTGAAACTCTTCAGAATTCTTCAGTCGTGAAATTACAGAAGTTTCTATAGTTCAAGAATGAGTCGGACTTTAAAAATCATACAGTATTATCACCAAAATCATTAACTTAATTCCAATTATCCAAATTATCCAAAAACACATTTATTGTTATATGAAGCATACTTTTCCGATAGAAAAGATAAGGACCAAAACCTAAGGAACTAAATACAGTATGCATTTTAATTATTTTCATCGTTAATAAAATTAGACCTGAAGTTGTATAGCACATTTTTTTACAAATTACTCTTAGAGGGCGGAATTTGATATATTAAATGGTCAGAGATCCAGCATCACCGGCGCACGTAGTAATAAAATAAAACTCAACAGATTGCAGTAAACGACACGTACTGAGAGAGGGGGGGGGGGGAATCCTCGAAGAGTGTTGCGTTATCATCCTGCTAGCTTTTTACAAGTTGAGAGGCTATCGTGTTAGGTCGAGCGTGCATCGCAAGTTTCGAGACCGGCTTTTTGCGACTTTGGACTGTGATTGTCACTTCTCTAATCGAATTAATGTGCATAAAATAAAATACTCGATCGTCGCACTATGTGGTCTCACTTTATACTTACCCTCGAGTTTCCACATACAGTAACCGGAATGACTAACACTTTGATTGATACTGGGGTGCCAGATACAAATGTAACAGTAATAGAATGAGAATTTTGAATGTGTCTAGGGTGTGGGGTAATAAGCATACTTTGACAGCGTAAAATATTGGTTCTTGGAAAATGTTATTTACGTTTGGTTTCCCAACTAAAATTTGAGGTTATCTGATCTACCATAAAACAAAACAATTAACTGTACTTGATACTAAATGTGTGTATATATATATATATATATATATATAAAAATTGGATGTTGGTATATTTGACATTATTAGACTCAAACTACTGGACAGATTTCGCTGAAAATTTCACAATTTGTTCTTCTTGCTTCTGAGAGGGTTTTTGAAATGGTTTGAACGAAATCGGACTGGTAGTTTTATTATTATGAGTAATTTTATGAAATTTTATTAAATTGCAAAGCCCCACCAAGATTGGATGGACTTGGACAGATTTTCGCTAGGCGATAGCAGCTTACGCTATATCATGAGAGTCCGGTAATAAATGCTGTGTATAGGAAGATGGGAACATGCCGCCGTTATTTATAAAGTACCTATCTTTATAAGAGGTTCATTCTTATGCCTGTTATTTGGAAATAGCAATCCAAAATGCCGTAATCGAGATGTACTTTCATGTCGTAGGACCAAATTTGATAGGTCTGCCTAGTTTGAGGAATGTAACTGTGTATTAGATGTGTAAAATATTTAACAACATGTGAAAAATAGAATATCAAAAGTGGAATGATACCCACTGCTATCGAAGAGCAACTGGGGGTTCTCAACGAGCAAAGGCGAGTCTCTGTAATCCATATATAGGTCTATATATATAAATGTCACTGTATGTGGGTATGTATTATATCTCTAAACCACTGGAGCGATTTCAACCAAACTTGGTACACCTGTGACTTAGTATCAGGAGACACGCTTCGCAGTATTGAACCCATAATTCTACGGTGAGAAAAATTATTTTTTCCCCAATATTTATTTCTTATCAACAAGCTACTTTTATTTTTGAGGGCAGCCATGTTGCGCTCCTAAGAGCCCAGATGTCGCGTGGGAAAGATCTCACTCACAGCAAGCTCGTGAAATACCGTGACACCTCGGCGGACCTCGAGTGCCCGATAATTCTTTAAATTCATGGAATTCTATATAACGAGGGATTTTGGCAATACAGCAAATAAAGAAATAAGTTAAGTTATTCGTACACCCTACGTGAAGACAGAGCCCCCAGGGAAAAAACATAAATGCAGTTAAGCCTAAGTACATGTCAGCGACGGATCAGTGAACTAGCTCCACGTGCCAAGGTCAATGGATGAAGAAAACGCGTGAAACGCACGGGCAGAAATAATTTATTTCCACTGTTGTGAGTGTGGTAAAATTATAAGATTAACATCTAAAATATTTACAAGCCTGTCCGCAATTCTGGGACAAGTCTCATAAAAATCGGTCTATTGGACGCAAAATTGGCAGATTACGCAATCAAGCTTAATAGTGTGGGTAGCGTCCCTCCTGAGATTATAAAAGGAACCCCCCACCGTATATTTTTCAGTGTCGATCTGGATCTTGAAGCAGCGGGAGCTTCCGCCCGTCGTCAGGGGAAAATTGCGCCAGATTGATCTACAAATAACTAAATACATGTCCGTGGCTGAGGTCCACATACTCGGTTAGCAAGAGAAGGTGACTGGAAAGTTCTGAACGTTTGCCGACGAACTATGAAAGTGTAGGCGTTTGTTAAAATATACACAGCAGATTTTATTATATCATCTCATGTACGTTTGAAAGTGGTAAGAGAGTTGGGGAAGCTATTCAGTGTAGTTCTGCCCCCTTTATCTGTTGAACACCTGTATTATTGGAGTAACAGAGAGAGACAACTCTGGGAACGAGCCAGACAGTCGCAGTTGACTGCAGAACGAGGGAAGTTCGTGGTGTAAATTATAGAGAAAAGTGCGTGATTTGTGTGGTAATTTTATATCGTGTGAAAAAGGCAGTGTTTGTAAGAGTGAGATGTTGGAAATGATAATGTTATTTGTGAAAATGTACGGCTAAAGGCACGAGGTCAGCTGGCGACGATGTAGCCAGAATACTGGGAATGACTCCATTGTGCAGGTCTGTCTATATTTGTATTATGTTGTAGTTAGATTTCATTGTTCTGTCCCAACAAATTTTCCAAGATGATTGTCGGGTTGATATTTGTAATTATCAGGCGAAAGGCGTAATTTTTGGTCAGCATGTGAAATTTTTAGTGTGTAAATTTCACGTCAAGAAACTGTAAAATGCGACGTTTAAAATTTGGTGTTAATGTTCAGTGAGATATTGTCCAAAGCGTGGAATTTTGGGAAGTTATAAGTGTAAATTAGTCGTGGCGAATATCTTAATTTCAAATATCAGTTGAATTCGGAAATGTTTAATAATAATAATAATAATAATAATAATAATAATAATAATAATAATAATAATAATAATAATAATAATAGTCTACCGCGGTATAAAGAAATTTTCTATGTTAAAATGCATTTAACCTGTATATTTTACAAGGATCGCAGGCACTAAGAAAATTTCAGTGAAATTCGATAGTTACATTTATTCATGGGAAGTAAAATTTTGGGACATCGTGTATATCAATGATACGAAAAATCGCGGTGTGTTCTTGGATTCTCGAGGTCCGAAAGTCGTAATAACAGTAAAGTAAGAGGTGTGTTTTATAGTGGTCGTTGTTTTCACCAGAGGATTGAATTATGTAAAAGGGTCTTGGAAATATAAGAAAAAGGGATTGAGAGCGAAGAATTTATATGTATGTGGAGATGAGAGGGATAGGAATATTGAAGATGAAATGAAGCCTGGATTTTAAGTGATACCGCTGGAATAAGGCGAGGGGAATGAGTTTGAGACAGGCTATATTTTGCCGAGGAAGTATTTAGGAAACAGGCTGTATTGAGACAGGCTGTAGTGTTTACCGCTACCAGTCCGAAATTTGAGACGACTACTGTGTGAGGCACCGTAGATTTCTAGTAAGATCCCAAGTGAAAACGACTCTAGTAAAAGGTTAAAAATCTTGGTGGTAAACGTTCAGTGATTTGTTACGTAAAGCCCGTATGAATATTAAGATAATGTGACCTCAAGGATAAGAGAGCACTTAGAATACATGGTTGGTGTTGTATTGAATTTCGTTCACTGGATATGTCATTGATATAAATAGTTGGAATTGACGATAGGTGATTTGGGAGTTTCTAATGCGGTAGTGATGATTATTATTTTGAAGGCATCCACTATGGTAGACGTGTGTTGGGAATTATAATTGCTTCCCTAAGACTTCAGTGCACAGGCTGAGATTGTGTTTGAGGTGGAGAATTGTTCGTCACGTATATTTATTTTCGAGTTCACGTATTGTAACGATATAGAGACTTACTGTATTTTTCGACTTGCATTCGTTTAATAGTAAGAGACGTTGTTCCGTTGTGTGTTATTTAGTCTGACCAGGTTTAGTATTGAAATGTCAGAGTTTGTTTGAAATTGCTAGTTCGCCTGATACGTTAAGGGATGCGTAGTACGACCCATTTTTGACGCCCGACGATAGATTTAGGACGTCACATGTTATCCTTGGAGTTACTGATGATGCGACGTCCTAGTTCACACCCGACGATAGAATTTGAAAGGTATCATGTACATAGAGATTAGTGTTAGGATGTACAGATTTTAAGTGAGCCCGACGATAGGTCTGGGATGTCAGCTGTACACACTCAAGTCCCAGATTAGATGTTTCTTTTGTTTTTGCGAAGTGGCCTGGACGAAGGTAGCACCTACAGTAAAAGATAAATTATGAAGAGGGTCAGATCGGTAATGATGAGGCAAACTAGTGCGTAGCTCCAACAGCTGTTGGTGTTCCTTAAGATAACGGGGCCGCTATCGGCGAATGAGGGTTGCCCAAATGTTTGATATCGACCTGATGGAGATTAAATATTTTTACTGTAATTCTCCGTGCGTGTTGAGCTTTAATGACTTCGATATGTTAATTTATTTTACGGACTTAATTGTTTTATCGTTCTGACGTCCGTTTCGTTTTGATAGTGTGCATATTGACACTCAGTGTATTAGTGTGAGACTTGAGTTGCGAATGCGGTTTCGATTCGTCAGCCAGTAACACTATTTTATTTTCAATCTTTGTCGTACTTTCATTTTATTCGTAGTTGCATTTAATTAAGTAATCACTTTATAAGTAGTGTGTTGGGACAGACAATAAATAGATAGATCTGTAATGGTAGTCATTGTTTTTTTTTTCAAGGGAAAGAATTCCTTAAAGTTGTAATATTTTTCAATGTGGACTGGTAATTTTATTAAGCGTAACAAAACCATTTCTAACCTGAAAATCGGTCGATAATAATACTTTTCAAGTGACTTTCCACTTTTTAATTAACTTCAGTGTATGGCATTTCTTCTAAATGCATGATGAATAAGTGTTTCCTGCATTTCGCAGTTTTGTTCCTTTAGAACGACATAACGTAAGATCCTCACAGATCATGTTGTTGTTGGTTCCTTCCGAATAGCTGTTTTGGGTGATGCACATTTAGCATCGGGATTACCTTATCACTTAAGGGTGTCATGAATGACAAATACATGGTGGAATTTTATTTCAATTGTGAATGATGCTGTTAACTCGTAGCGAACACCATGCTTTCCCATAATATTTCGCAACCTATCTAAAGCAACTGATAGTCAATTTGGTTCGATTAAGGGTCCATTCGGCGGGTGTTCCGTATCCGCAAAAGGTATTCGACTGGTGGATAACCTTAATTGAGAGAAAATCAGGCGTTCTACTTGTTGAAAGTAAGATTTTCCACGGATCGTGTGGATTAACTCTCAGTTCTCGTTTGGAATAATAGGTGCCCGGTTTTCAGGTCTTCCCTTTTCCAGTTTTTCAGTTTCGCTGTCCACTAATGTACTAACTTCTCCGAAGCAACTCTTCGATATTGTAAGAAATAAATAAACGCTATGTAATGTGACTGTTGTTTGAAACATTCAATAATACAGAATTCATTTTTTCAATTTCAAGAATGTATATAAAATTAATAATGTTGTCGTGCTATTTCGATTTAATAAAAGTTAGTAAGCACATTTTGCTCCTCATTTCAAGTAGTTAGGCTCTCTTCTGAACCCCATCGTTTGGTTAAGATCGTGACCGAATTTATTCCCGCAACGACCCATGATTTAAGAGTTCTAGATTGTTCTACTGTAGCAGCCGTGGCCGACCAACGATGGAATGGTAAGTTCAAGGGTTCAGTATAATATAGAGGATGGTTGCCTAGTTGTACTTCCTCTTAACTATCATCACCAGAACCTCTCAAATGGATACTGAATCCGCACCAGTGATAAATAGGTCTAGGGTACACAAGATAGTCGTGTAATATGGCCGAGATTAGAAATACATTTAAGGTATATTAAGCGCAGAGTTGAGAGTGATTAATCAGCGTGAATGTTCGAAATATCACGCTGAAAATTTAGCTGACTACGAAAGCTAAAAGAAAAAAAAGTATTTTGTGACCTCTGAAGCTCCTCACTACACACATCAGTTGCCCCACATGAGACACTAAACAGTAATAATTCGTAACAACTAAAACCGCCGATATTGACTACATTTAAACTGAATTAAATGAACTAGAGTATACACCTATAGATGTGCACCAATTCACCAAGAAATACAACTCAGCTAAGAGTACTATCAAGCCCCTTGCTTTTTTATTTACACTCCCAAGGGGTGAATTTTCTGAAACTATATACAGCGTGCGATACATCTGCGGGTGTAAAGCGAAAATTGAAGCATTTAAGAGTGGAAATACTCCTGTTAATTTCTTTAAATGTCAGAGATCAGGCCATTCAGCAAATTATTGCTACATGACCTTAAAGAACGTCATGCAGGATTTTCTCAACGTTCGGCCAGAACAGTCCAAGCTTTGGTGAATTCCCCAACGTGTGGCGGCGTGGCCCGCGGTGGATGGGGGTGTCCCGAACATCCCGAAAAAAATCCATTGTTTTTTCCTTCTTGAGGTGGGATTTTTCCAATTTCTTGCTGCGTGTATGTGTTGACGACAGTTGGCCTTGAGGATTTGTGAAGTGTCATATGTCTCGAGAATTTTTAACAGAATTTGTACACATTTATGAGAATGAAACTTGCTTGTGGAAAGTGAGTTCAAAATATCACCATGATAGAAATCCACGCACCTATTACGCTGGCGTAGAAGGGGGAAAGGTGATACTCCCACGTGGCGCGTCCCAGGTGGCGGATAGGGGGGTCCTAACCGGCTTGCGGCGGACTTGAGGGAAATAAAATACCTCTCGCGGACCAAACACACAACCCCTGTGGGTGGGGGACGCAGACGAAGAATACACCCACGGTATCCCCTGCCTGTCTTAAGAAGCGACTAAAAGGAGCGACTAAGGGATGATTGTTTTGGAACCATGAAACTACTTGTGATTAGTACCACTACGCGGAGATCATGGGTCGCTTTTATTTGCGCGTAGTACCACTATATTAGGTACCAAATAGGTTTGTGATTAGTAGCACATAGGAGCACCGTGCGGTCGGCTTTTGCAGTACCTGTGATCAGTACCACCATATGAGCGGGACCATGGGGTGATAGCTACCATGGTTCTGCCTTCCCTATGATTAGTACCCACTATATGAAGAACACCACGGGATAGCGGAAGGTCCCTGTGGTTAGTACTCTTATGTGCTGAACACCATAGGGTTGCGTTGCCTGTAAATGGCGCCGCAATGTGAGAAAAACCATAGATCTGTAGTATATGTCGAATTTCATAACCTGTGAGTAGTACCATAATGTGTGGAATACCGCGAGTCTCTGCTACTCTTGATTAGTACCGAAGCATGACAAATACCATGGTTCTACATTCCTAGTGATAAGTACCGTTATGAGGGGCCGATAACTTGGATTTTGGACCCCCATTAGACTGCAAGCATCATCGATTCAATGTTATGCTATAGCAGCAGTCCCTTGGTCAGTAATCTGTGAATGTAAAGCATTGCGGGTCGCATCCACTGTTTGTTTTAAATTCATCTCCATCCATTCATTCTTCGTCTTCACGTTTTGAATTCTGGTCAGTGGAGAATTTTGGACTTTTGTCATTCCATTTCGTCTCATTTCGTACCATTAGGGGCCGATGACCTCGATGTTAGGCCCCTTTAAACAGCAAGCATCATCATGTTAGAAATTAGAAAAGGAGACCGCTTACGCGAAACTATTAGAAACATTCAAGGAAGTGGGACGCAAAGTCAACAAAATATGACGTTATTTAAAAAAATATGAGAAGTGCTGTCTGAAAAGAAAAGAAAAGAAAAGAAATAAATTAAGGAATCGCTGAGGTCTACAGCATCTGCTGATTGTGTACAAGCCTAAGTTGTGGTACTACTCAATGTTGAGGTGAGGGTTTTGTGATTTAAATACATTAATTAATGACGTTCAATTATTCTTAATATACACATTTACTGTTATTTATTAACGTCTTTCTTTCAACGTGGTCAGTGACGCGGCTGGCGTAGATGAAGAAAAAACTTCTGAGAGATGTAAGTAATATCTATTATATATTTTGTTACATAACAACCTTGTAAGAAAAATGAGTAATTAGTACTAAATTCTAGTGAACTTACTACTGAAACTTACTACTTTTACTCAAACTTGTTAGACAAAAATTATAGGATTAGTGTATACACAAAGGAACGCTCTCTCTTTTAGTCCAACCCTTAGGAAGGGTGTAGTGGCATCACGCGATAATCCTTTTGGTGATCTTCCTCCAGGAGTCTCTACTTTGGGCATGGTGACTTGCTTGCTGTAAGCTTATCCTGGTCAAGTTCTTGATCTAGTCCATCCATCTTAACGGTGCACGTCTTCTAGGTCTTCGGCCTTCAACTATTCCTTCTATGATAAGTATTTCCATTGCCTCCTGTCTTCTGGCAATATGACCAAAATATGTAAGTTGTTTTTGGTTGATAAGGATCGACAGCCTTGTTCTGATGCCGAGCTGTTGCAGGATCGATTCATTAGTACCGTGTGTTGTCTATGGTATTCGCAGTAATCTCCTATAGCACCACATTTATAGAGCATCAATCTTTCGGCGATCCGCCGTCTTCATCGTCCAAGTTTCTGCTGCATAGGTTGCGATAGGGATGATCAGAGTTCGAATGAGGGTGAGCTTTGTCTTAGAAGTGATGGAGGTGTCCTTCCAGACGAGAGTAAGTCTTGCTGTTGAATTTCTCGCAATCGCAATAAACAGAAAGAATGCTTTCCCATAGCTAACCTACAATGCATGTCAAACTGACTGGCCTGTAATTTTCAGTTTTATGTCCATCACCCTTTCCTTTATACACAGGGGCTACTATAGCAACTCTCCATTCATTTCGTATAGCTCCTTCAACCGAACAATAATCAAATAAGTACTGTTCATAATGTACTTATAAGGAGCCTCCGTTGCTCAGGCGGCAGCGCGCCGGCCTCTCACAGCTGGGTTCCGTGGTTCAAATTCCGGTCACTCCATGTGACATTCGTGCTGGACAAAACGGAGGCGGGACAGGTTTTCTACGGATACTCCCAACCTATTGTCTTTAGTATATCCCCAGAAATCTTATCAATTACAGTAAAATCAATTGGTCCCACCTTTTACATCCCACCGCTTTCTTAATTTTCAACTTTTGTATCTTATTGTAAATGTCATTGTTATCATATGTAAATTTTAATACTTCTTTAGTATTAACCACCTCCTCTATCTGGACATTATCCTTTTAACCAACAATCTTTACATACTGCTGACTGAATACTTCTGCCTTTTGTAGATCCTCGCATAAACACTCCCCTTTTCATTAATGATTCCTGGAATGTCCTTCTTGAAACTTCTTTCTGCCTTAAAGTACCGATATATACCCTTCTATTTTTCACTAACATTTGTATGACTGCCAATTATGCTGGCCATATGTTATCCTTAGCTGCCTTCTTTGTTAGATTAAATTTCTCCTTACTTCCACAGCCATTTCTTTCCAATCTGCACCTCCTTCTTAGTCTCTTTTTCTATTATAATAAGGTGGGTCTGTACCATTCCTTACCACCTTTAAACCTGTTTCCACATTCCTCAACAATTCGTTTAAACCCATCCGAGAGTCGGTTTACGAAAATTTTTATTTGCCATTTTCCACCGATCATAGTTATTTTTTAAAACTGCCTCATGCCCGATACTTTTAAGACCTTCCTTTCTATCACATTTATTTTTAACTACGACAAAAATAGCTTCATGATTAGTAATACCATTTATTACTTCGGTTTCTCTATAGAGCTCATCTGGTTTTACCAGCACCACGTCCAGGATATTTTTCCCTCTAGTTGGTTCCATCACTTTCTGAATCAGCTGTCCTTCCCATATTAGCTTTTTTGCCATTTGTTGGTCATGCTTCCTGTCGTTCACATTTCCTTTCCAATTGGCATTTGGTAAATTCAGATCTCCCGCTACAATCGCATTCCCTTCCATGTAGTTTCCCACATAGCTGATCATCTTATCAAATAATTCTGTATCCATGTCAGCGCTACCCTTTCCCGGTCTATATACTCCAAAGATATCAAGTTGCCTATTATCTTTAGAAATGAGCCCTACACCTGGAATTTCATGTTTCTCGTCTTTAACTTTCTCGTAGCTTACGAATTCTTCCTTCACCAGAATGAATACTCCCCCTCCCACCATTCCTATCCTATCTCTACGATATACACTCCAGTTCCGTAAGAAAATGTCTGTATCCATTGTATAATTTTCCATGTTTCAACTCCTATTACAATATCTGGTAATGTTATGTATGTGTTAAATTACTAAATTCTATTCCTTTCTTTACAATACTTCTACAGTTTAACATTAACATTTTTTTGTCCTCCCTTCTTGACTTCCAGATCGTTGTACCCTTATCACCACTCCCTAGATACTCCCCCTTTCCCTGAATGTACCTCAATATTACCCTCCAAACAAATTTCCTAACTTATACGTACCAATGCGGTGTAAGTGAAGGCAATCTGAGCACAGATCCCTATCTCCTACCCACCCATTAGGATCTAGAAATTTCTAGAAGTTTCCCACATACCCACTCCATAGTCTCATTTAAATCCCCAAACACCCTCCAGTCATTATCTCTCCTACACAGTATTCCACTAATAACAATCTCCGCTTCAATAAACACCCTGCTGCATTTACCAGATCCCACACATCTCCAACTATGTTGGTACTAATACAAGCTTGCCTTACGCTGTTGGTACCAAATCCCTAGTTAACTGTTGTTTCCGGCCTCTTCTCCTTTCCATTTATTCTTGCCCTTGAGGTACGCGGAGGTGAATGACTGGCAGTAGCGGTGGGTGCGAAAGACGGTGCATTCCTTGTGCTTGAGATATGTTAGGAAATACTTTCTCCTAATTATCAGAGTTCTGTATTGTGTTCTTGGACGTTTGTCGAAACACCTCACAGGTGTAAATCCTTTCCTACACTTTCCTGGTCACCAATAGCTGCTGGCCAATTTAATTGGTCCTTAAAAATATTTAGAAAACTTGGACGAGGGGAAGGATAAATAAATAAATTTATACTTTTTATATTGTCACTTCTGGACTTACATCAGTCTAGTTATAAAGGATACATATATAAATCACAAAGAAAATTAAAATGATCTAAAGTTTGAAATGCTATACATTGACCTAAAACCCCCACTAAAGATGAAATAATTACTGATTAGCTCAAGTAGGCAAAAGAGCATAATACATTATGATTCAGTATGTCGTAGAATGAATATGTATGCTATTGAGCAACGTTTAAATGCAAAGGGAAAAAGATCAAGGAACTGAAATTTTATCTGTTTTATAGCGATTAGGCCATGCTCATTTCGAATCTGCCATCAGTTTATTTCTATCACCCTGAGTTATTTAGGTACGGCACCCTATCTTATTAAACTTATTGTAATAAATCACGGATTTGGCTGAATACCCCTGAGTAGAATTCGGAAGTTATTGATCTAGTGTACAAAAATATAAACACCGGGCGAGTTGGCCGTGCGGTTAGGGGTGCGCGGCTGTGAGTTTGAATCCGGGAGATATTGCGTTCGAACCCCACTGTCGGCAGCCCTGATGTAGGCTTTCCTTTGTTTCCCATTTTCACACCAGGCAAATGCTGGGACTGTACTTTAAGGCCACGGCCGCTTCCTTCCCACTCCTAGGCCTTTCCTATCCCATCGTCGCCATAAGAACTATCTGTTGTCGGTGCGACGTAAAGAAAAATTGCATATATATAAGCATTAAATAGAGAATAGTTAGTATATTACCTTTAGCTTATGTATCCTGTATTGAAGCTATTTCTATGTGAAATTTTGTGAAGATGGGTCTTCCTGCAGAAGAAAAAAAAACAATAGTCTCCCATCATGGAATGATCCCATCTATCTTGACGACTACGTTCTATTTGTGTGTAGTATATCATGAACACATTCCCCTTGCTTATCAATAACTGAACCCAAATTTTTAGGAAAGAAGTCTGTGTGACCTTTGAAAAAATAATTTTTAATTAACTTACATCCTATGTCCTAAGTTTCTGTAGTTATTTAAAAGGTAATTGATGAATAGACTACATCACTATTTTTTACTCTTTTGGTTCCTGAAAACCTATTCACCACTTCTTCAAAGAAGCGTGCAGAAACTTCAGGGGCATCCAGTTTATATCCAAATTTGGAATCTATAAGTAATTTTGTTATGTTTGGTCCAATGAAAATCGCTTCTTTTATCTTGTATTCACTTCACCTTGGAAAAACGTCTTTCAAATATTCGAAAACTTCCAGAACTTGATCATTCCCTTCACAATTTTTTTATCAGTCCCAGTTTTATATGTAAAGAACGAAGTTAGACATTTAAAGAGTTCACCAAAGGCCATTGTTTTATATTCTTCTTCTCTGCTTAAAGAGTGGCCCAAGAGAGATAAATTCGAACCAGTAATTAGACTGTCCCACAAGCACAGAAAACTGAATTTTGTGGATCATTTCTGTAATACTAGACATCCAATAACTTCCACAACATGCCAGTTAGTTTCCTTATATTTAAAGGCTTTTAGAATCAGTCATGAGCCACAAGAATTGATGGCAGTTCATTGGCATTGTGAAGTAGCACTGCATTCAAATCAATCTTCGAGGAATCAGAGGTAAACGCCAGTCTTATTGTACACAACGTTTAGTTCTGACATCAAACCAACCATACACATTACAACAAGCGCAGAGTGAACAATCTTTCCTAAAATTTGGTAATAGGTCTCGATTTCTATTTCAGAAAAGGATAACTTTCTTAATTCCCAGTAAATTCCACTCCTGAAGTCGTGAAGATATGAGTTGAGCGGGTACGATGCGCAAAGGTATCACCGAGATATCACTATAAAATTTGTCACAAATGGAACATAGCAATTGCTTTTACACATATCAAGTGAAAAATTCCTGGCACATTAAGAAATATTTCATTTTTGGAGTATATTATGTATGCGTACTTTACCACTTTACATTTGGTGTTACGCTCACAGTGACACACGTATGTCTTTTGTCTCACACGTTGAACAATTTCGTGTGTAATGTCTTTGTTCGCTGAAGTTCTTTGATCACGACGAGTTGTGGACTTGTGCCCTAACTGATTCATTAAGTTATTTATTGGTCCAGGGATCATGCTACTTCGGCAATAGCTTAAGGTCTTGTAATTTAACAATAACCTGTTCATTTGCCTCATCGAAAAATGAATACTGTTCACCTCCATTTTGCTTTTTGAACTAGCCGCTCTACTCATAATGGACAAAGATAATGAGAATCCACAGACATAGCACTCGCATTCCTCGGTGCTAGCCCTGGACCTGAAGAAAGTAACAAAAGACGGCATCAGCAGCGGAATACGACATAAACCAGTCCTGTCTACAAGCCTTAAGTATGTTTTCATATTTCTCAAATAACGACGGTATTTCTTAATGTGCCAGGAATTTTTCACTTGATATGTGTAAAAGCAATTGTTATGTTCCATTTGTGACAAATTTTATAGTGATATCTCGGTGATACCTTTGCGCATCATACCCGAGTTGAGCATCTTGCTTGCCAGGTGTAAGTTTCGCACTGTCATTCATTCGTTTTGTGCAGGGAAATGTAGTTTTATTTCTTATTACTATACGGTTGTCTGGATCGTTATCCTCTGATTTTGAAAGTTCTTGCCAATTTGGTATTGGTAATAATTTGCATTTCCACGAAGTACTGGTCTGATGACTGTTCTCCGATTGGGTATGAGAATTCTCCCCTTTTTTTAAAAACAAAAACCTGTTATTTTGGTTATGCAGAAATAGCAGTCATCAGTATGATTTGCTTTGTAACGTCATATAATGGGAACTGCAAAACGCATATGCTTTTTCTCCCCTTTTAGCCACCGAGTCAGTTTTAGATAGCACCTGTTGCAAGTGGCATGTGGTGCGAAACTTCTCTTTTGGTCACCGAGCGGACAGTCGAAATACAGGCGATATGCAGTTTTCAGCGGTTTTGTAATAGGTTCCCTTTGATTACTAGTTCAGAATTTTACGCATACGAAACAAAACAATCCGGAGAAATTAATACACCCACGTTTGTGCTTCATTTTTTAAGCATAGAAACACAACAAACTTGGAAATTCAAGAATTTGTATGCAACAGCTAGATCCTACCACCACGGTTTAAACAGAGATACTAGCTAATGAAAATATTGAAAAGCGAACTTCATAGTCAGATCATTTCTATAAACTCAGGTCCATTCATCCACTTAAAATCAGATAAATTGTTCTGATCTCATTCACAAAACTAATATTTATGCGTACAGCAGTAAGCATAAACAACGATGTATTTTCTTTCTGCTGTGAGAGAAATATTCTGTTTCCAGCAACGTAATCGGCACATTATTTGTAATAAAATATACGCTTTACCTTTCCAATTCCCAAAATATGATTTCGTTATCGCTATTCAAAATTAGTACATGGATTTTATTATGACCAATAAAAAAATTAGTTGTATACTATATAGGAAGAACCCTTCCTATTTCGAGGTCGGGAAAGCAGTTTGTCATTGAAGCCCCACACAACGTGTAAATAGGATGCACCATATCAGCGGCTGTTCGAAAGCCTTGTCAGAACTTCAGATGGCTCTCAAATCACCTATCACCCCCTGCGGGTGGGGGACGCTCATGCAGAATACACCCGCGGTATCCCCTGCCTGTTGTAAGAGGCGACTAACAGGGGCCCAAGGGGCTCTCAACTTGGGAGTGTGGATTGGCGACCACGGGGCCCTTGGTTGAGTCCTGGCATTGCTTTCACTTGCTTGTGCCAGGCTCCTTACTTTCGTCTATCCTATCCGGCCTCCCTTGGTCGGCTCTTGTTCTTTTCCGACCCCGACGGTATTAGAGCATTCGAGGCCTAGGGAGTCTTTCATTTTCACGCCCTTCGTGGCCCTTCCCTTTCTTCGTCCGTTACTTCATTGTTCGAAGTGACGGATCCCTTCTTTCTTCTTTTTTCTCTCTTTTTACTCTCTGCGGGGGGGACGCAGACGAATAATACACTCACGGTATCCCCTGCCTGTCGTGAGAGGCGACTAAAAGGGGCGACCAAAGGATGATTGAATTAGAACGATGAAACTACTTTTGATTCGTACCATCATGCGGGGAACACCATGGGTTGCCTGTACTTGCGAGTTGTACCACTAAATTAGGTACGAAATAGGTTTATGATTAGTAGCAGTAAAGAGGCTGGCCTGGGGGTTTCCGGTACCCGTGCGTCGTACCCATATGAGCAACACCGCGGGTCTCGGCGTAGCCTGTGAGTTGTACCGCTATATGAGCGACGCCGTCGGTCTGCGTTGCCTGTGATTGGTACCCACTATGTGAGGAACACCACGGGAATACCGGCGCCCGTGATTAGTACACCTAGGTGAGGAGCCTCATCGGTTTGCGTTGGCTGTGAGTGGCGCCATTGTGTGAGAAACACCATAGGTCTGCGTTCCCTGTACGAAGTACAATACTTGTGAGTAGTACCATCTTGTGTGGAACACCGTGAGTCTTCGCTACTTTTGATTAGTACCCCAACATGACAAATACCATGGTTCTACTTTACTCGCGACATGTACCATTCTGTGGGGCCTTAGACATGGATTTTGCACCCCTTTAGACATCAAGCAGCATTGTGCTTTATAAGTGGTCCCTTGGTCAGTAATACTATTATTTACGATCTTTTTTTGATTCTGATCCACTGTTTTTTGGTTTTTGTTGGGTTCATGTCCATCCATTCATTATTCATGACATTTTTTTAACATTTTATTTTGGTCAGTGGATGAATTTGAACTTTTCGTACCATTAGGGGCCGATGACCTCGATGTTAGGCCCCTTTAAACAAGCATCATCATCATCATCATCAAATCACCTATCAATATCACCGTCGTGCAAGTGGCAAGTTCGCTATCAATTGTTTATCTCGTCTTTAAAGAAGCTAGGAATTTATTGAACATTTCTCTTGGTAAATTATTCCAATCACTAATATCTTTTCGTATAAATGAGTATTTGTCCTAGTTTTTCCTTTTGAATTCCAACTCTGATTAGAAAGATGATTGAGGGGAGTTACGAGTTACGTTTGTCAAGGTGGTCATCGTCAGACATCACGGAACTATCAGAACACACATTTAACTTGCAATGTAATCAGTGAAAATGAAGAACGAGTTACAGCATTAATCACAAATGTTTACTCCACCTAAATCAAAACTGAGCTCTTTCTGTGTGGTAAAACCTTCCGGATATTTAGGTGTATAACCACTCTTGAAGAGTGTACACTGTATCTCTACGTTATACAAGTATTTTTGACACTAGACTTATATCATTACTAGCAAGATACCCGTGCTTCACTACGGTATTATACTGAAATTTATAATTGAATGCTTATTGTTTTAGATATATAATCCGCCGAAATTTGCGATCTGACTCGTTTTAGGCGAGAATCCACCAAAATTCCCGATCTGACTCGTTTTCTATTAGATTACGGCAGGTCTCCTCCCATTTTTCAATCTTCCTTTCCAGCAATCGATTCCGTACTTCCCGGCCTAGGCTCAGGTATTCCTCCCGGTCAGTTGGGTCCCTAAATCTTTGCCATATTTTCCTATAATCATTTTTAATATGGATAAAATCCTTCAGGAGAACCGGCGTGGTGTCATATTGGGTGCCTTGGCGGCACTAAACCCGCGGCCGGACTGCATTCTTAGTCATTACCAGTCCAGGAGCCGTTTCCAGCGCAGTCCGCACAACTGACGACAGTCCGGAACATATTATTATTATTATTATTATTATTATGTGTTGCTGTAATGGCTGATGACAGGGAAAACCGGAGTATCCGGAGAAAAACCTGTCCCGCCTCCGTTTTGTCCAGCACGAATGACACATGTAGTGACCGGGATTTGAACCACGGAACCCAGCCGGCGCGCTGCCGCCTGAGCAACGGAGGATCCTTATAAGTACATTAAGAACAGTAAAATCAATTGGTCTCGCTTCCTTCTACACCCCACCACCGTTAAGTTTATTTACCGCCACCCACTCCCCCCCCCAAAAAAAAATAATTAAAAGAAGGCTTGTTTCTTTATGTTTAAAGGAGGTTCCAAACACCAATGTTCACGTCTATTACCTTCAGTTTTGAGATATAAGTATCCCCATATGAATAATTTATTTCTTCATTTCACACTACTCCCCCCCCCCCCACTAAGTGAATATTCCCGCAAAAATTACTTGTTTCTTTAATAGTAAAGGATCTTCTAAATACCAATTATCACAACTCTAACTTCTTCAGTTTTTGATTTATGTGTCCTCATGAAAGGAATTCAACTCCTTCACACTCCCGCCCTCCAAGATGGTTTCCTCCCAAAAACGCGTTTTTCTTTGTTTTTAAAGGAGATCCAAATACGAATTTTCACCTCTGTAACAGCTTTAGTTTTTATTAGATGTATGTATTCTCATACAATTAAGTCAACTAAATTTTCAATTATTTCACCCCCCCCCCTTTTCATTGGATTTTCCGAGAATACGTGTTCATTTACTTTTAAAGCAGATTGCAAATATCAAATTTCACGTCTGTAACATCTTCATTTTTGAGATATCAGTAGCCTAATTAAAAGAATTAAACACCATTTTCAGTCACATTTACCCCCCTCCACCCAAGTGGCATTTCCGAAAACTAAAAATACACGTTTCTTTATGTTTAATAGAGATAAAAAATACCATTTTTCACTTCTGTAACATGCTAAGTTTTTTAGACATACTGTAAAAATTCTCATTTTAAAATTTCTTCCCTTTTGAGTTCCCCTTAAGTGGAGTTTCCAAAAGCAAATCGCCTATGTTTCTTTACATTTACAGGAGATTTCAAACACCCACTTTTTACGTCTGTAACATTTTACATTTCCCAGATATTCTGTAGATATTGTCTTTCAAAAAATTCACCCCAATTTCACTCCTGTTTAACCGCCATTAATTGGATTTTCCAAAAACTAAAAAATACGTGTTTCTTTATTTATAAAGGAGATCCCATGTACAAATTTTCAGTTCTGTAATATCTTTCGTTTCTGAGATATATGTATCCTCATTAAAGGCATTCAACCCATTTTTCACCCTTTTACACCCCACCTATTGCGATTTACAGCAAACATAAAAATACGTGTTCCTTTATTTTTAGAGAAGATTCTAACTACCAATTTTTACATCTGTAAATTTTAAAGTTCTAAGATGTAGACACACTCATTTTTTTAAATTCACCCCCCCTTTTCACCCTCCAATATTTGGAATTTTCAAAAACGAAAAAATACGTGTTTCTTTACTTTTAAAGTAGATCCCAAATACCAATTTTCAGGTCTGTAATATCTTCAGGTTCTGAAATATAAGTAGCCTCATTTAAGGCATTCAACCCATTATTCACCCTTTTACACCCTTCCCATTGGGATTTTCAGAAAACAAAAGAATACGTGTTTCTTCATTTTTAAAAGAGATTCTAATTACCAATTTTCATATCTATAACCTTTAAAAGTTTGGAGATATAGATTCACTCATTTTAAAAATTCACCCCCTTTCACCCTTCCATTAATTGGATTTTCCAAAAACAAAAAAAATACGTGATTCTTTATTTTTAAGAGAGATCAAAAGTACCAATTTTCAGGTCTGTAATATCTTCAGTTTCTGAGATAAAAGTACCGGTATCCTGATTAAAGGCATTCAACCAATTTTTCCCCATTTTCACCCTTTTTCACTCCTCCTATTGGGATTTTCCGAAAACAAAAAAATACGTGTTTCCTTATTTTTAAAGAAGATTCTAAATACCAATTTTTACGTCTGTAAACTTTTAAAGTTTTGAGATATAGAGACACTCATTTTAAAATTTAACCCCCCTTTTCACCCCCTTAGCGAAGGAATATCTAAAAATCCTCTCTTAGTGAGCACCTACATCTTAATATGAACATATCCCCAAAATTTCATTTCTTTATGTCCAGTAGTTTTGGCTCGGCGATGAGGAGTCAGTCAGTCAGGACAAGTTCTTATATATATATATATATAGACTAGCAAGTTACCCGTGCTTCGCTACGGTATTATACTGAAATTTATAATTGAATGCTTATTGTTTTAGATATATAAACCTCCGAAATTCGCGATCTGACTCGTTTTCTGCGAATTTCCACCAAAATTCCCGATCTGACTCGTTTTCTATTAGATTACGGCACGTTTCCTCCCATTTTTCAATCTTCCTTTCCAGCAATCGATTTCGTACTTCCCGAGCTAGGCTCAGGTATTCCTCCCGGTCAGTTGGGTCCGTAAATCTTTGCAATCTTTCCCTATAACCATTTTTAGTATGGATAAAATTTTTCAGGAGATCCGGCGTGGTGTCATACTGGGTGCCTTGGCGGCACTGAACCCGCGGCCGGACTGCGTTCTTAGACATTACCCGTCCAGGAGCCGTTTCCAGCGCGGTCCGCACATTTGACGAAGGTCCGGAACATTATTATTATTATTATTATTATTATTATTATTATTATTATTATTATTATTATTATTATGTGTTGCTGGAACGAATGATGCCAGGCAAAACCGGAGTATCCGGAGAAAAAACTTGTCCCGCCTCCGTTTTATCCAGCACGAATGTCACCTGGAGGGACCGGGATTTGGACCACGGAATCCAGCTGTGAGAGGCCGGCGCGCTGCCCCCTGAGCAACGCAGGATCCTTATAAGTACATTAAGAACAGTAAAATCAATTGGTCTCGCCTTCTTTTACACCCTACCGCCGTTAAGTTTATTTACCGCAACCTCCCCCCCCCCCAAAAAAAAATTAAAAGAAGGCGTGTTTCTTTATGTTTAAAGGAGATTCCAAACACCAATGTTCAAGTCTGTTACTTTCAGTTTTTAGATATAAGTATCCCCATAAAAATAATTTACCTTTTTCACTTCATTTCACACTACTCCCACCCCCCAAGTGAAATTTCCCGCAAAAAATGCTTCTTTCTTTAATAGTTAAGGATCTTATAAATACCAATTATCACAACTCTAACTTCTTCAGTTTTTGATTTATGTGTCTTCATGAAAGGAATTCAGCTCCTTTACACTCCCGCCCCCCAAGGTGTTCCCCCCCCCCCAAAACGCGTTTTTCTTTGTTTTTTAAAGGAGATCAAAATACCAATTTTCACGTCTGTAACAACTTTAGATTTTTATTAGATGTATGTATTCTCATACAATTAAGTCAATTAATTTTTCAATTCTTTCACCCCCCCCCCACTTCATTGGATTTTCCGAGAATACGTGTTTCTTTACTTTTAAAGCAGATTGAAAATATCAAATTTCACGTCTGTAACATCTTCATTTTTGATATAACAGTAGCCTAATTAAAAGAATTCAACACAATTTTCAGTCATTTTCACCCCCCCTCCACCCAAGTGATATTTCCAAAAATTAAAAATACATGTTTCATTATGTTTAATAGAGATAAAAAATACCTTTTTTCACTTCTGTAACATGTTAAGTTTTTTAGATATACTGCAAAATACTCATTTTAAAATTTCACTCCTTTTGAGTTCCCCTTAAGTGGAGTTTCCAAAAACAAATCACCTATGTTTCTTTACATTTACAGGAGATTCCAAACACCCACTTTTTACGTCTGTAACATTTTCCGTTTCCAAGATATTCTGTAGATATAGTCTTTCAAAAAATTCACCCCAATTTGTCACTCCTGTTTAACTGCCATTAATTGGATTTTCCAAAAACTAAAAAATACGTGTTTATTTTTATAAGAGATCAAAATTACCAATTTTCAGGTCTGTAATATCTTCAGTTTCTGAGATATAAGAATCGGAATCCTGATTAAAGGCATTCAACCAATTTTTCACCCTTTTTCACCCCTCCTGTTAGGATTTTCTGAAAACAAAAAAATACGCGTTTATTTTTAATGAAGATTCTAAATACCAATTTTTACATCTGTAAACTTTTAAAGTTTTGAGATATACACTCATTTTAAAATTTAACCCCCCTTTTCACCCCCTTAGCGACGGAATATCCAAAAACCCTCTCTTAGCGAGCACCTACATCACAATATGAATATATCCTCAACATTTCATTTCTTTATGTGCAGTAGTTTTGGCTCGGCGATGATGAATCAGTCAGTCAGTCAGGACGAGCTATTTTATACATATATAGATTATATGATAAAGCTTACAGGCCTGCTGCAGGTCTTTGGATGAGAAGCCAATGGGCGATATGAGTGTCTGGATGTGATGATGATGATGATGTAGGGAGAGGATGAAACTATGTGTCGGAACATGGCCTTCTCCTGTCGAATAAGACAAAGGGGTTTACTTAAGGTTTAAAGTCCCCATCCTATAGACCAGGGCCTCTCACGCGTGCAGAGCACGGTGCATAGGCTCTGTGCACTGTGCATAGGTACGCTTCGCCTCAACTCGGCTTGACTCGGATGGTGTAGTGTGCTGAGAGCGACGAAGCGTTTGGTGGTATACGACGTGTTTATCAGTGAAATAGATAAGCGCACGACAACATAATAATGGAGCAACCTGTTTCGAAGAAAGCAAAGACTTCCGAAAGTCCATTTCAATCGAACTGGGAACTTCCGTTTTTTTTTTTTTTTTTTTTTTGTTTTTGTTTGTCGTGACGATAACGCCAAATGCTTAATCTGTGGGACGATAATTACGTGCGTAAGAAAATCGTCTATTGAAAGACACTACAACAGACTACTTTCGGAAAATTATTGTCAAATCATAGGAGACGTCAGAGAAAAAGAATTAAGGCAGTTGAAACAGCTTGAAGAAGAGCATTCTATATCCACAAATCAGGTTTGTTCCAGTACTGTAGCATTTTCATTTTGGTTACGGGTTCTGCATTTCTTAAAAATTATGTTTACATTCCTCTCAAACATGTATGTGTATTTCTAATTCACTTTTTTAATTTTTTTAGTAACACTGGTAACCTTGTTCCATACAACTGTGCGTCTCCGCTCACCACACGTAAACATTTCTCAGTGGGGGAGAAACAGCAGTGAAGGTGAGGAACGGGGAGACAGGTGTAGGGAGAGAGGAGTGGGGGGGTCTGCACTCTGGTCAACCAAGCGAAGTCGTCTTTTGCACCGTGCACAGTGCATGCACCACGCGCCTGCACCCTGAGAGGCCCTGCTATATACGATTCACCATTAACAGCATCGTATGTTCTCACTACATACGTATTCCGGTTCTTTGACTGAATGGTCAGCGCAGTGTCTTTCGGTTCAGAGGCCCAGGGTTCATTCTTGAAAAATGGAACCGCTTCTCCTTCTTACCTTCTGATTTGCGTTAAGAAGGGATGACTGCCCAGTTTTACTTCTTCAAATAATACACAATTCCACTACCTCCAATACTTTAAAACGTTCAAACTCTGCCTTTCTTTCCTTTTGTTTACTCATGTTTCTCCTTTCTCTGCCACTTTTTCCATAACTTGGTGGAGATGTGTTGAAATCCATTTTACGCATGTCGATTTTGGCCCCGTTTTACTGGGATATGTCCTTTCTAACGTCAGTGATGTATGGTTTTCTTTTTTCCTAATGTTACCACTAACTCAGGTGGTTTTTCGGCGACGATGTGTTAGGAAAGGACTAGGACCGGAAAGGCAGCAGCCATAGCCTTAATTAAAGTGAACATGCTTTAGCAATGGCAAATGACGGAGAAACATCTTCATGACTGCCGATAGTGGAGATCGAGCTTACAAATCTCCCAAACGCAAGCTAACAACTGAGTCCCACACCGTGCAGCTAGCTCGTTCGGTCCTGTGTGGTTTAACACGTTCGCTGCTATTGTTACTGTTGACATTAAGCGTGAGTGCGTCACGAGTCACCGATGTCTCGTACCGTACTTTGCTGGGGTGCGTCGCGAGGCACATGTGACTCGTCCTACGGAAGTAGGTTTGCGGGCTGCCGGTGGATGGCGAAAGTATATTACTTCGAAATAATTAGATTGACAGCTGCAAGTCATGTCAAGTTCTCACATTCCTCAGCAGGAGGATCCACCAGTGCTCGGTTTAGCGGCAATATTTGTTTTAGTCCACGAGTCACCCGTGCCTCGCGTAGCACAAAGCAGAGCGTTAACATCCTTTTCTGCTTGTTGGTAAAGGTTGATTTACATGAGCATAAATGCATTTTTACACAAACAATTGTATATCCTGTAGTTACCTCATAAGATGACAAGGGTATTCACACGCTGTCACAAGAGATTTCCGCCAGCCCACAATGACGGCTACAGCACGATAATACTCGATCAACAATGTATAGCCCCTATTGTCCACCCCAGTTGAACGGGACGTCTAGTAAAAAGGCGAGACACTGGTGACTCGTATAGCAAATGGTAAAAGCTGCATTACATCCATGCGTCACGAGTCACCCATGCCGCGTGGTGTAATTAGTTGTTAAACGTACACCTATGCCATAGAATAACCTAGATACCACCTGTGACTCGCTGTCGTACTGTTATCATCGTAGCAGCATAGGAATAAAATGTGTAATTTTTTCCAGCACCACATTTATGTGTTGTACGAGTCACATGTGACTCGCAAAGCACGGTGCGTGTTAATAACAATTCAGGATAATACTGAAGAGTCATAGAACCTGTCGCATATCAGTTGTTCATTTACGTGTTACCTATTAAATGTGTTAAATAATACATTTATCATAGTGTATTTGAGACAGTAAAGAGAATACCTGTCTGTCAGATGACTGTTAAGCAACTGTTCCTCATGTTTCACACGTTGCGCGAATCGAACAGGGCAGTTCCCAGCTGCCAAATGAAGCACGTTTGAATACATTTCATTTTCTCGAGAAGTACTTGTGGGATTTTCAAAATGATCGTGGTGCTGAATTTGTAATGTTTGTAGGTTTAAGGCTGTACGTAGAAAACAGTAGTTCCATTGAATAAAACGAAGTACCATTATCTCACAAAATATTGACGCCATGAAAAAGTACTTTTAAATTCAATTATGGGCCCCTTCTATTACTGAAAGTGAAAACACAATGTTAATATCTTTAACCGTTAATGAGTTATTCGAGGTGGACAACTTAGCTGAATAACGCTGTATATTGCTAGCGGTTTAACGTCACACCAATACATCGAAGATTTTTGGCGACAAAAGAATGGGGAAGGGCTAGGATTCGAAAGGTAGTGGCTGTGACCCTAGGGTACAGCCCCAGCATTTGTCTGGTGTGAAAATGGGAAACCATATTCACGGCGGCCGACGGTGGGATTCGAACCCACCATCTGCCGAATGCAAGCTCACAGCTACGTGACCCTAACCGCACGACCATCTCCCTCTGTTACATAAATATTAATATTGTGAATCATGTTTTTAAATCTTTTTGGAGACACTGTTTTAGCTGTAGTACTTTCAATAACATCGAATCTGTTCTTGTATATTTTGTAACCTTTCTCCAAATACATCCTCGTACGACCCGAAGCCTACCTTACAGGATAAATATAATGATACTACTTTGTGTAGTTCGAATACTACTATGTATGAAAGTACTTTCTCTTTCTTTTACTACAGGTCGCAGGTATCATTTTTCCGCATATATGGTCCTCCTATCTGTGCTATTTATAACTTGCTATCCGTTTATATGGACAAAATAATGGATATATTCAGAAATATATAATCTTATCTGGATATTGATATTCCGTAGGTAGAGCAGACTTGCAAATCAGCCGTTCAGTGATTTTCATCCTAAAATACTCAAGCAAAGAATGTAGGATTTTTTTTTAGCTTATAGGTCTAAGAAAGCCCTTCCCTCAAAACCATTATGTCCCAAACCCCAAATTGCCGAAAGCAGCACTCAAGGCCCACAAGGTCGAAGGGCTAATATGCTCAAAGGATCTTAGACTCTGCCCACATATCTGTTGAGACGCGTCGTCTACTACTAGAATAAGCTGCGTAAAAATGGCAGAAATCATTCTGTTATGCCGCATCTTCGTACTTAACGTACCGTACTGGATGTAGCTTTTACCAGGAATTGTACAGAACATTGTCACTGATGAACCTTGAACCCTGTTAAAAGGGCACAGTCTCTCTTGATAGTCAGTCTTACTATACATCAAAATGGATGTGTGTGTGTGTGTGTGTGTGTGTGTGTGTGTGTGTGTGTGTGTGTGTGTGTGTGTATGTGTGTGTAAATGACACGTTTCCTCCTAAACCAGTGAAGCAATTTCAAACAAACTTGGTACACTTATGACGTACTATCTGGAGAAGAGCACTGTGGGGGTAAGCCATCTCTAGCGGGGTGGAGGTCACTGAGGGGGTTTAGGTTTAAAAGTATCGGAAATAGTGTCGAATCCAAAATTTTCGGGGCGCTAAGATACAATAGTAACACTCCGCAATTTTTTATTAAAGTTCAAGTTCACCCCTTTTACGGTGGGGGGCGAGGGGGGCGAGATACAAAAATAGTGTTGAATCCGTAGTGTTCGGGGTCGCTGAGATGAATAGTAACACCACGGAATTTTTTGAAGTCCAAATTCAACTCCCTTTGTTATATGAGGAGGGAAAGTGTGTAAAAATAAAGTGACCAAAAGACCGATATTATGGATGCATGAACGTATTTTTCAGCATGTCTGTCAACTAAATTTGGTACGCTTATTAATTGCTATAAGTTACACGAAAAATGCTGTGGGGGAAAGATACCCCTAATACTCCTGGGGAGGGCGTGAACTATAAAAGAAAACTAAAAACGACCAATAACAGTGTCGAATCAATGGTTTTGAGGACTACTGGAGCGATGTGAACGAAACGTGGTACACGTATGACTTACTATCAGGAAACAAAACGTGGGGGGTAAGATACCCGTATGGGGTGACCAATAATAGTTTCGGGGGTGCGGTATATAAATAATCGAAAATAATGTCGAATCCGTACATTTTATAGTCGCTGAGATGAAGAGTGACACTCCGGATTTTTTAAAGTCCAAGTTCAACCCCCTTTCGCATACGGGGTGAGAAGAGATGAAAAAGAATTTCCAAATTGAGTATATTCTCGCATAGCTCTCAACCAAACTTGGTACACGTGTGACTTATAATCTGGAAGAAATTACTGTGGGAGTAAGATACTGCTAGCACCCCTAGGGGAGGGGTTGAATTACAGAAAATACGGAAAGAGGGGTAAAATGTTTAATAAGTAAAAAAAATTTAAAATGTTAATGTACAGTCCATAGTTTTCGGGGTCGCTGGGGTGAATGACACTCCGGATGTCGTTGAAGACTATGTTCAGCCGCCATCGGCATGGCGATGAGAAGGGGTGAAAAGGAAAATGTCCCAAATGACCGAAATTATGCATGTGTGTGCGTTTGTTCCAGCATAGCCCTCATACACTATTAGAACACATATGACTTACTATCTGAAAAAAATACTGTTAAAACACTCCTAGCCGTCCTAGGAGAGGGGGTGAAATATAAACATAAACGAGAACGACTGATAACAATGCTGAATCCGTTGTTTACGAAGTCACTGAGTTTAACTACGACTCTCTGAATGCTGGTTAAGTCATACTTCAGTAAGTCAGAATGAAGGTTGAGAAGGGGTGAAAATGACAGAGATTATGGATATATGTGGGTATGTTCCAGAATAGCTTTCAATGAAACTTGGTACTCATATGACTTCCCGTTTAAAAAAAATATATATATGGAGATGAAACGTCCCAACCCCCGATAGAGGGGGAGGGGGTTATGGGAGGGGTTAACGTCTAAAAACAATGGAAAATGACCTTTATTAATGTCGAATCCGTTGTTTGTGTCGCTGCGATGAATTGTGACGCTCTGGATATCGTTAAAGTCCACGTTCAGCCTCCATTGAGGCGCGGGGCTGAGATAGGCCTAAAAGTGAATAGTCTAAAATAACCGAGATTAGTGTTGAATCCGCTGCTTTTGGGGTCGCAAGGATGATTGGTGACAGTCTCAATGCCAGTTGAAATCGTGTACATCGTATCTATAGTGCGACGGGTAAATACATATAGTTAGTTATATTGTTTTGAGAGGAGCAAATACTTCCCAGCCAATTCGAGCTTCCATAAGGACAAAGTTTTACTCTAAAATGAAATAATCTAAAACTCGAAACCAAACGCATCTAAATAACTCTAGAACTACATTATAGATAGTAAAACTTAAATCACAATATCAAAAAGGATTTCCATAAAAATTCACTTCACACATAACTATGTAACTGGCTGTACAAAAATAATCTAAAATAATGACGAATCCATACATTTTAGAGTCGCTGAGATGAATAGTGACACTTAAAGGTAAATATTAAACTATCCTGGCAGCTAGTACTACAGCTAGTGAGGTTATAAAATCAGGCTTTGAGACTATATGCTAAATAAAATTGTTTGGAAATTCCAATTACATTGACATTCAGAGATTAAAAGGTATATGTCCTCACATGTGGACAGTAGGTTGAAGAGAGCTTGATATAAATGGGCATTCATGTTCAAAAGTCTTCTTCTATATGTTTTATTATTTCAGACATTTTCTTACAAAGATATTGAAGTGATTCCGTGAACACTATATACTATGACAATAATCAGTAATAAGCAAATAAGTTTAAGAAGCCGCAGAAATATCATTTGTCAAGGTTACATCAAAATAAACTTACAGATATGAAAATTTGCGGAGACAGAAATGTAATGATACTAAGGGACAGGTTGCCACGAACGGAAGAGTTTTAAATATTCTGTCTCGTACGTAATGGAGAATGGAGGACAAGAGAGAGAAATCAGTCGCAGGATCCAGGCTAGCTGGAGAAATCGGAAGATGCCGACAGGTGTGCTATGTGACCGGCTGATTAAGAAGACGGAGAGAGTGGTATTCAAATCTGTGGTGAGTTTAGCCATGAAATACGCTAGTGGAAATGAGGATGCTGGGGTGGATGATCAGAAAGACACGCAGTGATGGCATGTTGTGAAAGTATCAAGGAAAATACAAGAGAAAATACTGCTATGGTCTGGATGCATTGAGAGAAGAGAGAAGGGCTATGTGGTAAGAAGGGTATGGAATCTGTAGGTGGTGAGAAGACAAGGAAGACTGGGGCCGAAGAGGCTGTGTGACAGACATGAGGGAAAAGATGCTGCGCGAGGAAGACGCACTGAACAGCTGTCGGCTTCATCAGAATAACAGTTATGTCGTGTTAATTGTGCTGTATGTAGACGAATGTGTTATTAAACATGTTTCGGTATGATATTCTGATGAATTTTTGTTAAAAGTAACCCTGTTGGTGGAGGGTGGTAGGTTCTATCCATGGTATTTCCTGCCTATCGTAAGGAGGCGAATAAAAGGGGAGGGGGTGCAAGGGCTTTCCACTTCGGAGCGTGGGCTGGTGATTACGGTTCCTCTAGTTGAGACGGACATTGTTTCCATTTACTTGCATCAGGGTCCTAATTTTAGTATTTCCTACCTGATATTCAGACCACGAAGGCATTAGGTTTGTGAAGTCTAGGGAGCCTTTAATTTTGTTCCCCTTCGGGCCCATTCCCCATCTTTTGCAGTTACAGTATAATAATTTTTTGACGTGTCAGACCTTTTTTCCCCCTCTGATTAGTTGCACTTCCTATTAAAACAGTAGTCACAATCCCACCATGTACGTAAAAAAAATTGCACGTACGTACGATAAAATTAAAATAACACGAAATCTATGAAGTAGTGGCGATAGAAACCTGTTAATCGGTTGAAGTTCCCGATATTATTATACTGGACTGGTTTTCGAAGCCATGAGCTAAACGGTCCGCTAAGTACCTGTTTAGTACCTGTTATCTCCCCGATTTATGAAAGTTATTACTGTGACCTTCTGAATAACATTACACTTGTATATTCAGTTATTTACCATTCATGGGAGTATAGTTTCTCTATCTTGTAATGCTTATTTTCGCTATTCTTCTCCTTTTCATGGCCTTATTTAAAATTTATTGGGGTCAGTACTCAAGGATTTGGCGTAGTTTTACCGCCGGGTGTCCTTCATGACGCCAACTCTATATGGAAGGATTTATTCACTATTGCGTGAATACTTTTTATAGTGAGACAAACACAAAACAACTAGTCCATGAGCTGTAGGAATCTATCTTATGTCATTAAAATCCCCGCACCGGCTGGGAATCAAAGTAGCGGTCCTCTGAATGAAAGACCAGTACGCAAACTATTCGGGCAGGGAGCCAAACATTTATATATATATTTTTCGTCTAATCTTATTTTATTCTTTATTATCCATTAAAATGTTAAAATAATTGTCTAAAGTCAGTGACTTTTGAAGATCTGCCTTCTTTATAAAGTTTTAGTTTTGGATTTTTCATCAATTTAAAAATATTTATATGTAATTATAATATCTTCTCCGCTTTCCTCAGTTCTTCCCCAAGATTACAATTTTTAATATAAGTTGGACATTTCGGTCAGTGAACAAGCGATACATTTTCAAAATTGAACGTGTAATCAATTTAAAATATTACAAAAGTCCTGGTTAGACAGAAGTAAAATATAAAGCACATCAACGTATAATTTTACTGTAGATCATCTAATGTAATTATGCCTTATTTTTCCAAGTGCTTGTGTTACATATTTTATCTCACAAAACCTTTTGTGTGTATGTTGAATTCGATCCCGAAGGCTGGTTGGATTCAAACAGAGCCACCAACCGCAGTCAGAGGTAGCAAAGGCGCCAATGAAAAGGCATAGTAGGAAACGAGGAGTGGGGTAGTTTTGCATTGCGTTCCTCACTGAGCTAGAAGCTCTTATTATCGGTCTGTCAAACCCGAAATGATCCATGACCGACACTTCCACACCAGAGGAATTGTCTGGGAAACTAATTACTTTATTAGTATTGGTCATAAATCAATCACTTAAAAATTAAGAATGAGACTGGGACTCTTTGATGAAATTAAGACTTGTTCTAACCCAGAGATGACAGAGTGCACTGGAAACACTGTCTCTCAACAGAAATGAATCTGGGATTGTAAAAAATGTCTCTTTCAGCTACCTATCAGTATTTTAAATAATTGATATTGCCTCAATGAGATCTGAGGGCGCAGATGTCTGTAAGAGGTTAAAATGTAGTAGCAACAATGTTGGTGAGCCTAAAGGTGTACAAAACAATAGCCCCGGCTAGTTGCTGAGACACGCGATGAGGAATTTGGCCAAACAGCTCAGAAGAAACAAAAAATAAAAAGTAGCCAGGGAGCGAGAAACTCGAAGGAGTACATCAGTGATTAGTCTTAATTATGCGAAATTTATGGCTACGTGAGTCTTCGGCTTAGTTGCGTTGTGAGTTGTGAACTCCACTTCGGACGATACTGCACTGAGAGAAGTCCTGTTTGAGAGCAGGAGTTCGACACGACGGACTATGTGGTCGGCCGAGTTAGAGAGTAGACATTAGAACCGTGCAATGAGAGTCTGAGCTCATTGCATCAGGTTGTAACTTACCTCTTCTCAGCTCGTCTAGTCAGAGAATGGGCCTGCTGTTAGAATGCACGGACGCACTAATAAATGAACGAATCGGGAGTATGAAATCTAGCTATAATGGAAATAAACTCCCTACAAGCTGATCTGGCCTTCGGCTGAAAGGTTACTGCCGGCACTTATCAAACTTAAACAATGTTTACGGAATATCATAACATTCTTTCACTGATGACACCATTGACATGTTCTAAACCCTAAGGGGAAACAACCGTTATGACTCAGTCAACAGCCACCTTGAGGAGGAATACAAAGAGTGGTGTGTGTGTGTGGGGGGGGGGAGCTGTGTTTGACATTCCCAATTTAGTGAGTAAAGAAATATGAACATTCATACACTTCGATGATCGAATTTAATTTTGTACACAAGCCAATATTCTGAACAGTTTTAAATTTCAAGTCGTCATTTCCAAAAATTTCGGGGCATGCAGCCGACTTACAACATTTCAGAAATTGTATATTACCAAAGTAATCAAACAGCTTAAGGCATTTTCAATCGCGAAATGGCCCCAGTGTGTCTCAACGGCAGTCTTTGGAAGGTGTGGCTATCAAACTGACGAGCCCATTGCCACATACATACATACAAACATACATACATACATACATACATAATCATTATAGACTGTTATGCCTTTCAGCGTTCAGTCTGCAGGCCTCTGAGAATTTACTAAACGTCGCCAAAATCCTCGATTTGCAACTAGTGTTGTGGCCTCATTAAGTTCTATACCTCTTATCTTTAAATCGTTAGAAACCGAGTCTAACCATCGTCGTCTTGGTCTCCCTCTACTTCTCTTACCCTCCATAACAGAGTCCATTATTCTCCTAGGTAACCTATCCTCCTCCATTCGCCTCACATGACCCCACCACCGAAGCCGGTTTATGCGTACAGCTTCATCCATCGAGTTCATTCCTAAATTAGCTTTTATCTCCTCATTCCGAGTACCCTCCTGCCATTGTTCCCACCTGTTGTACCAGCAATCATTCTCGCTACTTTCATGTCTGTTACTTCTAACTTATGAATAAGATATCCTGAGTCCACCCAGCTTTCGCTCCCGTAAAGCAAAGTTGGCCTGAAAACAGACCGATGTAAAGATAGTTTCGTCTGGGAGCTGACTTCTTTCTTACAGAATACTGCTGATCACAACTGCGAGCTCACTGCATTAGCTTTACTACACCTTGAATCAATCTCACTTACTATATTACCATCCTGGGAGAATACACAACCTAAATACTTGAAATTATCGACCTGTTCTAGCTTTGTATCACCAATCTGACATTCAGTTCTGTTGAATTTCTTACCTACTGACATCAATTTAGTCTTCGAGAGGCTAATTTTCATACCATACTCATTGCACCTATTTTCAAGTTCCAAGATATTAGACTGCAGACTTTCGACACAGTCTGCCATTAAGACCAAGTCGTCAGCATAGGCCAAACTGCTTACTACATTTCCGCCTAACTGAATCACTCCCTGCCATTTTATACCTTTCAGCAGATGATCCATGTAAACTACGAACAGCAAAGGTGAAAGATTACAGCCTTGTCTAACTCCTGTAAGTACCCTGAACCAAGAACTCATTCTACCATCAATTCTCACTGAAGCCCAATTGTCAACACAAATGCCTTTGATTGATTCTAATAATCTACCTTTAATTCCATAGTCCCTTAGTATGGCGAACATCTTTTCCCTTGGTACCCTGTCATATGCTTTCTCTAGATCTACGAAACATAAACACAACTGCCTATTCTTCTCGTAGCATTTTTCAATTACCTGGCGCATACTGAAAATCTGATCCTGACAGCCTCTCTGTGGTCTGAAACCACACTGGTTTTCATCCAACTTTCTCTCAACGACTGATCGCACCCTCCCTTCCAGGATGCCAGTGCATACTTTGCCTGGTATACTAATCAATGAGATACCTCGATAGTTGTTGCAATCCTTCCTATTCCCTTGCTTATAGATAGGTGCAATTACTGCTTTTGTCCAATCTGAAGGTACCTTACAATCACTCCACGCTAATTTTACTACTCTATGAAGCCATTTCATCCCTGCCTTCCCACTATACTTCACCATTTCAGGTCTAATTTCATCTATTTCTGCTGCCTTATGACAATGGAGTTTATTTACTATCCTTTCCACTTCCTCACCAACATCCTTTTCCTCCTCCCCATGAGCTTGGCTGTTCGCCACACCACCATGATGATTTCCTTTTACATTGAGATGATGATCAAAATATTCCCTCCACCTCTCCAGTGATTCCCTGGGATCTATTTATGAGTTCACCTGAATTACTCAAAACACTGTTCATTTCCTTTTTCCCTTCCTTCCTAAGATTCTTTATCACTGTCCAGAAAGGTTTCCCTGCTGCTGGACCTAGCCTTTCCAGGTTATTACCAAAATCTTCCCATGACTTATTTTTGGATTCAACAACTATTTGTTTCGCTCTGTTTCTTTCATCTACGTACCAATCCCTGTCTGCCCTGGCCCTTGTTTGGAGCCATTTCTGATAAGCCTTCTTTTTACGTTTACACGCTGCTCTCACTTCATCATTCCACCAAGATGTTCGCCTTTTCCCATCTTTACACACAGTTGTTCCTAGGCATTCCCTTGCTGTTTCTATTACAGCATCCCTGTATGCCACCCATTCACTTTCTATATCCTGAATCTGCTTACTGTCTACTGTTTGAAACTTCTCACTAATCATATCCATATACTTCTGTCTAATTTTTTCGTCCTGGAGACTTTCTACCCTTCGTTTGCAGACAGATTTCACTTTCTCTACCCTAGGCCTAGAGATACTTAGTTCACTACAGATCGGATAGTGGTCTGTATCATCGAAAAATCCGCGAAAAACTCGTACATTCCTAACAGATTTCGTGAATTCAAAGTCTGTTAAGATATAGTCTATTATGGATCTGATACCCCTAGCCTCCCATGTGTAGCGGTGAATAGCCTTATGCTTTAAGAATGTATTCGTAATAGCTAAACCCATGCTAGCACAGAAGTCCAGCAAACGCTTCCCATTCCCATTGCCACACTGGGTTGGAAAGTTGGTAAGTTCACGTTTGAAAAATTCTAAAGTGCTTGAATATGTCTATATTCGCTGTTGATGAAATTTAAATATGTTTTCCTTCCGGGATCTTAATTTTCGATGTACATTATTTAAGTAGTTTATACAAATGCAGTACAATACGTCCTTCGCATATTAATATTATTTACTGCTTCACTAATGTTTTTTGAACGTAGTCGTTTCCAACTTCTCACATTATTTTTATTTGAACATCTGTGGGTACAATAAAATTAAAATTCAGGAAACTCAATTGTCAAAAATTACCAGTGTCTCGCCCAGAGTGCGGCATGGGCTCATCATTTGGATACCGCACCTTTTCCAAGACACTGGCCGGCTAGCACGCCGGTAGCGACACCACTGCAAGCCATACATGTGATAAGCACAATGCAGTACTAGGGGAGAATTGCATCTCCACTTGCTATATTGCCCTCCCAGGCTAGCATAACAAAAATTTTAGCTATCTCAATCGGAAGCCATATTTTGGTCATCTGTAGATACATTTTTTATTCATACACTTACAAGGCTTTATTAGAGCCTCCTATGCAATACAAAGTTTCCTCCTCTATCCATGAGGGGGGGGAGGGAATTATTCATTGACCAAATCCATAATTGTGACAATGGGAACTACACGGACAGAACCCTTGAATACTTTACTAGACCTCCCATCACTATGCAATTTCATAAAAGAACAGGCTAGAATGAGTTCATATAGATTGGCACAATTAGAGTGCTGGAATGTACAAAGACCCAATCCAGGACACCGTAAAATTAACAGAGCAATAACGGAGGAAGTTCTACACATGCCTTCTGATCATATGATACCAAAGTACAACTTTGAAAAACCGTTTGAGACCCAGATAATAAAAAAAAAAAGACTGGGATATCAACAAATGGAATACTGAAAAAGAAGATATAGTGCGGTGGACTGATGGCTCAAAGACTGTGGATGGCACAGGAGGAGGGATCAACGGGGGAAGACCTGAGAGATCAATCCAGATGAGCCTGGGCTGAAACTACAGTCTTTCAAGCTGAAATGATAGCTATCACAACAGGTCCTGAAGAAATCTGAAAATGAACTATAGGAATAAGGACATTTTTCATTTTTACGGACAGCCAAGCGGCCATTAAGGCACTAGAGGCAGTCCGGATAATATACAGAATTGTCTGGTATTGCCACTCACTTCTCCTGAAGCTCTCAAAGTACAACATTGTCAAATACGCAATATGGGTACCAGGGTATGCAGGTATAGAAGGAAATGAAAAAGCAGATAAACTGGCCAGGAAAGGGGCAGAAAGACATTTTGTAGCCCCAGAACCTGTATGCGGGATTTTCTATGGACAAGCCCGATGCTTTATAGGAAAATGGGTACAAAAGAAACAAATGGAAAACTGGAAAAAATACTCCATAATCCAGGCTTGCAAAGGAACTGATAAAAGGACCAAACAAGAAGTATAATAAAAAAACTGTTCAAACTCAGCAGAGAAAATATAAGATGGGTAGAAAGACTGTTGACAAGACACTGCCATCTGAAAAAATACCTGCATAGATTTGGAGTAATAGGAGACAACATATATAGGAAATGCAATGAAGCAGAGGGATCAGCTGAACACATACTTTTCGAATGTGAGACGCTGGGTAGAAACAGACTCTCCACTCTAGGACTACCAGTTGAAGAGAAAAAATCCAAGAAGAGCCAATAAGAACAACCTGCAGCTTTGTAAAGGTAGCAGGTATATCTAGGGGGGAATGAAGGAAAAACATTGTAGTTAAAGATCTTAGAGGCCGACGCTAATTACGAACTAACTTTAGAGGCCCCATGAAGAAGAAGAAGAAATGATTCAATTTATTTTAGGCCGTCTTCACTGGATTTCAACTTTATAAGTGTCTATGTTGCACTCACGATGTGCATAATTAAAGTTTTGGACACAGTATAAGAAATCTTCAAAATATTACATAGTACAAATTCTGTAGTTTGAGGCTATCACAGTTAAGAGGTTCAAATAAAATGTATTGTACAAGAATTTGTTTGAAGTTCAAGGATGTGCTGTGACAGCATGTTATCCTAAATTGTTTTAAAAATTGATTCAAATATAAACTGTACATTCCGTTGTACAAAAGTTAAAGGATTGGAGTTTGTACATAGTATTACAGTGACAATAAAATCAGGTTTAATTCTAGATATATTCATTAAGAGAAACTCCGATCAGACTTGCGATTCCTACAACCTTAAAAGTTGTTAATAAGACGTACAGCCTATAACATTATTATTAAACCCATCGGAGTGATGATCTAGATGCTCCATATCCAGTCAGTTGTTAGCTGTTTTCTAGCAAAATCTCATGTGAGGAATTCATTTGCCATCATTGACATTTCGGAGGATTGCTAGTCGCAGTGGAGAGATTCTTTTCCTTTGTCTCACCAGAAGTTACAGAGACTTGAGGATGAAGTATTTTACTGCCTCTCCTTCAATAACGTGCTTCAACAAGTTATGGTCTACAGATGTGGCAAATTGTGTTACAAGTTCACTGTTGGAAACCGAGAGGGAGGAAAATTCAACAAAAGTTTGCGATCACTTGATCTTGTGTCCCTTTATCTCGCTTCACCAAAAAATGATTCAATATAAACTTTACGGACTCTGCTTCCACCGAGTGGCTATTGCAGTGTCATATCATGCGGAAAATATATTCTGTGAGATGTAATATTCCTGTGAAACGTTTACTTCCGACGTATACTGGTAATCTATTTTTCAATTGTGCAAAGTGTTTAAGGACTTACCACGCTGCCACCTTACTTAGAGTATACATTTACTCAGATTTTAGATATTGATGTTTATAATTTTTGGAAGACAGCTGAATTAAAGCGCAAATACATTAATCGCAGTTATTTTATGATGTACGCGGAAACTTAAGTTTCATATTGATTTCCATATAAAAGCATTACCTAGTAATAATTAATTTGTCTTTTAAGCTACACATTTCCCGCACATTGACACTATTAACAGTTGTTTAGTCCCTAGAAAAAAAAAAGAAACCAGCTTTCCTGACTTTAACAGCAAATATCTTCAGAAGGATTGTGAAGTGAGATTTCATGATGTAAAAGTATAAAGTGTTGTCATTAAAGATTAAATTTTAACATAACTAGTTTAAAAGTGTTGTGTTTTCACGTAGGTAAAATACACTTAGAAATTAAAATTGATTTAATGGTCAAAAAAAATATTTTCAGTGGTTACTACGGTTTGAGTTTCTCTTGTGGAATTTGGAATAGGGCATAGTTATCTTGCACGATTTATTTGATGTAAATTCTGGACTAATAAGTAACATTGTCATATACAGTAGTGTTTATAGCACAATGCGATATCATACCATGAAGAATGAAGGGTTTTTTCATCCCACCACTGTACTCTATATCCTATTCGTAACAAAATGGAATGTTGCGAGAATTAAAAATCAAAAATGGAAACAATAGAACTATGGCAGTATGATGCCATCTAGTTACATTGACTCAGGTTTTATTATAAGACCTTGTGTACAATGTCACATATTTTCTAGTATGAATTTAGGGATTGGAATCATTTACCAAGGGGGATATTCGATGAATTTCTCAAGTTCTTTGAGATCACTTAAGGAAAGAAAAGGTAAGCAAGTGGTAAGTAGAGCCCTACGCGGATATACAAAATATTATCCGCATCCGCAAATGGTTATCCCCTGATATTGCAAATATTTAACTACAGTATACTACACCCAAGGTATTGAAACGGATAGATCTGTTAACATAACAATAGTCCTGATACCTGGTACCAGACCCCCACAGTCATAGGTTTGAGGGATTTTCTCTTGCGACAACTACCGACGTATTGACGTTTGTTGCTTCTTTCCATTAATTGCGTGCATGAGCCAGTTAGGCTTGGGCGAGATTTAAGGCTTGATGGTCTCAAGGCTCTTTATATATCATTTTCCCATACCACTGTCAAGGGTTGCCTAACCACAAGTATTTACCTGAGTGAAATTCTATAAACTTCATTATTTATAAATTATCCGCAAAAGAATCCGCACTGTCATACAGTTTGCATCCGCCAAGACACAAACTTCGTGGCGCGGATAAATTCGCGGATATCCATATCCATGCGGGGCTCTAGATATAGGAAATTTAGCTGCTCTTACTACTGAAATGTTTTAATTCCTCCCCTGTGGCGCCGTTTTTCAGGCCTAGAGATTTGTAGTGGAGAAAGAGACTTGTGGTGAAGGTGAGAGGGTTCGTTGCCTATGGTAGGAACTGTCCCGGCATTCGCTTTGGTACAGGAGAATGGAAAACCACGGAAAACCATTCTCAGGTCAGCCTATGATGGGGACCAGTCCCTCCGTCTCCCGAATGCAGAAGCGTACAGCCACGGTATAGCCGTTGCCACCGCTCCTCTGCTCGATTGGTCGGTCGGAATACAGAGTTCTAGATCCAAGGACCAGCTGTGGCCACCACGTCTCTGCATCCACCGACCACAGTCTACCACCTGACAGCCCTAAACGCAGAACAATGATGAGTAATTGTGCCTCCGTTTATTATACTGAGTTTGCTGGAAGGATCCCACAATTCTTCACCTCCTGTGAATGTGGTGCTGAATAAGATCCAAGCCACCTACTTATGTCGCCATCCTGGATAAACCATACACATCACAAGATGTTCTTAAAGGAAGGACATCGCAGCTGCAGTTTTTGGAAATCCTCACCGGAGACGAATGAATGAATGAATGAATGAATGAATGAATGAATGAAGTTCATTACACTAATTCTAAGGCCAATCTGCTAATATGTAGGTGCATTTTACGCAAAAGTAAAAATGTTTATGGCAAAACTTGTGCATTATGATGTGAAATTTGGCCCCACTGTCGGATAGAAAAATAACACATGTGATTAAGATCGACATTTCTAGGAAGGTTCAAGAAAGTCTGGGATGAAAACTGTGCGAAGGAGAATGCTTGACATGGAGGTGGAAGATGGGAGGGAGAAGGGTAGACCCAGATGAAGGTGGATGGGCTGTGTACGGGAAGATCTCAGGGAAAATCAGTTAACAGAAAATGACGTATTGTACAGAGGGAGGTGCAAACGACTTGTCAGAAACGCCGACCCCCGCATGAACGGAAGTAGGAGAAGAAGAATTTATTTAGTAATAACATTACTCCATCAAATTACCTGGATCCTTCATTTAAACATCATACAATCTAGAATGCTAATTATCACTATCTTCATCGGTTATATATTCTTTCTTCGTAGACCAGGATCGAACTGTCTTCTTGTATAGCAATGAATCAGACCAAAGATATCAGTTGGTATCTAGGTTATCTGCATACAGGATTTAGGGAATAATTGCACGATGTACCATCACTTGTATCTTCTAATATTCATGCGGTGAAAAGAACAGTGTTTTTCCTGTTTCTGGATAAGAAATCTGAAAGAAACGCGCCAAATTTCCTTTCTCTAGGAAGAAAAGATGGGTTCGCTTTACGTCAGGGTAAGTTTCAGAGGACAGTTTTGCATGCCGTAGGGTTATAAAAGCTCGTAAGATATCAAAATGTAGACATACCGGTAGTGATTATTATTCAAAAGACTCTCAATCCTAAAGGTAACCTCACACATTCTGTCCTTCATATTTTCACTGCTTTATACATGGTGGCAGCTATATTGATGCAAGTATGGATTTAGTTATTTAAAGAGATGCGTTTAAAGATAAAGCATTTAGTATGCAAAATAAACATTCCTAGCAAAACTTAACAAGCTTGTTTCTCATTCGGCCGCCTATACTTATCGTAAAAACAATCACCGTTCTTGTTCCATACCAGAAATTTGAGATCAAGGCTTAAGATATTCATATTTCACACCATCAGGGTGACAAATTAGTTTTCGTCTTCAATAAAGCTTCTATACCAAGTAAAAAATATATTTGAACACTAAGGTAGCATAGGCTGTCAGGTGTGGTTAAGTCATCTTTAAAGTTCAGAAAGGCTTCCGAGAAACTCTCTAGAAATCATTTCTTGAGGACTTGGAAGACATTCGAAATGGCTTCGTGCATTAATGGCCGTACGGCAGCAGTGACCAGTCTCGGAGTGTCACAGTCGTAATTACCAGATGTCTACTGTCCTTCGTTAAAGGCAGATTGTTGACAGCTTCGATGATATGTGAAATACCGGGATGTTACTGCTTCAATGTATTTATTCCTGTGGCATTATCTATTATGTAACCCAAGTTTCTTTCTTCACTATTTGTCAAGTACAAGGGGAACTTTAAAATTACTGGATAGTGCTGTATTCTTTCTTTCTTCCTATGCTAATTTTGGGTACAAATAATTACAATTTCAAATGCCTTAGGCAGTTCTCACCCGCCATAGTCCCACAGTCTAAGTGATGGCCTCCTCCTCCGCTGTCCATGTCTCAGATAGCAAATTTGCATTTGTCCATTTCTGGGAAACTAATTTTGCCACATACTCAGCTCAGCGCCACTTCTTGGACTAAACCTCCTTTCGCACATCAGTTAGTCCAGTTTTATATCTTACACATTACAATATCAGAAGACCCCTCTGAGAAAAACCCAATATTTCTTTAAGGCAATCGCTGTTTTCCTCTTTCTCTCTTTCTCCAGCCTCCTTCGAAAGGTCGTCTTCTATCCTAAATAGGCGAATTCTTGAATTAATTCAATTTTTCCCGTTCACTTCTATCGGTTCCTCAAGGCTTATTGTCACCAATACGTTTTTCGCTTCATTAATCAGAATTCACACTTGTTCATTGTGATAGTAGGCTACAAGTTGCACAAGTAAACCGAAGCTCTGAATGGACATCTGCCAACAGGACAGTATCATCTCCAAAAGTGAAGTTGGAAAGTTTTGTTATTAATGTTTTACCGATTGATTGATTGATTGATTGATTGATTGATTGATTGATTGATTGATTGATTATTCGTTCTATCAAGATTAATGCCAAATTGACTTCTCTTAATTTTAACCAAATTAATATGGGTCTACATATTTACACACATTGTAATAAAACATAACAAAGAAGTGTATGATAGCATAGTGGCAGAAAAAAAAATAATTTAAACATAGAATACACACAGTTATTAGGCCCAGACTCTGTGCCTTCAAGCGCGTACTAAGTGAGTTGATATTAACACGCTCAATGTGTTGCAAATCATAAATCTTTCTCATTAATATTTATATCCCACGTTACATTCTAACCTCTGCAGCTGTTAACAAACCTGTCTGGATCTTTGAAGTAATTTCAGGCAGATTAATTACACGAATGCAATAGTTGAGGCATGGTAAATGAACGATATCGTCAATGAGGGAGGCGGGCCTCTCAGAAAGGCCAAAATTCCATGAACTGTATCTGGAATAAAGCGATTATCTTTTGTCTAGCCTAATTGTAATGTGTCTAAGATATTTCTCATACTCTGTGGAATCGTAACTCATTTTAAGTCTCCAGAAAGTTATCCGAATATTAAAGTTCTACACTCTGGGTTTCATAATCTTAGATACTGTCGTGCACTAGTATAGTTCATGACGGTATTAACAGACGTTTTACTCCCAAGTGTTAAAACAAAAATTTTGTTTTTGAAGCACAAGTTAAACTCTCAGTTCATTCATGGGAAATGTTGGACAAAATGGAATTGGGACAGGGTTTCTAGAAGACAGCTTATACTGTAATAACTTTTCCGGCTGTAGTTGTATCAAAAATATCCAAATTACTGGGGCTAATTTGTGTTTAAAAATACTATGCAATTAATACTAGTACAGATGATTCTGCTGTACCGTAAATAAAAGTAGTTTATATGATCATCACTTTTCATGAGTACTTTAAAACTACTTCGTTGAATATTATAATCTCGGACGTGTAATTATTCATCACAGTTTATTATGTTTGAGGTAGTATTCCTAACTCCCAAGCAGCGCGTAGATACGACTTCCTTCCCGAGTCTGACACAGCTCTGCGCTTGCACCACCATTTGTCAACAAGACCATAAAAATGTTCATTTCAACCGGATTTTTTTCTCTCCTAAACTTAAAGTAAAAGAACATTTACAATTGTCTCTGAACGTCAAGGTTACTGAAAAGGTACATTTCTTCATGCCCACTTTCTTGTTCCATTTAGTTTAGTTTATAAGTTACATGGAAATCGCAGATATTTCATTAAAATGTTTTTAATATCTGTTAATCTGCAACCCATATCAGTATATTTTACTTTCAAAATTGCTCGCTGGTGTGACAATTACTCCTTCACTCTTCAAAGGTTAATGAAAAAATGTAACAATTGGTGAATTTGAATGGAACAGTCAGTCAGGTCGATGTATTATAATGGTTGTAGTGAAAATCCCAGATATTTTTCACTTATAGAATTCAGTTTATCACAATTTATTCAGCACAATGATGGTTCAATAGTGTACTTTAATTCACTTCAGATTTACTTCTTTACTAATGTTATTATGCTCACTAAAATACCGGCTTATTTCTTTTAGAGTGGGTTTCATATACTTATTTGTTAGCTTCGTCAGAGCCCTTCTGCGTCTTAAACGCTTGAGTGTGAGGGAGTGGAAGACAGAGGAGGGTGATGGAAGAGTAGAGTAGTAGACACCTAAGTCATGAATTCAGTTGATTGCAGTAATATACTTCCATGGATTACACCTTGTAAAAGTATCCAATAATAACATATAAGACCAAATCCATGTGGGGTAGTCGTTATTATTGTTTGGCGGCAAGTTCAACTAAGCAACTATTCCATCCTGATGCTAAATTTGACGCAGGTTAATTCCTGGGGGCAGCCGGACATAGAGCTAACCACCCTGTCCCATTACGAACACAGGTTACCGATAATGGAAGCCTTTGCCTTCCATTCTTCCAAGCGCCTTTATGGCCTTTGCGGAGATGGCTTTTACTTTTTTGAAAGTGGGCGCACCACCAGATATCTTTGACACGAACCTAACAACGCTATGGTACTCGAGCACTGATGAGCCTTGGCCTACCGAGCGACTGCTGCTCTGTCTGAAGGCCTGCACATTACGACGTCATGTTAATGTCATGTGGCCTCCGGAGAGGCGTGGTGTAGATCTTTCTAGTAGAGTCACATGAGCACCGTCTGGGTATGGTGGTTGAGGTGGAGATCGTAGTAAGATAGGGAGAGAGTAAAACTCGGTGTTGGCACATAGCCTAACCCTGTCGAATAACACCAAGGGGCCTGTTCAAGGCTTTGTCTCCATTCTACGGACGAATCTGCAATAACAGCGTCATGTACCCTCACTCCACATAACACTGTGGAGAGGTGTGGAATTGAACTCGGGCTTTTAGCACGCAATCTAGTGATTGTGAATTCTTTTTTTTTTGTTGCTAGGGGTTTTACGTCGCACCGACACAGATAGGTCTTATGGCGACGATGGGATAGGAAAGACCTAGAAGTTGGAAGGAAGCGGCCGTGGCCTTAATTAAGGTACAGCCCCAGCATTTGCCTGGTGTGAAAATGGGAAACCACGGAAAACCATTTACAGGGCTGCCGATAATGGGATTCAAACCTACTATCTCCCGGATGCAAGCTCACAGCCGCGCGCCTCTACACGCACGACCAACTCGCCCGATGATTGTGAATTCTATACCACCTCCTCCCCTTCCCTGCTGGCCAACATTCTGATGCAGAAGTTGTTTTCCACCAGCTGGACTCGACGCAGCCTACCGTCGTGTCGCACCTTAACGATCATGGCTGCCAGGTGGGCTAGCTTGGTCAGATTGACGAATCCTTTCGGCCGTTATTCTTGGCATTCTAGACCGGAGGTTGTCCAGTTGTATTTCACCTTAAAACAATCACAACCACCAGACAGGTGCCATATGGCTCCTCATTTGTGCTCTTTTTTCGTGGGTTATATGGACCTCGAACCGACCCCCAGATCCAGGTAAAGATCCCAGACCTGGTCCGTAATCAAACTCGAGGTCTCTAGATAAGAGCAGGCTTGCCGACTGGAAGAGTTTTACAGACAGCATTGATATGAAATAGCAAGACTTTCGACATCCCTACAAATGTAGACTACTCAGCTGAGATCGAAGTTGTGACATGGATTATGAGTTGGACACTTTACCACTGATCCAGCGAGCCAGCTAGTAATTTGTATCGCAACATGAGAGGGATTGAAAGAACTCCCGCGTTGCTCTTGCTCGTGTTGACCATGAACACAGTGTTACTGATCAACTCTGGCATGTTAAAATACGTAGTACAAGAAAAGCCATGTAATTTTTGATGAGACTTAATATAATGAATACAAATTATGAAAACATGTTATAATAAATATACACGGTAAATTTTATAATCGTGCTGAATTAACAGATAAGCAAAACAACTGTCCCCTGTACTGTAATGGACAATATACAGAGCTCAGTGGCCGGCTATGGAGTCAATCTCCGCATTCGGGAGACACGTGGGTTCGAACCCCATGGTGGACCATCCTGGGAATGTTTCTTCGTGGTTTCCCATTTTCACTTTCAGGCAATTCCGGGACAGTCGCAATTCCTTCCACCTCCGTACCCAGTTTCATTCACTTTCAGTTCGTCTTGATCACCGTCCCGACTGAGGTTGGCGTCAGGAAGGGCATCCGGCTATAAAACTTACCGTATAAATTCATCTCGCCTCGTCGCAGACACCGTATCTAAAATGGGATTAAGAGGTAGACAAACATAATCTAGTGGACAATATGGAATGGATAAGTCTAACTGCATCTTTTTATTTCCAGTACAGATTGTGAGAGAAATATTTCTAGCACTGTTCCTTGACAGAGTGAGTTGGTTGTACGATACGGACCGTGTAGCTGAAAGTTTGCATTCGGGTGATGTTCGTATCAAACTCCGCCATCAGCACAGCTAAGTATATACGTAGTTTTCTATGATTTCTCATTTTCACAACAAACTGGACGATTAGACCACAGTCGCTGCAATCTTATCCGAGACCTTTCCTATCGCATAGTCACCGAAAATTTAACTGAGCTATCCTGAAAATGGTTTTCCGTGGGTTCCAGTTCACACACCAAGCAAATGATGGGGCTGCACCTTAATTAAAGGCACTATATATTCCCACTCATAGCCCATTCCTATCCCATAGTCCCCATAGGACCAATGTGTGCTAGTGTGACGTAAAACAAATTGTAAGTAAAAAGACTGATCTGTGAGCTTGCATTCGGGTGGGTTCGAATCTCACCATCGGCAGCCCTGATTGATCAACTGTGACATGATAAAATACACTTAAAAAGGAAATTGCAACACAATGAAAGCATTAATCGTTTATGTTGATTTTAAAGATATGGAACGATGCCATATGGGTATATAAACGATCAGAGTTTCAGACCAATTGGATTGTTGCTACAGGTCTCCCCACACTATTGGTCGCGGAGGAATAAACTCCAGTATACGGACTCTGGTGTAGCGTAGTTGACTTGCAGTCTGTGCAGTGAAGTGTTCCCCGTCAAACATGCCTGGACGACAGAGAGCACGCTATCAACAACTGTCGCCGTTTGAGAGGGCTCGGATAATTGGGCTGTGTGAGCCTCGATTATCGCTAAGGACTGTCGCTGCACGTGTTGGCAGACAGGCATCTACGGTACAACGTGTATGGCAGCAGTGGCAACACCACCTATAGAGAAGGCCGCGCAATAAGATTCGTGACGTCACAGCTCTAAGGCCGAGAATGGGCCTTGGGCGTATGTCACGATATTCGCAACTTAAACACTTAGACCGCATTATTTCAAATCGAATCTACAGTTCAGTCTTTATTCCTACCGAGCAGTTACCGTACAAAAACATGTAAGATGTATTACTGATCATTTCTAACGTAAGGATTATTCGGCAAAAACAACCAATGTTTAAATAACGAAATTTTACGCAAATAGTACCAGGCTATCCCTATACTTCGTTTGGTAGTTTCCAAAATATTCATACTCTGTTCAAGAGAAAAGTGAAATAATTAGTAACCCACAGATTCTGCAGTAGGTACTGATGAATTCATAGGCTAAGATATTTTATAAAGCAATTTCTAAACAAGAACAGCATCATCTTAAAACACACCAACTATAAGAATGGTATGCACACTCAATGACTCCACCATATTTGACGTAATAACAAAATACAGTACATGACACATAAGCTTACCACTAAAACATGAACAATTTAAAACACACCAACTAAAAACATTTACTATGTCCCACCACGTTGAGATTATATCTATAAAATTTGCTGTACTTTCCCAGCATTCAAAGTTCTTCTTAGGTTCTATTTCCTTCAGGACAATAGCTAATGGATGATTAAAAATTTTTAACGCCAAAGAAACATTTTGACGTTCCAAATTTGTTGGATACAAAGCTTTAAGTGTCAAGGAGAACCCATGTTTTAGAAGATTCTTCTTTTCTAATGAATGCAGATGTTTCAACACGCTAAAACATGCAACATGCATCTTCTCATAGTCAGTTATGTCTGGGAAATAGAGTTGCTGGTCATTTACATTTAACCAGTTATTTCGAACACATTTTAAAATGTGGACGGTGTCTATGATAAAGAAGAGCTTTCTGTTCTTGTCATTGGAATGGTTGTAAACATGCTTCAATTCAGGGGGATCACTAAGAAGAGACTCTGCTCTCCTGTTCAGAGCACTGTTATCTGCAATAACTGCTACTACTTCAAAGCCTATTTCTTCCAAACCAAGGATTATTTTCATAGTGTTAAATAATTCCTCACCATGAATATTAGTGACAGGTACAATCTGAGCAACATGTTTATAATGTGAAAGTACAGTATGGACCATGAAAACATAAGCACTTGTGGCACATTCATCACTGTTCATTACAGTACCTACTACCCTGCCCTGTTTGAAATATAACTGGGGTTTGATATGAACCTCATCCATTGACAATAGCACTAATTTGTCTTCTGGAGAGAGTAAAGGAAATTTACCCTTCATATATAGCAGATAATTGTCATTATTTTCCTGCAGAGGGTTTGTTACAAGCTTTGAACATATTATTTGCAACGTACGTTGAGCAGGAAGAGTTAAGTTAGCAGATCCCCGAATAAATTTGTAACAATGGGGAGAAATTGAATGAGCTAATGAAGAAAATACCATTAACTCCCAGGAATAATTCTTCACCCTCTTCTTAGATAACAAGAATAACTGTTCTTTTAAAAAATTAAACATATTTTTCTTCTCAGGAAACTTATTTTCTAAGTGTTGCAATAAACCATCAAGAACAGTCAAAGTTTCTTCTATATCCTGGCTGCTAGACATAGTAGAAGATACATACGGAGAATGCGCATTCTGTATTAATGTTCAATTTCTGTAAGATTCTTAACATGCTTGGGCAATGACACCTCTTTACAGCATTTAACTTCTACATTATTGACAAATAATGAAGCATGTAAGTCTCGTGTTATTTTAACACAAGAAATATGAGGGAAGGGTTCCTCTTTTATTAAAATGAAATATAAACCTGATTCTATCTTGAGCAAGTCCTACAGTATTAAATGTAATGCCATTCAATTTCAGCTTTAATTCCTCAAAGTCTTTAAATGTTATTGCCTCAGCATGTTCACTATATGTACGTAAACTGACAGTAATAGCATTTTCTAAACACTGGTTTTCCACTCTACGCCGCCTGTTTTCTGGATCTTCTCGGGAGGCAGTAGTGGTTCCTGAGATATATTGAAGGCAGTTGTTATAACAACTGTGATGGAACTGCATAAAAAATGTTTAAAATTAGTTGTTACACAGTTGTACTGAAACTGGCATTCTATTAAGAAACAAAGCATATGCCTGAAACATCAGTGTTCTATCTAGGAATGATGAACTAACCTTTCACCAATCTGGGATTTGACAAAGGAGCAGTCAGTAACCTCCCGTTCTTTTCATCGACCATGCTCGTGGATCTTTCAATCTCGTCATCTTTAAAATGAAGTTCGCATACCTAAAATACAATGACAATGAAACGTGAATGCACATGTTCGTAAACTGTGCTGTTCGTAATTTCTTAATGTGATTTCCGTGTTAAAAGGATTTAGTAAACCAAAACTATACTGTACATACCCTAGAGTGTTTCGTAGGAATAAAATACTCCGATGAATATCTCTTATCCATTTTAACCTCAATTCTTCATTAGCAGGGAAAGAGAACACACTCACTTTTGGAGCGTTTAAATAATTGCCTTTACAATTTGGCACACTGCACTTATGAGGCATTATGCCTTTTACTATGATAGGTAGGCCTACCACCAAGTAAAGAACATAAATTCACATGCACTAGTAAAAAACTACACTTGTTCACACATCCATCAAAAATAGCATTCAAAACACGCTGCCAGCTGTTTACAGTTCGGATAGGACGTAGCAGCATGACGTCACACGAGGACCGTATTTGTATTGCTAGGCCTTCTCTATAGGTGGTGTTGGCAGTGGTCAAATGAAGGTACCCACACTCGTAGACCTGGCACAGGCCCAGCGCGACAGACAACTGTGAGAGAGGATCGCCGCATCATTCGGATGGCCCGGATGGAACCCCATGCAACAGCAGCGCAAATTCGAACAGCTGTGGCACCCCACGTTACACAACAAACAGTTGGTAATTGCCTGCGTGCAGGTGGCTTACGAGCCCGTGTCCCTGCAGAAGATGTTCCATTGACCCCACAACAGCGACGTGTAAGGCTGGCCTGGTGTCGAGAAAGATCGACGTGGGTTGACGAATGGCATAGGGTCGTCTTTAGTGATGAATCGCGCTTCTGTCTTGCCCGCAGTGAACGCCAGAATCGTGTGCGCCGACGTACCGGGGAGAGGGGTCGCCCAAATCTTATTGTCAAGAGGCACACAGGGTAATATGGTCTGGGGAGCTATTGGCTTTAATGTGAAATCACAATTAGTGCTTGTTTCGGACACTATGACTGCTCGACAGTAAGTTGATAGGGTACTCAATCTAGTGGTTGTCCCTATGATCGCGAACATTGCTAATGGGATGTTTAAGCAGGACAATGTCCGGGTTCACACTGCACGCATCTCCAGAGAAGCTCTCCACGACATCACAACCTTAGAATGACCCACCAGATCCCCGGACCTCAGTCCTATTGAGCATGTATGGGACATGATGGGTTGACAACTGGCCAACCGTCCTCAGCCACCCACAACTCTGTAACAACTGACCCGTGCAGTGCAGCAAGCATGGGCCACAATTCCTCAGGAAGCAATCCAGGGTCTTATTGACTCCATGGCTCGACGAATTCATCAATGTATTACAGCTCGTGGTGGGCACATCCTGTATTGATTGTTGTCCAAACTTGCGGTCAGAGGGACCTGGAAGTGTAATCATCGAATTACAACGGAATATTCGTCCTGAATGTTCAATTGCAGTAATGTAGCACCACTCATTCTGGGTGTTGCAATTTTCATTTTCTTCAGTGTACGTAGTACGACAATAAGTCATGTCATTTTTTGATGAGGAGACGTAACGGGCTGGACTAGGCAGCTGTGGAAAGAGTCCAGGTAAATGAACCTTGATTAAAGCCACAGCTGCTGGCTGTGTAATCTTAGCCTTTTACTTTCGCGCCGTTACTAAGAGCCTTAAGATTATAGTTCAGAATTACAGTAAAGATTGCTTTTATTACTACGATAGAACCTCATTTCCTAAAATTTAAATAATAATCCTTCCCAGCCTGTGAAGCGGAAAGCTAGTTTGCTGCACTGTGCTTTCGTTGCGGGAACCGTGTCACGTGCTGGTCTTCTGAATATTCACCTTCAATTATCCCGGAATTGGGTGAGAGTTGGGCCTTCAATTTGAGCCACTGAAATTTTTCTCTATACATTGCATGCATATTGACAAGTGCGGACACGTTCGGAAGGTCTCCTTGTAAGTGCACCTGAATCACTTTAGCAATCCTTACCACGCATTCCACCTTTACAATAACATTTGCGTCTCAATTAATAGACTACATTAAAATAGATACATGTTTCACCCCCTAGCGGGACATCATCAGTCGCCAGAAGAATAAAGAAGCCTTGTGAAAATTGTCACATTAGTCACATAAGTGCATTCGCAGTGAAAGACGTTCACTTGTGGATAAAATGGTGTGTGACGTCTTGTGATTAAAAATCAGATGTGAATGCAACTTTTTGTTAAAAATCTACAAGAGTCTGTCCCTAGGTTGAACATGATTGATGTTGATAAACTGAGTAGACCAGAAACATAGAAAATTCAATTTATAGATGGAACACTTGACCAGGACTGCATAGTTGTTGGTCGAGTACTGCGTAAGTAATCCGCTTACGTTAAAGTTGAATACGTGATAAGGATTGCAAAAGTGATACAATACGGGCTTAGCACAATGAAATTTATTTTATGCAGTGCACATGAATACTAAAATTAAGTTTCCTTTTCCTTAGAAAAATAGCTGTAAGTTTCAAAAATATTTGTAACGCTAGGAATGAATATTGGTAAATGATTAACAAAATTGAATCAAGTGATAAACACTTCTGACTGTATTATGTCTTTATCAGCTAGTTACTTGTTTCATCTGCATATATTCTCTTTACTCGCTTTAGAATGTGTTGTCATCCATCACACAGAACGTCGAAAGTGCGCCGGACAGAGCTTAGAAATTATAATTTTTGTCCAGATAATAACTATCTCACTCACCTCGAGGATGTGGGTAACACTGGCTTACTTGAACTCCAGTGATACCGATCTAATCCAAAGTACAATCAATTACAGTTGGACACGCTGTGATAGAGTAGAAGTAATAGAAGTTATCACAGAGTATCAAGTACACGGAAATTATGCCGGAACAGTTCCTCAAACGATTATGTAGCAATAAATTTGCATTGCTGTGAGCATGGTATCGAACACCATGGGCAGTCCTGAGGATGAATTTTCGTGGATTCTCACCTTCACGGCAGGCAAATATCCATGATGTACCTAAATCAGATCACGACTGCTTTCTTCCAGATCTACTCCTTTCTTATCCCATCGTCCTCGAAATCAATATAAGTTAGAGCGACATTATATACCAAAAGAGAAAAGTTCCTCAAATAAATAAACTACATAATTCCATAGTGTATATAATTGAAAGGAATTTAATCTATAAGTGTTATGATTCTAAATTAATACAAAATACCGTGCATAAAATGAGGAACACGATATAGTGAAAACATTAAGTTTTAGATGATTTTCCTTCTTAGTTAATGATTCAACGTGCGAGATTGTGGTTAGGCAGTCGATAACATGTGATACCCCATGTCAGAGTGAGCCGAAAGACGTGAAAAATATATACTGAAAATTGCGTGACTTTTGAGAAAAGAGGAGAAATAGTACATAGCAGTGGGCAACACCACTTTCAGCACTTCGCTACTGTACGTCAACGGGGTGGACTAGAGGAAAGAGCACAGGGATGTGGAAGTAAGGACAACACAAAAATGTTAGTGTTAAACTGTAGAAGTACTGTAAAGAAAGGAATATAATTCAGTAATTTGTTGCGGAAATTATCTCACGGAACTGCGATGTCCACCGTAGGGGTAGGATAGGAACGATGGGAGGGGAATATTCATTCCGGTGAAATAAGAATTTATAAGCTACGAAAACGTCCGTGTCGTCTCAAAATATCCGAATTTCCAATGGTGTTACTGTTTTAAAACACCCTGCATCCATAAAATATTATTTTAATAAACACAAACTAATACGAAAAGCTTCACTGTTAACATCAGCCGGACTGCATGCCCTCTTCTAAAAAAAAATTACATCAATCTTGAGGTTGGCCTGCCGTATAGCCTTGCACAATTTTATAAGACAGGGCGGCAGTAGACCCACGGACACCACGAACCCGCACAAAGTTGGGTCTACTCGCATCTATTAAATGCAGCTATTGCTTTGTCATATTTGTAAAACCTTCATTATTTAAAAAAAGTTTACTATGAAACTATGTATAACTTATTCTTTAGAATGTTGCCACAGGTTTCAAAAATAACTTACTGGTTTTTCGTCCCACTAACTACGTTCGCAGTTTAACGGTTTTTTTTGAAATGCTAGGTGCCGGAATTTTGTTCCACAGGAGTTCATTAACGTGCCAGTACCAATCTACTGACACGATGCAAACGTATTTGAGCACCTTCAAATACCACCGGACTGAGCAGGGATCAAACCCGCCGACTTGAGCTCATAAGGCCAGAGCTCTACCGACTGAACTACCCAACCCGACTCAAAGGTTTCAGTCCATTTTGATGACGTAAGAGATTTTTTCTAAAAGAACTCAGTGTCTTTAGTTTCGTCATATTTAGCTGCAATCCTCTTGGTTCTTTCGCCTAAAATGCGATACTATTTTGTTCTCCTCGAACCTTAGAGATTTATGAAGTTGTGACACTTGCACGGAGATGGAATGTGTTGACACTTGCACGGAAAGCCAAAAATTCCCGGAAATTACTAAGCATGGCTATTTCAAACAGTGACACTTGCACGGAGGCCCAAGGAGGGTTGGAAAACCAGAAACAGGGGAGGGGAAGGCTCACCCGGTAAGTGGAATTCATTGCTACAGTTGATACCGGTGTGACAACTAGTGTTCCGTGTTGAATTGGTGATAATTGCTTGCAGCTATGGAGTTCACTGGGACCGCCTTTGTTGATTTACTACGGACATCAGTATATTGTGGACTATACCAATAAAGATCAAATGACTTATTGGCGGTGCGTATATTTCAAGAAATGTAAATGTAAAGAAAGAATAACAACGAAAGATAATACAGTTTAAGGCGAGACAAGTCATGTTTGCATTCCGGACGATGCGGCGAATAAAGTGAAAAAAAGTGTAGTAAATGAAAAAAAAACGTGCAAGGGAAACGGACAGTATGATTTCAACAGTTTACACCGACGAAGTAGACCAGCTCTTCAATAGAGGCTATGACCTTGTGACATCGCTGCCATCACATAGAAGTGCCAAACAATCATTACATCGTATCCGACGGAAAAGAATGGGACCTAAAAGACCCGATCGATTCTGGAGGTGTAATAATACAGGAAAGAGACATAGCATTGAACGACGATGGAAAATTCCTACTTGAAGACAACAGGGGGCTTAAAGTCAGGATATTAATGTTTGCCAGCGAGAAAGGAAAATCTGCTTTATGAAGTTGCTCTTCCTTCTTTGTCGACGGGACCTTCAAAAGTTCAAGCAAGCAGTTTGGGCTGTTACTTAACATCCACGCCGATCTTGGAAGTGCTTGGGAAGAAACCAACACGATACCAGCTGTCTACGCTCTGTTACCAAACAAGAAACGGGAAACCTTATGCTCGTTTCTTCGAAGCTGTTAAAAACAACGTACTAGGATGGAAGCTGTGACACGTATTATGGACTTCGAAATCGCCATCGTCCAATCAGCTAAAACGCTGTTTCCTCAAGCTGAGATTTTTGGTTGCAACCATCATTTTAATCAATGTATAAGGAGGAAAGTACAAGATTGTGACCTTGTTACTGCGTACAGGGAAAATGAAGGAATTCGATTTCATATTCGAATGTTTTCAGCACTAGCGCTCATTTCCCTAGAAATGATTGATAATTGTTGGCTATGTATTCAGGAGAGCTCGCCTGAAAATCAGAATCTACAGGTGTTTTACGACTATGTCGTTGGTCAATGGCTGGATAACGAGCACATGCCAAGGAATATGTGGAACTGTTGTAAAAGGCGGCATCCGACCAATAACGTTTCTGAAGGCTGGAACCAAAGAATACAGTTTAATTTCGAGAGCGCACCCGAATGTATATTCGCTGATCAAGACTCTTCGAGATGACGCAGAGTACTACGGTCAGGATAGTTTTGAATATCGATGGGAAGAGAAGGAAGAAATCAGCAGTGAAGATCGATGAGAGTACCTACTTCAAAGGTCTTAAAAATACTTGAAGTTGATGGCAAACTATGATCATTCCTAGTTTGTGTTGCTTACGCTCAGAAACTGCAGTGAAACTACCCTGGAATATTACAGGATTTGTAAATCATGCAAATATTGTAAATATAGAAATATTCTGAATCATAGTTAATAAAGAGAAAACGTGACAATGAAATATCACTGCATAGCCATGCAAATATCTTGAATCAGCACTTAAAAAATAAAAAAAACTTGACGAACTTGCAGAAAGTGCCAAAAATATATGTATAAGGAACGCAAAGAGACTACCTCCCAGTGGTGTTCCCCGGAAACGGCGCTAAGTCAGCCAAATGTCTCTTACAATGTATAAAATTAACCAGAAAAACAAACCCCATGGTGCAACAGCCCTTGAAGGGCCTTGGTCTACCAAATGACCGATGCTCAGCGCGAAGGCCTGCAGATTACGAGGTGAGGTGTGGTCAGCACGACGAATCTTCACGGTAGTTATTCTTGGCTCTCTACACCAGCGCCACTATCTCGCCATCAGGTAGCTCCTCAATTCTAATCTAATCACCTAGAACCAGCCCTCAGATTCAGGTAAAAATTCCTGACCTGGCCGGGAATCGAATCCGGGGCTTCCGGGTAAGAGGCTGGCATGCTACTCCTACATCATGGGGCCGGGATTTATAAAATTAACGGTTACTTATAAATTGCATCTACAGTATATTCACTACCATGATTACCAGAGCTAGGATTTTTGGTGACATGTCATTTTTAATTGGTTCTAAATAGACATTGCTAACTTGTAGAAAGGCTAATTACCGAGAAAGTGGCCGTGCGGTTAGTCGCGCAGCTGTGAGCTTGCATTCGGGACATAGTGGGTTCGAACCCCACTGTTGGCAGCCCTGAAGATGGTTTTCTGTTCTTTCCCATTTTCACACTAGGCAAATGCTGGGGCTGTACCTTAATGAAGGCCACGGCGGCTACCTTCGCAATCTCCCACCCTTCCGTCACCGAAAACCTTCGATGTCTTAGTGCGACCTTAAACAAATAGCAAAAAAATGCTGATTTATTAGATCATTTTTGTCATTTTTTGCCATTTTGTATTATGTCATTTTATAAAGTTGTAAGTCATTATGCGGTCATTTTATGGAATTTATTGTCCGCCTCCATGGCTAAATGGTTAGCGTGCTGGCCTCTGGTCACAGGGGTCCCGGGTTCGATTCCCGGCAGGGTCGGGAAGTTTAACCGTAATGGGTTCTGGGTTCGTTCCGCTGGCACGGGGGCTGGGTGTACGACCCGCAGGTCGCCTACGGGATTCAAACCAAAAAGACCTGCACCTGGCGAGCCGAAGACGTTTTGAGTCATTTTCTTTCATGTTGAAGCATTTACGCGTGTGGTACTGGATTTCCAGGAGAGGCCAGTATTTATGTGCATTTTCGTCAAAGTACCTATCAAATTAGATTAGGTATCCAAAATTTGTTAGTATGACCATTCTCCTTCTGAATCATCAGGTAGAGTAAAAGGCTCCGTGCAAGTGTCACTCCGTGCAAGTGTTCCAACCCCGAGATTTATATCCATCCTGGCTATTTGAAAATCAATTGTCAGGTTTTTACTTCCAAACTTGATACCAACTCCTTGAAACAAGAACGTCTTTTTATGAGACTATTGAACATAGAATTCTTCAAAGGAGGGATTCATTGTTCCGTGTTGTTATCCACGACAATTCCACAGCTCAAGTTCAGCCACTGGTCGACAAATTAGTAAAAAAAAAAATTATTCCAATCAAATTAATAAAAATAAAAATTCACCCTCACCGTAGTTACCGGTGCACAACTAGTGAACTTAAAACCTGTTTGTTCCCCAACGCCTGTTACTTATGCAACTACCTACACTTCTACGCTTCACGAATATTTTGAGACTCGTTAGCTTATTTATTTCGGCTACATATTTCTTGCGGATATTTTGAAACTGATTCTGTAAATAGTTTGAGACTCTTAATATTTTGAAACTGCACCGAGAGAGAGAGAGATACTCAAGTAAATCAGCCACGTGTCGGTAGATCTACAAGGAAGAGGGGATGTACTGTAGCTGCCGTGGCCGTAAGTTAGATACCATCCCGGCACTTGCCTGGAGGAGAAGTGGGAAGCCACAGAAAACCACTTCGGGGATGACTGAGATGGGAATCGAACCCTCCTCTACAATGTTGACCTCCCGAGTCTGAGTGGACCCCGGTCCAGCCATCGTACCACTTTTCAAATTTCGTGGCAGGGGCCGGAATCGAACTCGGGCCTCTGCGGGTGGCAGATAATCACACTAACCACTACACCACAGAGGCGGACAAATAAATATGTTTAATACTCTTTATTTAGCACATGGCGTTTGTTTACAAAATCAGAAATCATAAAAATGTTGGAACCATCTAGTTGGAGGAAGGAGGAATAATATTGTAGACGTGATGATGATAAAACCACAGGACTATCTTTGCGCATACACATTCAATCTTCAACAATAAGCACTATCGATATAAACCTTAGTAATGGAACTTCTTTCTATTGTAGACAAATTTGTAGACATAATGTAGAACCGTTCACAAAATAATTAGAAAACTTAGAGGGAATTTTACTGCGCGGATGAGCCAATTGCCACCCAAGGTGCTGTTGAGATGATTAGTTATCTCAAGGCATTTTGAAACTAGGAATATAAACAGGAAGAAACTTGTTATGATACGTGACAACTGTGAGGATAAAACGAAAATGAGAAAACGGTGGCTTTTTGGAGCCATCTAGTTGGCTACGGTGAGTTAGAATTGGCCGTTGATTATTTTTCAATATCGAGGCATATCATGTTAGAATCTAAGAAATACTTCAGACACACTGAAGTTTATGTAAGTAAACCCGTGCAATGAATCTATATTCCAGGTGAATTGATTGGCATCATCAGAAGAGCATGCCCCTGGAAGACATTTCGTGTAGGGTATATAGAATGACACAGGCAAATTTCATTAACATTCGTAAGCTCTCAGCATTATAATCTTACTAACGGCAGCCGAGAAGATATTTACTTATTTTCACACCAGACAATTAGGCCTACTAATCTTTTCACTTCGCATCTTTGCGTAACGAGCGATTTGGCTGTGCGGGTCACATTCTCGCCAGCTCGACTCAGTTCCACAGGCACCACCACTTACCACATCTATGCATTCTAGTTAACTGAACCTGTCGGAAAATTCTCAAGGCCCTCCAAGGCCGAAGGGCTATAATAATGCCAATGGATCTGTGCTCCGCCCAAATCTGTCCAGACGCGTAGTCTGTCTCTCTCATTGCTCACCTATGCGAATCGTTGACACATACGAGTCTGCTACTTCGCACACCGGGCTCGATAGCTGCAGTCGCTTAAGTGCGGCCAGTATCCAGTATTCGGGAGATAGTAGGTTCGAACCCCACTGTCGGCAGCCCTGAAAATGGTTTTCCGTGGTTTCCGATTTTCACACCAGGCAAATGCTGGGGCTGTACCTTAAGGCCACGGCCGCTTCCTTCCCACTCCTAGCCCTTCCCTGTCCCATCGTCGCCATAAGACCTATCTGTGTCGGTGCGACGTAAAGCAACTAGCAAAAAATAGCTACTTCGCATAGAACATACTGTAGACAGAATCAGATCCCGTGCGTGAGACCTGGTATTATCCATTGTAGTGCATGCGTTGATTGCGTTGATTGGTTGTGCGCAACATCTATAGATCATTCAAAGTTAAGAAAGCAGTATTGCTCTTATGACAACAACGTTGCCTTATCGAATGGCTCTGCTCAACAGTATCACGGGAAAGCGACGGCTTATCCATTACTGAAACTCGGTACTTAATTTGAAGATAAAACGGGAAAAAACTAAGTTGCAAATTATTTTTAGGAAATGTATGGTACAGGGATTTTAGGGGTGTTTATTGAGGTATTAACAGCAACATGGGTAAACTAGTGCACATACTGTACAAAACCTCAGTATTTAAGTTCAAGGCGAACTGGGAAAAAATATACAACAGATAATTGGGGGGATACAGTTCATTGCATTTAATAAATTTGCCCAGACAATGTCAGGTTCTACTATGACGTATCGCCCCACGAAAATAATGGTACAAATTAAATGCTCTAGTAAAACAGTGATAAAAATGTGGCAAACTAAAATACACTTAAGAAACGAAAGCCAAGCGCAGATAAAAATCACAGCGAATTTCTGTATCGGTACGACACATGTCGTGAAGTATCGCTGTACACGACAGCATAAAAATCTTCAGTAAAAACTGCTGTACAGTACAAGTATATTAGAGAAAAAAACTGCACACAGATAAATAGATGATTTCAACGGTGATAAGCTCCTAGCGATTGACGGCATAACGGATTACGCGTTACATGTACCAGAACAACTCGGAAGGAAAATGAAGGAAGGCAACAAAGTGATGACTGTTCGCACCAAAGACTTTAATATTACTTATCTAGACTCACATAGCGCGCTGATGTTAAGCGGAATATTGAACACTTTCGCGCATCGCCATGTTGCGGGCGCTTCAGCTTCGAATGCATGGCTAGCACGTGGTAATGTTTACAGACCCTTGCATGTTTTCGATTTGAATCATGCCTGTTAGTGGATCCGGTTTGGTATTATATGTGACGGAGTGATAATGTATTGTAAAATATTTTCAAGGAATGTGGGAGCTGATACATTACGTTAGTTAAAATGACCGGCAATATTAGGCCTAAAGTTAGGCATTACCTGTGGAATGGAAAGATATTCACGAGGGTGAATTCGTGTGCAGCTTTCAGAAGGGATCTGGTATTTCTTTTCACATGTGAGTAGAAACTGAACTGTTAAAAAATAACTTTCATTTACCATAATCGAGAACTAAGCAGGTTATAGGGTGGTTGATTCAGGGAACCCATGGACATGAAGTTTAGAATATTTAGGCTTATTTTTCTTGTTTTCCTTTTTCCAATTCATCGGGGATAATTGTTTAGAACTAAAAAGCTGTTCTGAAACAGACTACATATTTTTCATACAAACTATGTAGCGGTATTACAAATTTGATAAACCTGGGCCTAAAATCCGTAAGATATGATTGATACAACTTGATAAAACCTTCTAATATTAGGGTAAGATGTTACTTCAAATTATCAGTTATCTGAAAAATGATTTATTAGTATCGTATGTCTTAATTTCTCCAATTTTTTCCACTTGCTTTATGATAAAAGAATATAATTGTTAATACGCTATTCCAGAAAAATCTGACTATAAAGTCTAAACAAAGCTAATTACAATCTTGTCAATCCTAGTCTGCATTAGAAAACGCTAATCAAATTAACTTTTCACTATGATATTAATCTTTTTTGTTTGTAAGTGCTTTACTTTCAATTTCATTTTATTTTATTTCTGGTGTAAATCATGGTGCTCATACTAGAGAAAAATTAGGACGCACTTTCAATTTTTATGTGCTCAGATAATGTTAATTCAGAATGAGTTTGTAAAAGTAGTAATATTTAAGAAGATACTATTATGAGGAGGGTTTTCATCTTAAATGATAACATTCTTACTTAAGCCTAACCGGGCGAGTTGGCCGTGCGGTTAAGACCGCGCAGTAGTGAGCTTGCATCCGGGATATAGTGGGTTTGAACCCCACTGTCAGCAGCCCTGAAGATGGTTTTCCGTGGTTTCCCATTTTCACACCAAGAAAATGCTGGGGCTGTACTTTTAATTAACGCCACGGGCTCTTCCTTTCCATTCCTAGGCCTTTCCTATCGCATCGTCGCCATAAGACCTATCTGTGCCGGTGCGACGTAAAGCAAATTGTAAAAAATAAAACTTAAGCCTAAACCACGCAGAGAAACTCAAACTATCACTAGACATTAATTTCATTTTAAGAAATACATAATAGAAGACATGTATCTGATTGTTTTAGAAAGATTTCTGCAGTCATGTACTTTTTAAACAATCTGTTCAGATAATTGAGTAAAATTTGCTGTAATGACTTATCTGAGAGGAATCATAAGCTATGTACCTTTTACAGAAAGATTTTAATTCACAGGTTTCCTTTTTTGTCGATATTGAAGATTATTGTTATCGGTACAGGAGTTTGTAAATATTTAATTGATGTGTTCTCCAGTCTGCTGAGAGACAGGTAATTTTTATCTCACGATATGTAATCATACGTAAGTTGTAGACCGCTTTTTGAGCATGTCTTCATATTTTCAATAAAGCTAAATAATTGTTGATCCTAGTTTTCTCAAGAGACAGTTTACCACGTGATGTTCGTCCTTTGAGTCTGGCCTTCTTGCCATACGTACAATGTTCAAACACATCAGTTACAAACATGACCCTTATATTAAAGTGAGGGACATGATCATTTTCGAGGTACCGCTAGTGTATTTTTTCAGTCTTCTTATTCAGTCTGCTAAAGGTTTCTTTTTTTAGGTGCGCCACCTATAGGCTATCCAATGGATTTGTGTAGATTGTTCAGTTTTTATGCAGAAGTATATTTTAATATTACCAGTCTTGATATTATGTATATTTATTGCATGTGTACATGGTAGTCGGTGTAGGCTGTCATAAATTTTATAAGGAGAATGTTTTCATGTGTGCGAAGTGTAAGTTAAAGCATGAATTCCATACGATCTCCGCGTCAAGCTGAGGAGCGCCCGCAACATGGCGGTACGCGCATGGACATGTCTTCCCCAGTCACACACTTCTGCGCAGCCAGCGGTGTGTGGCCTTGGTTCGCACCATCGCACTTCCTCTCTGCGAATCTATTTATGAAATAGAGAATATTAAGTAGATATTTTAGAGACTCTGTGGGTCATCCGGCAGCGCGCCGGTCTCTCACCGCTGGATACCGTGGTTCAAATCCCGGTCACTCCATATGTGATTTGTGCTGGACAAAGCGGAGGCGGGACAGGTTTTTCTCCGGGTACTCCGGTTTTCCCTGTCATCTTTTATTCTAACACTCTCCACCATCATTTCATTTCATCTGTCAGTCATTTATCATTGTGCCCAGAGGATTGCGACAGGCCTCGGCAGCCGGCACAATTTCTATCCTCGCCACAAGTTGGGAACTTCATTCATCCCATCCCTGACCCAGTCATTGACTGTTGTAGGTTTCCATAAGTAGTTATTTTAATAACTCACGGGCAAAAACATGCCCCATCCTTCTTTCTTTCAAATACAATGTAAAGTATAATATTCCTAATCACGAGTAATCATGGGCGTCTAAGTGTCCACTTCTTGTAGGTCCATAAGAGCAATACCGTTTTCTTAACAAGGAATGATCCATAGTCAAATACATTTAAAAATATGACCCCTTTTAAATGGTCCAATCGGAGTTGCTCCATTGGAGTACGCCACCTTGACGCTGTTTTATTGTTGTTTGCCGATTGTTACATGGGCTCTACTAAGCTGGGCAACAAACACTGTTATTTAAGGCGGCATAATTCTAGAATTATTTGTTTTAATCGGGTAGATGAGCTCTCTTTGTGGCCCATTTCAATATGAACAAGATCTCAGGTTGATCTATCAATAAATCTCAAGGGCTCCAGATTTTAGGACGTATTTGATGTTCTTCTGATTTTACTTCTATTATTTACTTAACACTCATTACTTCATGCTACCTTCTTCCTGTCCGGCTCCAAGGCTAAAGGGTTAGTATGCTGCCTTTTGGTCCAGGGCGCCTCGGTTCGATTCCCAGCCGAGTCGAGGATTTTAACCTTTATTGGTTAATTCTAATGGCTCGAGTGCTGGGGGTGTGTGCCGTATTCATCATTTGAAGTGATCATAGCTGGGGTATTCTTCATAGACGCACAGGTCGCCTATACGGCGTCAACTCGAAGACCTGCACCAGGCCCCTTCGGAGGCCATACATCATTGATTACATTCTTCCTGTTGATGTAGATTTGGTCCAGTGTTCCGGCCGGATGCCTTCGTGAAGCCAACCCATGTTGAGGGGTATATTCACTTCTGCGCATATCTGTGGTGGTGGTTGGTAATGTGATACGTTGTGTGTATATGAAGATAAATATATTAAGATGAACACCCAGTCCCTGAGCCAGAGGAATTGGCCATACGCTGTTAAACCCAGACGCCCGGACGGGAATCGAACTCGGGACCCTCTCGACCGAAGACCAGTACGCTGACCATTCAGCAAAGGAGCCGGATATTGTCAGTATTTCATATGACAGTAATCAATGATCTGCTTACAAATCACTAACATCTAGCGCATATGTATTTTTATGTTGCGTATCATCAACCCTAATTATGTTTCCACATGAATAAAAGTTGGTAAAGACGTTCCAATTGCTTGTGAGGAAATATAAAGTCCATGTTGCGAGTAGCATAGACGTAATGGGCTGGTCACTTGGACAGATGCTGAGACTTTAACTGTTCATGTGGAACCAGAATAATTGGTGAGGACGGAGCTTCCTCAGAAACAAGATGTATTTCTTAGAAAGCTGCCGCGAGTGGAAAATCTGCTTCTAAATGATCTGTATAATCTGTATAATTCTGTGGGACTTCTACAACTTTTAGGGGAAGAATAAGTTCATTGATTTTATACAAAAATTGACTCATTCAGTACAGTTTCATTTTCTCTTGAAAGTTTCCATTTTAGGAAGCTTGTCCCAGTTTTCTTTCGTTTGAGCACACCGGTGAAGAGAAATAATTACTTCATGGTTAGAGGGTATCATTTGGAATGTAATGAATTCTAAATGAGCTCCTCTATATAATGGACACACAACAGGGTTAACCCACCGTCTGTGGAGGGAGCTTTCTGTTCCAGTTAGAAGTGTGTAAATCATTTCAAACAAGGTCATATTCACGAAAATCCTTTGATTTTAGAGTAGTAGATTCTTAAAAGCATCAAATATAAATATTTGGAATATTGGCAAGAATATTTTTTTTTCGTTAGAATGTTCAAAAGAGTGATTTTCATATCAGAGGAGCAAAACTATCAATCCGTTATAGGATACACATTTCTAATATTTTGAGTTAGCAACAGCGGCAGTGGAGTGGAGAAATCGTCAGGAAAATTCTAGGTTAGTTACTCACCACAAAGTAGGAACAAGTTTTTTTTTTTTTTTTTTTTGAAAAATTTAAATTATGCTACTACTTTCCTGTACATTTCGCAAGAGTAAATTACACAGCGAGATTTGTAATATCTTGGTCGTTGTTGCCATTATCTTTCCCCAGACCAGCAACAACTTCAGTGCTGAACTTTGTGCTTACTCAAATCGTATCCGGCCATAGCAAAAATCTTAACATGCAACAAATAAGAGCGGTTTCTGAATAACTGCAAAATAGTGTTCCTTCATACTGTAATGGTAACAAATGTAATGTTTATTTTACCTCGTTTACTTGTCTACAGGGACTTTCTCGGGGAATAGTACATAGCTAATTACAAAAACGATGTACTAACAGATACATGATAAGATTTGTATCTATTTAAATTACATACAGATTAAAATATCTACATTAATTAGTATTATTATAAAAGGAAGTATGTGTGCATTCGCAATGCCCAGCCAAATCTAAGGCACGCGGAGATCTGAATTGCTTAATACAAGGGGATCCAACTGCACCTCGAAACCGGATTTTCAATTTTTCGTGTTCGTTGGGAAGTTATGAACGAAAAGCCGGCAGAAAATGTGTGTTGGGATGAAAATGCAACGTGTTGTCACCAGGATTACATGTATAGATTCACTGTCGCTAGGCAACATATATACGTTAGGTATACTAGTCTACAAGTCAAGGGATCAAGCGAGTTGGCCGTGTGGTTAGGGGAGTGCAAAGACTTTAATATTACTTCTAGACTTATAGAATGGGCTGGTGCTATGCGGAATATTGAATATCTTCCCGCATCGCCATGTTGCGGGCGCTTCAGTTCCGAATGCGTGGCGAACATGTGGTGATGTTTACAATTCCTTGTGTGTTTTTATTAGGGAATCGTGTCGGTTAGTGGATCTCTAGTTGTGTTACGAGATATATTGATAATTTATGGTATTGACAACTATTTTCATTGATAAGTGCGAGCTTAAATTTGTCGGCAATATTAAAGGAGAGTAGGCCTGATTTATGATTTATGTGCGTAGTGGAGAATTATTCACGATGGTGACTCCTTCTGAAGATTTCAATTGTACAAATCGCTGTCAGAAAGGATGTGGCATTTCTTTTCACAAGTGAGTAGAAATCTAACATTTATAAAATTACCATAATTGAGGTTGGGTTATAGGGTGGTGGATTCAGGGAATGTATGGATGTGGCATTCTCATTGTGTAGGCTTCTTCCTCCTCTTCTTCTTGGGGTTTTCCCATTTCATGAGGGATATTTCTTAAGTACTAAACAGCTAATCAGAAAAGCGTAAATTTTATCCTTACAGAATTTGTCCTGGTATTAAAATTTCGATAAATTTGGGCCTAGAACCAGCAAAATATTATTGACAAAGCTTGATGAAACTCATCTAATTTTAGGGCAAAATGTGGCTTTAAATTATAAAAAATTATAAGAAAAATAATTTTTGATCCGTTATCCATTTTTTCACACCTGCTCTAAAGTAAAATAATTATTAAATATGCTGTTTCAGAGAAGTCTGGCTAGGCTGACTCCTACTCCGCGCTATAAAACACTAATTAAAATACCTTTTTGACTGTAATATTAATTTTTTAAAGCTTGATATTCAACTTAATTCTGTGAATAACGTAATTATGTGAATAATAATGCTCCTGTTATAGAAAAATGAGAATACATTTTCAATTTTAATTTGTGGACAGAAAATCAACTTTCAGTTAATTTATAAAATCAGTAATATTAGTATTTAACATGAGAATAGTATGAGAAGGAATATTGCATCTTAAATGACATATTTCTTCTCACTTCAGCCTAACAAACTGCTAAAAGTATATTTAACTCAGAGAAACTCAAACTAGGTCTAAGCTAGGTATTCATATCATTTAGAGACATTCAGAATTATGAGGTAGACTAGCTCTAGTGTAATGAGTTTTTTCAGGAAGAATATTTTTAAAATATAAAATAATATAGCGAAATATGAATGAGCTGGCTCCACCACTCTGTTCTGAAATATATCATATGAGGTTCTATTTATGAAGCAGAACATTTTTTTTCTGTAAATCAATTGGAGAATGTCCTCTTATTGTACCAGGAATGGTGGAGAAAGTGAGGAGATGGAAATATGTGCATTTATTTGATTTTGAATACATTACTATTATTTTCAAACATATTGCTTACAGGTTTCCATTGAAGAAGCCTGAACATCTAATTGGTTAAGAGACAAGTTTGTTCCAACTTATTCCAATAGATTATGTTCAGTTCACTTCACGGAAGCAAGTTTTTGGAAATTTTGAAAGATGATTCAGTGCCAACAATGTTTCATTTTCCAGTTCATATAAAAACGGTAGTTCTATGTCAAGTAATTTGGATCAGATATTATATTACTTCATTATTTATTTATTTGTAAAATTTTTAAGGTTTTGCTTAAGTTGGACCCAATATATTTTTATTTTTTCAAACTGAAAAGCCACCACATAGGATTTTGAAAAGGTCAGATTTTGGAGGAACAACTATTCATCAAAATAACACATAGATCCAAGTCCGTGTAGCAGTTCGGTCACTGTGTTACACTGTGCATTTCATCCGAGCACAATTATTTTAATGCAGAAAGGCCCATGTTATTACCGTCTTGATTCTTGTATATTTATTGCGTGTGTGCACGTTAGCCGATGTGGGATGTGTCATTTAATGTCTTAATGTCTTAAGTTTACCGGATGCTTGGAATGCAACATTATTGGACGCTTACTGGAAATTAATGTAAAAGAACATACAAACTTTCACAATTCACGGTCTACTATTACCACTTCAGTCCTTAGGATTAAAGCTCCAGTATATAACTTCTGCCTGGCATTTGATTTAAAATTAGTAACAGTAGTTTTTGTTTGCGAACTGTCGAGAATTTCCATACGGATCTTCTGCTTTCTAATGCAGCACGTTTAAAAAAAGTTAATTTTGATGTATCTAATGAACACCTCTTCCTACTGTGTTATCCTGTGTCGCAGGAATAAACATAACTTGTCGACAGGGGTTTTCGTGCGTACGTAATGTACGTTAATGCATGAATTTCATACTACAATCTCCTCGGCGAACTGTGGAGTGCCCGCAACGTGGCGGTAGGAGCATGTACAGCTCTTCCCCAGTCACACGCTACTGCGCAGTCAGCGGTGTGGGGCCTTGGGGGCGCGCAGCCGTGAAGTTCTATCCGGGAGATAGTAGGTTCGAACCCCGCTGTCGGCAGCCCTGAAGATGGTTTTCCATGGTTTCCCATTTTCACACCAGGCAAATCGTGGGGATGTAATTTAGGCCACGGTCACTTCCTTCCCATTCCTGGGCCATTCCTATCCCATCGTCGCCTAAGACCTATCTGTGTCGGTGTGACGTGAAGCAAATTGTAAAACAGGAGACTTACTCTACTGATACAGATGGTTCTTATTCTCCCCACTTCCAGTATTCATAAATTAACTCGGGCTCTTCAGTCTGATGCCCGCTGTCTGCCTTTGCGAATCGTTCTGTGTATTCCTTCAGCACCTGGCGGCACTGGTTCAGGTCTTTTATGTCTCCTTGGTAGCGACATGCTTTCATCTTCTCGCAGCTCAACACCAAGCGAATCACGATTCGAAGGAAGACGTTGGGCTTTACACTTCGGAACTCCCGTCCTTTCTCGGTCACGCGGCTGCATACGGAATGTCTACCTTTTGACTGGAGACAATCAGCTTTAAGTGTGGGCCAAATGTATTGAAATATTGTCCTCGGTTACACTCCTAGTGTATGCGTCTCCAATGCGCTTTCAGGAGCGTCAACAGAACACATGGATATGCCTAGCTTTTGAAATCTGTTTACACATACCAGTCCATCTCGGGACGTTTATAAGTGATAAGCTGGTTCATGCTCGAGATCGAAAGTTGCCATTTTAAGGCTATATCCTGGGGAAAAATCTCATCCCACTCTATGCCTCATCGCAAAGTATCCTGAAAGATTTATTTTCCAACAATTCAGACGGGTGAGAATAAATCCAGAGGATCGTAAAATCCTGCTGTTCCTTGTAAGAGCTGACCTTTTGTAGCAGGAAGGCGAGCTAGTTTTTCAGTCACTTCCCGGTGATCGAAAAACACAGTCCAATTCTGCATTCCACCTCGTACCTTCTGTTCCAGTTTCTTATTTGATGTCTCGTCTTCGAGACTGCCATACACTCTTAAGTGTTTCTGAATTCGTTGCCCATTTATCCATTGGTAGTCGGATCTGTCTGAGCACAGAGCTTACTTCGTAATATAAGGTTATGACCCCATTGTTGTCGTCAGTGCCAGCAACGAAGTCGTCCATGAATGTGCTCTGATCTAAGAGTTTTGTGGGGAATGTGTTACTGCACCTTGAAGCTAGTTCACGTAGGATTGAAGGTAGAAGGAAAGGACTGCACTTGGGACCAAACGGTTGACCCGTGAACCTGTACGTGACAATTTCATCTGCTGTTTCCCTCTTCTGGACGTGATACCAGGAAATGTTGGTTAATTCTCTGTCTTTAACATCTAGGTTCAGTTTCAAAATGGCTTGGATTCCATCACAGACTATTGCTTTTCGTTATGTACGAAAGCGGATTAGCGTTGACAACATTTCGGGAAGGTTTGGTGCTGCTTTCAGAGTGCCGTTAAAGGATGGTGAGTCTCTCGTGTGACGAAGCGTCGAAAACAGTCCTCCATTTGATTACCCCATTCTTCCCTTTCTCGGCAACATAGTGTAATAGATAGAAAACATCGCTTTGATTATCTTCTGAAGCAGGCATTTCAACATGTCCCTTCTCAATATAGTTAGTAATTTGTGAGTAGTACATTTCTAGGAACTCAGCATTTTCATGAATTTTTTTTTCAAAGCGATTCTTGGCATGGACGCGGTTTGATGGTAAGATAGCTTCCTCTTTTCGGAATAAAGGAACTACTATCCGCCATTCTTCCATACGAAACTAATCGTGAAACTATTGAACAATGGTAGCGTCCTTCGTAGAAAGTATTCTATCTTGCTGCTCCCTTACTCTCGTGTTCTCTAAATCCCAAAAATTTTGTATGCCGTCGTCTTTAGGCTCAAATTCTTTACTTGTGTGAACATGATTTATAGCGACATGACGGACTGCGATTCCTGACTTGTTTCCACTAAGAAATGAACCCAACTTAGACGGGAGGAGTACTATGTACTCATAAAGGCGTATTGGTTGGCCATCTCGGATCACCTTCCGGTAATGATCACCACCTATGAGAAGTTCAATAGGATGGCCACTTTTATTATCCTTGGTGTGCTAAATGCAACGTTCGGCCGCAGAAGGAATAGATCTCATTTGGAACGGCAGGATGCGGTGAAAACTTGTTTTCGCTCTCGAAAGCTGTTATTATATTACACCTCTGATGTTAAACTGGACGGCCCTGCGTGTTGTAGCCGTGCGTTGAGCACACTAAAATGTCGTAACAGACAGTTTCCTTCTTTTCGACAACAGTAAGCTTGAGCTCATCCACGAGGCTTGTTCTGATGAAACAGAACTGACTTTTAGCATCTAAAATACATCGTGGAAGTTTGGCCAGTCCAGTCGGGCCAGTTATCCAAACCCGAGCAGTTTGAAGATACGTGAAGTTGGGCTTGTTTACATCGACCTTGCCCACCGCTACAGCTTCTCGCTAGTCTCCTCTATAAATTGACACATGATGTGACTTCTTGCACTTGGAGCAGGATACCTTATTCTCCTTCACGGTCTTTAGAGTGATGGCCTCGTCTAAGACAAAGGAAGCATCTGTTTGCTTTATTCAGTTTATCACTTCTCTGCTGGTGATTCGTTATTCTTTGACAATATTGACCCCGTGACCTCGACTCTCACAGAGAACGCAATACTTTTCTGTGACTTGTTTTATATTCTTCCTCTTCGGCTTGTTAGGTTTGTTGTTAACGTGGAGTGTCGCTGCCGTTGGAGTATAAGTAGTCGTTACTGGCCAGTCGCTTCGTATCTTCTGCGTAGTCAAGGCACACTCCGCCTCTTCCTTCGAAAACTGCATTAGACGCGAGATACTGTTTTCTGGCATTTCCAACCTCTTGGCGTTAAGAAGATCGTCAGGGAATGCGGGAAGAATTTAGGGGCTGACAGTTTTCCATAGACGTCTAAACCTTCACCTAGTGCCGTCAGCGCTTGAATCCGTCGGTGGCGCTCAATATACGTGGCATTCAGAATCTCGGGACTGTCAGAATGTGAAAGTTGTAGATGCTGCAAGAAATCCAGGTAGGACTGAATAATTGTATTTTTATCCCCATAACGAGACTCCAGATCTTCTTCACCTGTTCATAAGTATCGGCCGTTATTGATATTCCATCCACCAGATGTTTGGGTTCACCGTCGGGATATCCTCGAAGGAATACATGTTTATCAGCAATACCACTGAGTTCTTGTCCACCGAAGCTTGAAATTGCTCCCAGAACCGTGGCCTGAGAAAGTCTCTATTCTAATGGTAGTAAGCTTAACTTCGGGAGTAGCTATGGGCGACGTAGTAGCTGAGCTGGAATGTGCGACTTGCAAATTATTTGTTGGCACCATGGTATGTTTTACGGGTATTAAGTGAATGCCTTCCGCATTGCACATATACCACTGTCTGTGATTTTGTGATTTTCACAGATCTGTACATTCTCGTCACAGTCTTCGTTCTCAATTATATCGTGTATAGCATCATCTAGCACAATAATTAAGCTCTGAAAAGTGTCTTCAAGGCGTTCCAAGCAGTGTTCTATATCGTCCAGCACCGCAGAATCGCTGAAATCATTTACCTGTTTGGTGGAACGTGTTATGTTTGAATGCTGAGTAGTGCGCTTTTTTAGCTTGTCAAGCGAGGGTTGAGACATTATTTCTTGTTAGTGTTATGTTCCGTGAATTTCCTCGTGACGTCTTTAGCTGTCTGAAAGTTTTCTTATGTAGTTACACCAATGCTCAAGAGATAGCGCTAGTTGTCACCCTGTCGTTCTTAAGAGACTTCTAGAGATTGTATCCTCTTTGCAGGTTATATGACAACATTGCGGCAAAAATGCATTGCTCTCAAATAACTTGAAATTATTAAAAATCATGGAGCACACAACCGTGAATAAAAATCAAATTGTTAGTGCTCTAACAAATTTAGTAGAGTATTAGTGTCGTCTAGGTACTTATCTGTTGCGTGTCGTGGTGAAACGTAAGTTGACGGATGGGCCAATAACATTTTCATAAATATTTCACTCAACACCTTTCATATTACATCTTCCACAAGATTAATAATGCGTGTATGTTTACTCCGCCTGTAATGCCGTGTTTTCGGCATCATGGCATATTTTACGCGTATTAAGTGAAACGCGTGCTTGTTACAAAACTACCAGATCATGGTTTATTACTTCTCGTAAACATTCAGTTGTCTATAGTCAACTGTTTCGTCACTATAAACATCAATTATTAACATACAGTTAAATTCTCTATTTGGTACATGATGACAATCTTCAACACGCCAAATGCGGCGGTCCTCCCTCTCGGTGGTGCCCAAGTGGTGCCACGGGAACGTCCGGAGTGCGGTCTTCTTACGAGTCTACCTTCTGGTGACCACTGCTGCCAGCACTCGTGCACAATGGAGACATTCCTGCCAAGAGTTTCTGCAATAGCGCGGAAGGAAAATCTACCTTTACGTAGCCCTATTATATGGCCTCGTTCAACCGCAGTGAGCTGCTGATACTGGCCTCTTCGTCGTCGTCGTCGTAAAGGCATTCTTGACCCACGCAGTCACACCGTCCAATCTTACAGGTAACTGACGCTCTCCCTGGTTATCCGTATGTGTCACCTACCTCTGGAAAGATAGTCTCACAGTACAGCCCGTATTTAACGCAAACTTGATGTGCAACGTCACGCGGCCGCTACTAGCCCCACTCTAGTGCGATTTGCGGGAAATTTGATTCGAAGTAATCTTTCAGATGTATAAACACGCCTATCAACGCTCGTTAATCTAGCACAATCCCTCCTTAGTGTTCGGATTTTTTCTTCCCGTCAGAGTAGTACGTAAGTTATATGTATTACTATTCTTTGTTTATGACCTATCATTCAAGGTGCCATTTTAAGTCCATGGCATAGGAAGCCATTTTCGGTCGGTGATATCCGGAAGTGTTTGGCTTCTTGTATTTGTGAGATACTCAGCCAAATCTAAGGCACGCAGAGATCTGAAATCTTTAACATACTCGGGCGCAACATTTTGACGATCACGCATGGCTGTGTCAGAGCAATTCTTACTCCAAGAAATGAAGCTGTCAACGTCATAAAAAGCATTTTTACGTTAACTGACCGGTGTTCTACAAATTTTAAAGTCTATCGACGTGATATGTAACACGGATGAGGCTGTCAACCACACGACGTAACTTTTGAACAACTTGGAGTCAGCTGAAGCACCCTCCAACAACTTGGACAGACGATTAAGGCACCGGTTCTTATTCAGGAATATAAATCCCCTTTCCCTCTTCCACGGAACACGACTCTAGTAAAAAAACCTATGCCGAATATTATTGAAGCCACCATCATGGCTGGACATGCCGCGGGTGAAGTAGTTTTTATTCCTCGGATTCAAATCTTCGCTTCGGATATACATGACAAATACCATGGTTCTACTTTACATCCGATGGGTACCATTATGAGGAGCCGATGACAGGGATTTTGGACCCCTTTAGACAACAAGCACCATTGATTCAGGATTGTACTTTAGAAGCAGTCCCTTGGTCAGTAATACTATTGTTTTACGATAGTTTGTGGATGTAGGGCATTGCGGGTCGGATCAATTGATCGTTTTTAATTCATATTCATCCATTCATTCTTCATCACGTTTTGAATTCTGGACTTTTATATTGTCATTATATTCAGTTTCATTCCCTACCATTAGGAGCCGATGACCTAGGTGTTAGGCCTCTTTAAACAAGAAGCATCATCATCATAAACTTTTGTTTACATCCCTGTTACAACCATTCAGTAGATCAATTTGTTCTAGATGATTTCTAACAAAAGAGTATCGTTACAAAAAATGTTGCAAAGTTTTGACTAAGAACATTCGGAGAAAGGAGACGAGCTGCTACACTAAGCGGTGTGTTCCAAGTGGTCATTGGAAGGATGGCGTAGGATTACATTAGTAGACGGATGAGTGTAAGTGGTGGTTTTAAACGTAGGAAAGATCACAATATGAAGATGAACTTGGAATTAAATTGGGAAAATTGGGGAAAATATTCATTTATAGGAAGAAGAGTTAGAGGGTGGAATAATTTACCAAGGTAGATGTTTGATAAATTTTAAAATTATTTGAAATGAATTAATGAAATACATGGTAAGAAAACTCAGGAACTCTTCCACCTGGGCGACTGCCCTAAATGCAGTCAGTGGTGATCGGTTAATGATTTAATGATTATTTATTTATTTATTTATTCAAACCTTTACTAATTTAATGTCTCGGTCGAGTCTAATTTATGTACTTGCGTTAGCTATGGTGTTCGCGACTTTCAGGCGGAAACCTGTAAAGCATGGGCGCCCCCTCCTCCCTGGAATTATAAAAGAGTTGATGTTCAATTGTTTAATATCATACCACCTTATTTCATAAACTGAACTTGCTGACAGTCATCTAGCGTCTGTTATAACCGGGAATTTTTGTAAACAATTTAATGTTGCTGACGTTATATTGGTGTTTATATTCAAGAAAATGGTTACAGCGCAAATACAATGTCACGTGGCCTCCGAAGAGGCCTGGTGCAGACCTTTCGAGTTGGCACCGTGTAGGCGACCTGCACGTCTGAGTAAGGGAGATGAAATGACTATACAGTATGTGAATCAAACTAAAATAGATGTGGGAACAAGAATCCCAAATAAATACACTTTTTGTGTTTGCGTTAATTAACATAACAAAAGTTGGTTATGTCTTCATTTACACATGTGCTGGCTGTGTGTCAGTAGCTCGTAGCTGCTTGACAGAATATTACATTATTCATGATGAAGACTCGCGAGCGCTTTGAAAATAGAGCGACATCATTTTAAACACATACAATCATAACATTTTTCTAGTACCACCTAGTCTGCCATCCTCCCTTCTGCATTCAGCATCAACATAGCCTGCACACTTTCTAATTACCGATAGATAGATAGATATTTCAAGGATTGTTTTTTGCCATTTGCTTTAAGTCGCAGTGACACAGATAGGTCTTATGGCGACGATGGGATAGGAAAGGCCTAGGAATGGGAAAGAAGCGGCTGTGGCCTTCATTAAGGTACAGCCCCCACTGAAAACTATCTTCAGAGCTGCCGACAGTGAGGTTTGAACCCACTATCTCCCGGATGCAAGCTCACAGCCCCGCGCCCCTCGCCGCACGACAAACTTGCCCGGTATTTCAAGAATCTGGAGTATATTTTCTTTTCAAGAAAATTAATGTTAGTAATTCAATCTGCTCGCTTAGCTACAGGTGAGGAATCTATTTTTCATTGAATACTAAAACAAGAATTTTAAGGAGCTTTATGAGGGGTGGTTGAGCTTAAATCTCTAATCTTCTTTTCCCACCACTTGTCCACGCTCTGTTAGAGTTGGGCGAGCGAACCGAGTCATACATGTGGACTTGGCCCAGTTTTAAATCAGATTGCCCTCCTGACACCAACCCTCTTCAGAGTTACATATTCTGCAGCTATGCAAAACGACACGTAGACTCGTCCAAACTAGTTTGTAAGAACTGGGGTCTCGCTCAGTATTTCGAAGTCTAGACTCGTTCAGAATTTCCTGTTCGAACACGCTGGTCAATGAGTGAAGCAACCAGGCTCAAAAAGCCTCAACTTCACTAAGCAAGTGAGCCTACCGAGTCCATGCTGTCTGATTATAATGAACAGAACGAGTCTGGCAGAATAGAGCAACTAGAACAATCGGCATTTCAAGTCACTCTCATTGGTCTATTGTCGCCACATGCTTTGGTTTTTGGCACACCTTTCTTTTCGCCTTTTCAATGTTGCACCGGCACAGGTAGGTCTTACGGCGACGATAGCATGGGAAAGGGATAGGAGTGGGAAGGAAGCAGCCGTGGCCTTAATAACGTACAGCCCCGCATTTGCTTGGTGTGAAAATGGGAAACCACGGAAGAACATCTTCAGGACTGCTGACCATGGGGTTCGAACCCTATATCTCATGAATTCAAGCTGACAGCTATATGAACCAAAACACGCAGAACCTCAGTCGGTACACACATTAATTGAACACCATTCTTTGTACCATCAGAAGGGAACAACTCATAATTTGAACACTTACTGAGTGAATGTACAGCTGAGTGGACTGGTATACAGAACATTTTACCGACTGTCCGGCTTCATGACTAAATGGTCCGAGGGGTCCCGGGTCTGGGATGGTAACATTAATCTGATCTGGAAGTTGGGAGTTCGTGCATTCTCATTAAACTACATCTTAGGTGGGGCACCATCCTCATAGACGCGTAGGTCACCTATAGATTGTCATCTCGAAGGACCTGCAACAGGCCTCTCCGCAGGCCACACGTTCAATTATGATTTTAGAGTTGAAGTTGATACACACAGCTCTTAGTTCAAATATCGCCTACTTCCACTGAGTAACAATGAGTCTGTTTCGAGTCTGTCTAGACTCGTTCTTAATGAGTCTGTGTTCGTTCTAGTAGCAGGCTCGTTCTGACTAAACTAGCAGAGCAGTAGAAATGATGAGGTGTAATGGGACAGAATGAGCTCAGACTTCACTCGCTGCACTGTTCTAATTTCACGACTGCTTGTTTCCGTGGCCACAGGTAGTGTAGTGTGTTGATGTAAACACAAATACCCAATCCCCCCTATGTAAGGAATTAACTAGACGTGATGAAAATTTACGACCTGGTTGAGAATTGATCCCGAGTCCCTCTGAACTGAACATCTCGACACTTACCATCCCGCCGATGAGCCTTACTTTATATTACTCTTAATTGAGTATACTAGTTATCTATCGTTACTGATACGAGGTTTCCGTGGAGCACAGAGGTGTAAGAACGAGCGGGTGTGAATGAGTTGACAGAGAAAAGATCGAAGTATAATTTTAAAACTGTAAAATTTGAATTTAACTTTCCCTTTTTTCTTTTCTGAATTAGTCTTGACGAACAACATCAAGTAACAATTGGATAGACAAGGTGAGCTCGACAGCTTTAATAACAACGATTTGTAAAAGCCTAAAGCAATCAGGTACACAATAATTTACGGAGTGAGCTTGAAGATCCAAATTTACAAATATTCAATGAGCACCTCTGCTCCATTCAATTAATCCTCTAGAAGATTACTCTCCAAACTTACTACACGAGGTAGCACCAAAAGTAGAACAGGTAGGTATGCTGATAGGCGAAGTACAGTTTTTGGCAAGATGTGAAAATGATCCACACTTAAAACCTCCCTGGGATGGCCCTGCTCCATTCCTAGTTCCATTAGGCTTCACAAAGGGACACTTATTTCGAAGGTGTTATGCCAATCCGCTCGCATAACACTTGCGTGGAGTGAAGGTTCGGCGAGGTGGTGCCCGAGAACTGTTAGATGATCGAGGAAGCTCCCTAGCGACTCGTAAGGTGTCAGCATACCTAACTCCATCAGCGCACACTGCCATAGCCTCGAGTTCAGAAAATGTTCGAGGTCGAGGAGCGAAACACAAATAGGACCTGTAGGATGGAGAAAGCCCTTGGACAATCGTCTGTACAATCTGACCTGAGTAATGAAGGGAGAACACCCTTGTATAGATATATCATGTCGTCCATCTCATTCCATTAGGAGCCGATGACCTTCGATGTTCGGCCCCTTTAAACAACAAACATTATCATCATCACCTTGTATAGAACTTGAGATCTTTAATAAAATCTGCTAGGTTCTCGTCTAGCCTTTGAACTCGGAAGTTGAACTTTTGTGTTAGAGATTGCATTGCTCTTGCAAGAATGAAACTAGCTAAAAGATGTGCATGGATAAATTCTATAGTGCTTCTATCTGCTATTGCCTTCACAGTGTTGTCAGAGGACACCAACAGAGTATGGGTAAATTATTTGCAGGTTTTGAAAATGTGAAAGAGAAAACACTAAAAGCATGATCCTGAAATTCCACAAGAAACCTTAGAAAAGTAATTACATCATTAGTAGAGTTTACTGAAAATTTGGACATGCTCTTAAGCAACATGGCTAAGGGGTGAGGCAAGCTACTAAACCTGGTGATATTATTGGAGATGGCTCTGGAGGTTGAGGGGGTTCGAAAGCTGCAATAGCGATGATGAATGGTGGAAGTTGTGGTGGATGATTAACTTGATCAGATGGGGCAGAATCTTGTTGGTCTGCAGATTCCATACTCTCTGAAGACTTACTAGGGTCCTCTTCAGTTTGGATATTTCCTGGAAGATAGGTCACCCTTAACACTAGCGGCTCAAGACAACAATTGACCTCATTTGATAAATCAGTAATGTTTCCCACTAGTGTGTTAGCCATACTGGTGTGCTCTTCCTTAAGTTTCAGAGACAATAGATCCCTAGCCCTATTATAGAAAGGAATAATCTAGCTTGAACAGGCTTTAATTGATTTCCACAGGGTTCACCTACTTCAGAAAAAGGCTTAGAACAGAGGAAAGGTCGGTGACATTATCGGTGAAAGTGCACAGAGCCTCATCAGTTCCTTTCTCCCCATACACCAGAACACAGATGGGAAAATCTAAAGATTCTCTAAGTCTAGCTGCTTTTGTTTCAACCGTGCCACCAGACTGGACCTATCTAATCAAAAGTTCGTAAATAAGTTCTTCCTTGCGCAGATACCACGGTGCAAGGACTTCCCTAGAACCACACATGATGGAGAATCTGAAAAAATTTGGAAAATACCGGAAACTGAAAATTTTCTTAGAGTTCTATATCCAATTTTATGAAAAAACGTCAAAAGGGGCTTTGTTCAGGCCCATTTAACCACGCTCTGCTACCACTTGATACGGGAATTCCGTGGAGCACAGAGGTGTAAGAAGGTGCGGGCGTGAATGGGTGAACAGAGAAAAGATCAAAGCATGCTTTTTAAGCTCCAAAATTTGAAATTGTACTTACTGCCTTTTTAATCTTTCCTGAATTTAGGTCTTAATGTACGACATCAAACAACAATTGGATAGACGATGCGAGCTCGATAGCTCCAGCAGCAACTAGAGGGTCTTCCGATGACGGGCGAGGCTTGCCTTTGCCTCCGCTACGAAACACACTCTAAACCTCTTGACGGGAGCGATGGTAAAGACATGGCCGAAAAGGTCCCAGCTTTTATAGCGGAGAGGAAGGTTCCAGAACTCTCCGGGCTGAAGCCCTGTACACACCCTCAATTTGTATTGGCTAATTTAATAAATATCCAAAATTTGTGATTGGTTGAAAATTTACCTGAAGAAGGAAGGTATAGCAGTGCTAGCAACCTAATAGCACAGAAATGAATCTACAAATATTGCAGTTTTATAAACTTGAAAGTAAAAATATCTTTGAACATTGTCTTATCTTCCCACCAGAGGGGGAATATAAGTCGACAGTAGAGACATCTGAAGACAAGTTTCGAAACTTCTTTAGCTAGACAGTTCACTGATCGAATCACAGATGGCCTTCCAAAACGGCGCACCCCCTGTGGGTGGGGGACTCAGCCGAAGAATACACCCACGGTATCCCCTGCCTGTCGTATGAGGCGACTAAAAAGGGCGACCAAGGGATGATCAAATTAGAATCCTGATACTACTTGTAATTAATACCACCACGCGGGGAACACCATGGGTCGCTTTTACTTGCGCGTAGGACCACTAGGTTGGTGATTAGTAGCGACAGTGTATGTTCAGGATGCATTTTACAGTAACTGTGATTCGTACCACTATATGAGAGTCACCATGGGTGAGCGACACCATGGTTCTGCCTTGCCTATGATTAGTACCAACTATGTGAGGAACACCACGGGATAGTGCGGGACCCCGTGGTTGGTCCATTTATGTGACGAACACTACACGTTTGCGTTGCCTGTGAACAGCGACACAATGTGCGAAACACCATAGGTCTGTGTTACATGTGCGTATTACATTCCCTGTGAGTAGTACCATAATGTGTGGAATACTGAGAGTCTACGCTACTTTTGATTAGTACCGCAACATGATAAATACCATGGTTCTACTTTCCTGGCGATAAGCACCATTATGAGGGGCCGATGACCTGGATTTTGGACCCGTTTAGACTACAAGAATCATAGATTCGGTATTGTGCTTTGGAAGCACTCTCTTGGTCAGTAGATGCATTGCGGGTCGGATCCACTTGATTTTTTTTTCAACTTCATATCTATCCATTCATTCTTCGTCCTCAAGTTTTGAATTCTGGTCAGTGGAGAACTATGGATTTTTAATTTTCCTTGCAATTCGTCTTATTTCGTACCAGTAGGGGCCGATGACCTACATGTTAGGCCCCATTAAGCAATCATAATAATAATAATAATCATCATCATCATCATAAAAGGCGCTCAGGTAGAATGTACGGAGTGGGTGTACCTCCGGTGCAAATATTATTATTATTATTATTATTATTATTATTATTATTATTATTATTATTATTATTATTATTATTATTATCACGGAACGACTTGGCCGTGCGGTCAGGGGCGCGAGGCTGTGAGCTTGCATGTGGTAGATAGTGGGTTCGAACCCCACTATCGGCAGCCCTGAAGATGGTTTCCTGTGGTTTCCAATTTTCATACCAGGCAAGTGCTGGGTCTGTACATTAAGGCCACGGCCACTTTCTTCCCACTCCTAGGCGTCTCCTATCTCAACGTCGCCATAAGACCTGTCTGGTGTCGGTGCGACGTACGGCAAATTTTAAGCAGTTTAAAGTCACTCTAAAACACTGGGGTTGGCTCTTGTTTTCTTACCTGGAAAGAAGCTGCCGTATCTTTATTAAGGCAGCACTCCAGCATTTGTCAGATGTGAAAATAGTATACACAGAAAAACCTCTTCCGAGCTGCCGAAGGAGAGTTTCGGAACCTACAATCCTCCATTTGCATTAAGTGGTACTTGCAAGTGAGACAAAATTGAAGTAATTCCTTTCCTGAGCATAATTCTGGAACTGTATTGAAATAGATTGCTCGGGTCCATCTCTGATGATGATAATAATATAATAATATAATAATAATAATAAGAATAATCTTTCTTTATTCGAATCAGAAATACAATAGAATAATACTACATTTAAAGAAACAAACTACAGTATATACACAAATATATACAAGTAAAAAGTCTACAACAATATATTGAACCCTTGACTTCCCGTTCCATAGTTGGTCGGCCACAGCTGCTACAGTAGAGCAACATTGAGCTCTTAAATCTTGGGGTCGTTGCGGGAATGTTTCGCTCACGATCTTAACCAAACGATGGGGTTCTGAAGAGAGCCTAACTACTTGAAATGAGGAGCAAATATGTGCTTACTAACCTTTATTAAATTCTTAATGGCACAAAAAAGTATTTATATAAATCCTTGATCAACAATTAATTATTAATTATGAAATGTTTCAACGCAGTCGCATTGCATAGCGTCTATATATTCTTTTACAATATCGAAGAATTTGCTTCGGTGAAAGTAGGAATATCATAAATTAGTGGTCGGCGAAACAAAAAAGTGGAAGGAAAACCTGAAAAATCGGGCACCTATTAATCCAAACGATAACTGAGAATTAATCCACACGATCCGTGGAAAATCGGACCTTCAACAAGTAGAACGCCTGATTTACTCTTAATTAAGGTTATCCACCAGTCGTATACCCATTCGGATACGGAACACCGCCGAATGGACCCTTAATCGAACCAAATTGACTATCAGTTGCTTTGGATAGGTTGCGAAATATTATTGGAAAGCATGGTGTTCACTACAAGTTAACAGCAGCATTCACAATTGAAACAAAATTCCACCATGTACTTGTCATTTCATGATACCCTTAAGTGATAAAATAAACCCGATGCTAAACGTGCATCACCCAAACAGCTGTTCAGAAGGAACCAACAACACGATCCGCGAGGATCCTACGTTACGTCGTTCTGAAGGAACAAAACTGCGAAATGCAGGAAACGCTTATTCATCACGCATTTAGAAGAAATGCCAAACACTGAAGTTAATTTTAAAAAGTAGTAAATCACTTGAAAAATATTATTATAAAACCGACATTCAGGTTATGAATGGTTACGTTACGCTTAATAAAATTACAAGTTCACAAAGAAAAAATACACAAATTACAGAATTCTTTCTTACTTAACAATGACTACCATCACAGATCCATCTACTCATTGTTTGTCCCAACACACTACCTACAAAGCTATCAATTAATCGAACTCAACTACGTATAAAAATTAAGGAACAACCAAGATTGGAAATTAAATATATTACTGGCTGGCGAATCGAATCCGTATTCGTAACTCAAGTCTCACACTAATACGTTGAGTGTCAATATGCACACTATCAAAGCGAAACGGACGTCAGAACGACAAAACAATTAGGTCCGTAAAATAAAATAAAATACCGAAGTTATTTGAACTCAACACGCATGGAGAACTACAGCAAAATATTCAATCACCGTTAGCTCAGTACCCAATGTTGGACAACCCCCATTATGCACGCCGTCAGTGATTCTATAATCTTGAATAAACACCTTCCAGCGGTTGAAGGCTGCGCGCAAGTTTGGCCTCATTATTACCGATCTAACACTCTTCGCATTTCATATTTTACTGTAGGCACTACCTTTGATCAGGTCACTTCGCAAAAACATCTAATCTAAGACTTGAGTATGTACAGCTGACATCCCAGACCTATCGTCGGGCCTACTTAACATCTGCACACCATAACACTAACCTCTATGTACACGTACCTTCCTAATTCTGTCGTTGAGCGTGAACTAGGACGTCTCATCATCAGTATACTTCTAGAATAACATGTGACGTCCTAAATCTATTGTCGGGCGGAAACAGGGTCGTATACGCTTCCCCTAGCATATCAGGTGAAATCGTAATTTCATACCAACTCTGATATCTTTAGCTGTAAATCTGGTCGAAACGAATAACACACAACGAAACAACTCTTGCCACAGAACGAACGCAAGTCGAAAAATGCATTAAGTTTCTATCTTGTTACAAAAAGCGTGAACTTGAAAATAAATATCGCGTGGCGAAAAATCTCCAACTCAAACATGACCTCAGCACGCGCAATGAAGTTTAGGAAAGAATAATAGACTTCCCACACCCGTTTAACATTTAGTGGATGTCGTCAAAATTAATAATCATCACCACCGCAGGGATCCATACTATAATTTTAGGGTGAGACCCTCCAATCGCCTACCGTCATATTCCAAACATTCATATCCATGACTATCCAGTGAAACGAAATTCAATGAATCTACACAGCCAAACATATCGCTTTAAAAAGTCCAATGTCTATTTCACAAATACTCCGATTTACTGATAAATTACCGCCTTGTAATTTACGAACTTTACTAATTGGAAACTAGTCATTACGGTCAAACACCAACCGTGTATACAAAATGCTCTTTTATCCTTGAGGTCATATTATTCTAATATTCATAACTGACTTTACGTGACAAGTCACTTGAAATTTTACTACCAAGAGTTACCCACCAAAATCGTTTTTCACTTGGGATCTTATTTGACATTTACTGTGCTTCACACAATAATTATCTCGGACCGACCTTCTCTAGGTCCCAGCTTTCGGATTGTTAGTGGAATATACTACAACCTGCCACATAAATCTCACATTTAATATACAGCCTGTCTCAAAAATCCTTCCTCGGCAAACATAGCCTGTCCCAAAAACTCTTCCTCGGCAAATATAGCCTATCTCAAAAATTCATTATCCTCGCCTTCTCATGGCGGTATTACGTAAAATCCAGGCTCCCTTTTGCCTTCAACATTTCTATCACTCTCATCTCCACATATATAAATCCTTCGCTCTCAATCCATTTTTCTTATATTTCAAGACCTTTTCCAAATCTCAATTCTCTTGTGAAAAACATTTTTTATAAAAATATATCTTTTTATTTTTACTATTACTACAACTTTCGGACTTCGAGAATAAAACAACACACCGTGATTTTCCATATCATCGACATACACGATGTCACAAAATTTTTACTTCCCATGAATAAAACATAACTTTATCAAATTTCACTGGAATTTTTCTAAACGCCCGCAATCCCTGTAGAACATACTTGTTAAATCCACTGTTAACATAAGAAATTTTTATCCCGCGGTATACATTATTATTATTATTATTATTATTATTATTATTATTATTATTATTATTATTATTATTATTATTATTATTATTTCGACAAAAATTTTCTGAATTCAAACGATATTCGAAATTAAAACACTCGCCACGACTACATTACCCTTACCACCTTCCTAACTTTCCTCACTTCGGACAATATCTCAAAGAACATTAACACGAGATTTAAACGTCGCATTTTATAGTTTCTTGATGTGAATTTTACAACCCTAAAGATTTTCACACGCTGACCAAAAATATATCTTTCTCGGATCATTACAAAATATCAATCCAACAAACGCAATGAAAATTGGTAGGGACAAACAATAATCTAACTACAACACAGATATAAAATATTCACAGACCTGCGATCGTAGCCATCGTCCTGGATTCTGGCTGCATCTAGCCAGAAACCTCGTTTATTTTAGCCTTCCATGGCAAAGTTTATCATCAACTTCTCATACTTTAAACTTAAATTACACAACACTTTATAACACGCTTTTTTTTTGACACGGTCACCGTTGTGACGAGCTCGCTCCTCAAATGGCGACTGACTTGTCCACCCTACTAAGAAGACCAGGTGTTCCAACAGATAAGAAACCAGACACTGTAGCTCTCTTCCAGACTCCTCTTTAACAGACACAATGAATATCGAGAGAAATTCAATTACTTCTAAACCTTCAAAGTTTCATTAGTGGCAGCTCAGAAATTTTCTATCATCTTCCATTCCTAACAGTAGATCCGAACCATAGCCACGAACATGTAGTAAGTTATTTTGAGACAAAATTTTTACACTTTTCTGCCGACGATGGACGTGGGCTCCGCAGCTTCAGAAACCAGACACAATGAGAAATATACGGAGGGGGTTTCTTTTATACTCTATGGGGTGACGCTACTCATACCATGAAGCTTGGTTATGCAATATGCTAATTCCGCATCCAATAGACCGATTTTTCTGAAATTTGTTCCATAACTTCGGACAGACTTACAATTCATTTGTGTTAATCTCATAATTTTCCCATACTCGCAACAGGCGAAATAAATTATTTCTTCCCGGGCGTTTCGCGGGTTTTCTTCATTCATTGACCTTGGCACGTGTAGGTAGTCCGCGGATCTGACGCGGATTTGTCTCTAGGCTTAACTGAATTTATATTTACCCTGGGGGTTCTGTCTTCACGTAGGATTTAAGAATAATTTAGATTCTTTATTTCAGGATTTACTGCGTTGCCAAAATCTCTCGTTACGAAGAATTCCTTGAATTTGAAAAATTATTGGATATTCGAAATCCACCGAAGTGTCACGGTATTTCACGAGCTTGCGGCTCGGCTCGACATAGTGAGGTCACTCAAACGAGACAGCCAGACTCATGAAATGGCCGACCTCAAACAAGTACCTTTTATTTGAAATAAATATTGAGAAAATAAAAAAATTCTCATCATGGAATTATGGGTTCAATATGTCATACAGATTCGGCCGAAAATTTGGCCACTTCAATTGCATTTGGATTAGACAGCACCAAGTCTTCCGTTGTGCAGTTTGATGGACACAAGGGACAACATAGCAGGTGTTCAGTTGTCTGAAGTTCACCACAGTCACAAAGGGCCGTATCGATGGGGAAGTTCCACTTCTGTAGAGTCGCTCTGGTTCTACCCACTCCAGATCTAAGTCTGTTTACGGACCTCCATGTCAACCAGCCCTCGGTGTGACCGGGAGGCAACACTTCCCGTGGTTCCATCCATTTCAAAAGGGTAGGCGTCTTTTGTTTCCATTTGGTAATCCTGGCTTTGTCCGATGATCCTTCCAGGTATTCTGAAGATGTTAAAAATGCTTTCCTGGACTTCAGTCTTCGTTGGGCAGGTTCGTATCCAAAGAGTGGATGTGAAGGCATTAAATTTGTTTTAAGCCTTTCGTTGTTAGCAGCAACCTCTCTCCTGACGTCACAAGGAGCAATACCGGCAAGGTAATTGATTTTCTCGAGAGGAGTTGGCTTCAAGACACCAGTAATTATTCTACAGCTTTCATTGAGTGCCACATCAATCTGTTTTGCGTGGGCAGATTTGTACCACGCTGGACAGGCATATTCACCGGCGGAGTAACATAAGGCTAGTGCAGTAGTTCTAACAGTTTGTGGTTGTGCCTCAAGTAGATCCAACAAGTTTTCTAAGCAGTGTGTTCCTGAAAGAGACCTTTTGTTTTACATTCATACAGGTGAGACTGCGGTCGAGAGTGACGCCCAAGTATTTGGGATGGAAGCAGTGGTCTAGCGTAGCTCCATTCCATGTCATAACGAGTTTCCTGTTGGCTTGTCGATGTCGTAGATGGAATGCACAAACTTGCAGAACATCTACAAGATAATGGCCACATAAATTCTATCTTTCTTGCTGTATCCGCCAAGTAATCTGAGGAGAAGGTCCGAATCTTTAATTATGTAACAACTTTTCTAAAATGTAAATCTTCTTTCTGCTAATTTAAATATTTCATATGGTTTTAACTGTAAATCGGAGATAGAGAGTGAGTTACCCTCTCGAGCTCCCCTTCATCTTGGTTTGAGGTGACTACGTTTTCGCAACCTTTCGTTTCTGTAATGTATTAAAGTAATTTCCATGCGAGCCACCTCAGTAGTTCGGGAATAGCCCCTGTTTCATCGGCCGAGAGCCTGTAAGTTTTAAGTTTTCATTATCTAGGAGCGCAGTGTATGCCTCCATTCAGTTTGACTTCGGGCCGTTTATATAACTTGGTTCTTTTTTTTCGCTAAGGCCCAGTAGGTTGGGTACTAGATACCCCTGTCTAAAATTATTCCCATTTGTAATTCGTGCCTTGTGAGGCTAGATTGTGATGTGGTGTTGCCCTGAGTGAGCTGTAAGAAAGAGAGCATGTAAGATCTTTTCAAAGTTTTGTAACAATGAAGGCGGCCTCTGGAAGGCTAGATATTATAATTTTTGGGAGCAAGTGCTCTTGGATTAGGGGATTTCTGCCCTTACCTAAATAATACCATTTCCAAATTGTAAATTTGTTACCTAGGGGCTTGAAGCCCAGGATCGTTAAGGTTCTGAATATTGATTTTCCAATTTTTGTGATTGTCATTGTACCTGTAACTTCATGTTATTCACTCAGTGAAAAGATTAAGTTTGCGCGTTAGAAAGTAATATAACTTTTGTTAAAGTTTCAAATTCAATTTTGATATTGTAGTTAGGCCCATTCAAGCCCGCACCTTCTTTCACCATATCTGCGTTCCACAAAACACCCGTAATAATAATAATAATAATAATAATAATAATGTTACCATGGCCTACTAGTGACTCGCGTGTCAAGAACCCGACTTCCATGTATTTTACTGAAGTTCAAAGTTTGTTTGGTGTATAACCTACTAGGAATGGGATTGGATTAGGTCACTTACTCGCATGTCTATAAAACGTCTGTTAATAGAATGAAACCATTACAGTGAAAAGTAGTAGCTTAAATTTGATCAACACATCTCTCTCTCTCTCATTATTTGGGTGTGTTTCTAATGTGTTCTGCTGTACTCTTGAAGTAAATATAGTGCAATGTGGAGCAGACTGCTTCTTACCGGTTTTTGTTTTTCAAATAACAACGAAACACGACCAAGCACGTCAAACCAAGTAGTTGGCGATGTTCAAGACGCGACTGACGTTAATGGTTAATGCACCGTTATTCTTCTATTCAATTCAAGGTGAGTTTCCGTCGTAAATAATGCGATATATTGGTTAATAATAGTATAGAATGTTTCCTCTCCCGAAAGTCTTTCTGACTGTGAAATGTGCGCAACTAAACATAGACCCCAGCTTAATTTACTGTACATTTCTACTTTTACTTCCTAACTTCACTTCATGAGCTCTTAGAGCCCTGAAAGTGTGGGATATGCGAGCTCTGGTGAATCGCCAACTTCTACTTTTCACTGCTTTCCTTTCTACGTAACCATCCTTAGTGGACTATATTCAAATAAACTGTAGGAGAAAAGCATAAAAATACAGACGAGCTGGAAAATAAGCAAGTGAGAAAAAGAGAATACCTCTTGGTTTATTTTAGAGTACCCTACTTTATAATGACACTCGTTTGTTTTCTATTCAACACTGCACGGATTACCTCTATTCTTCAGTTAATAATACTTGTTTTTTCATATATTTTACAATGTGCTGTACGTCGCACCAATACAGATGGGTTTTAAGGCGACGATGGGATAGGAAAGTGTTATAATGCTCGTCTCCGATCCATTCCTGGTAAGGCATATGTTGATAGTGCACCGTGCCTTATGCTAGGTTTAGCAAAAGCAAAGTCTTCTCCATACAGGCCATGAAGGTCCTGGGAGGGGTGGAAGGTAAAGGCTTCCACTATCCGTAACCTCGGCACTTGATGGGGTTAGAGTGGTTAGCTCTACGCCCGACCTCCTTTACACCCAGGAATTAACCTGTACTCATTTTTGGTGTAGGCTGAGTGAACATCAGGGCCATATGCACCTCCGGAAGTGGAAATCTCATTTCTTAAAGTTTACGACTTCCTGACGGGGATTCGAACGCACGTCCTTCCGGGCGAAACTTATGCTAGATATGGACAAGAATAAATTTGTTACTTTCATTGATTTTTCTGTCTCATTCTCGCCTTTGACAATATGAATGTGGCTGAGGTTTGAGCGATAATAGTAATGGCATTCCTTATGTAACCAGTTCTTCTGTCACCACTGTGGTCGGTTAGTATCTATTGCACCCGCTCACCTCCTGAGTCCCAGACTAGCATTTATCTCAGGGGTGATCAGTTCGAAAACGATAAAAAAATTATCAAGAAAATAAAAAAAATATATCTCGCGCATCAAATGAACACAGGGATGAACGGGGCATGCAAATTTAAGGTTACGGGGGACGACTCATTCATGGATACAAATTTTTGACTCCACAATAGGACTGGGAAGTGACAACTTGAATTCCATGGGCATACTGGACTAACTACAATGAAAAGATATGGAAACTGTTTCCTATTTAAATTGCAATGAGGAGCAATTTATTCACTTATTTTGCATACTACACATGACAATTTTACATTGGGACACTTTAATCCTGAAAAATAAATGACATAATACTTGGATTTTACCTCACTACTCTGGTAGTGTAAAACATTTGGTGAATTCGCCCCAATTGGTTACTGGGGATCGAATTCACATCCGTATGATTGGACGTTTCACCGCTGGAGATCTTCTTTCGGAGACGAAGGCACGACAGTAACTTTTTACTGTCGTCTCCTCGTTCCGTTTGGACATGAGACACTTCCGGTATGTACATTCTGGTGAGCCGGACACCCACCGTAGAAAATGTTATCGCCTCGAAAAAACGGGGATTTATAATACGGACAAACTCTAGCCTATTATTTCCAGATTCACAAACACGCCAGGTAGAGTTCATTAACTCAAAGCCTATTTCAATATTTACACTTGTCAATACGACAAGACGTACGGAAAGGTTCATTACTATGCTCTGACCATGAAAACATATGCCGTCCGTGGGTTATTTACGTATCTACCGCTAACAATCTCCCCGTGAAAACCCAACATCTGGTTCGGAGCAGTTCGACACAGGATGACTGTCCCTAGCATATCCTCCTATGATTATTAAATAATATCATTACCATTCTTTATCTAATCATTATCATATTATTTGACTACCATCAATTAATTTTATTATTATCATTAATTTCAATTATAATCCGGTATTTGATTATTATCATTTGTCATCCGGGATGATTATATGCCAACCCTTGCCGACGTTTCAAACGAAGGGTCGTTCTTCCTCCTAATTTATCCGCACAATATAATGATCGGCTTCCTCATTATTATTATTATTATTATTATTATTATTATTATTATTATTATTATATTCGTAACAATGAATCATCGCCCATTAAATATCTTAATTTCCTTTCATCATAAGTATTATTCTCAAATGACTATTGCAAGTTCTTTATCTTCTGCTCCTTCAAATTTTCATTATTATTATTATTATTATTATTATTATTATTATTATTATTATTATTATTATTATTAATGGAAATCGTGATTATCGTAACCCGTAATCATCCTTGCTATAATACTTCAACTTCTCGCTCTTATTATTTTCATCAAAAATTAAAATTTAAAAAAAAGTAGCTTCATTGGTTATTATTCTTCTCCTTCTTCAAATATTTTATTTATTATTATTATTATTAGTTAAAAATCTCAAATCTTTCATTTCAACTCCCAACATCATTATTATGTCCAAAATATAAAAAAGTAAATTCTTCAAAAACAAAAAAAGTAGCTTAGTTTTTATTTATTATTATTAATTAAAAAAATTAATTTCGCCTGTTACACGGTAGTCCACTCTTAATATGTTTTAAAGTTAAAAACTTCATTATTGTTCCGTATTGAATAGAGAAATAAGATGTACAATATTATAGGTTAGGATCCACCTTTCAATACTCCGTAATAAGATGGTAAAAAGTAGTTACAACCTATTTAATGGGACCGGTTTCAACACATTTTAAGTGTCATCATCAGCCAATTTGCGAAGATCTTAAAACAACTAGCACATTGAATACAGGCAAAAAATTAACATTGTATCATAACGTAGCAATTGTTTTAAGATCTTCGCAAATTGGCTGATGATGACACTTAAAATGTGTTGAAACCGGTCCCATTAAACAGGTTGTAACTACTTTTTACCATCTTATTACGGAGTATTGAAAGGTGGATCCTAACCTATAATATTGTACATCTTATCACTCTTAATGTTTAACGCATAACCCCTTTTACAATTCCGATTTATCCTGGCACTAAGCACTTGATTTAAGACAAGATTCACTTGGAGTATGATTATTGTTATTATTATTAAAAATGGAAAGATGATATTTTAATTTCCACTCTTTAGAATTTAGTCACATGTTAAATCCCGTTATGAACCACTAAGATCTGCTTTATATCGGTCGGGACAACACGGTATTCGGGACCGTACCTTCACTTTCGTACTGCCGTTAATTTTATATGGGGACACCTGTCCTCCCAAGACACATCTCACAACCTATGGCACATCGCGGCTGGGCAAATACCTCCAATGCCGGCGATTGCTAAACTATTCCTTCAAATTTGAAGTCCATTTCCTTTCATCGGAACTCTTCAAACATTTAATTCATAAAATAATCCTCGGTGCGTGGATTCTACCACTAATAACACCGGCATATGCATTTATATCATCTTAGGCCTTGAGATTCATCTATTTCATCATTACAAACAATACGGCTCAATTTCGCGCCGGATATTCGTCCCTCATGACTTCCAACTCTAAATATGGGCTCAAATCATTCTGGCCTTTTAACATATCGTGACCATTCTAATTCACGTGCCTATATCTCTTTTAAACAAAATTTTAATGGTTAAATTAAAGTCCAAAAACGTAAAATCAAAAATTTACGTAAAATCAAACTGACTACGCGAATGAAAGTCTTTAACGCTATATGTCATCTCCACATTGATTATTATATTTGCACTGGCTAACTCGCGTAGCACCGTCATTATTATTATTATACTTTAACTTGCACACGCCCAAATATTATTATTATTATTATTATTATTTTACTTTCCTTTGTCAACACACAAACATGATTATTATTAGTATTTTAATGACCTTCCGTACGCAACACAAATCTTACATACTCTGGCTCTTTCATAATCTGGCTGTCTAATAGAAATTATTCCTAATTAAAATACAAATGATCACCGCAGTGAATGAAATTCAAATAAATGGGTTAGCACAAAAAAAGAATTTAACACTTGAAATGAACTTAATTCAAAGTATTACAAACAGCATGCATTAATTGAAAGAAATATATCCCATATTTACATTATATACAACAAACAAATACTCAAATTAATTAATCTAACCCATTATTACGTTAATACAAATTAGTTCGTCCGTCTAACAAAAAAATAAAATCATGGACTCGGGAAGCGGACCATGTTAAGTAACCATAATTAATTTACACTGAACCCCGTTTAGTCGCGATAACATCCCCCAGATATCAAAATTGTGTACTCATTCCTATGTAGAATTCCATTGTCTCGTAGCAGATGAGATATAGGCCTTACGGCCCCATGGTGATCTACTCGTCCATCATGTCGCACAATACAAATTTAACACAATAAAACACTTCTGGGTGACTACCCATGATTAATACCTTATTACACTATTTTACACAAGAATACTAATAACAAAAAAAACACTTATAGGTGCTCCTAGACCCCTGACACTCGCACAATATACTCTTCATATACGCCCGAAACACACGTCGTGACACATTACGACAAAATGTCGTTCATTTGAACCGGCGCGTATCGCGTCTTCAACCGGCACTTCCTGGTTTATTTCTAAGCCGTCTTGATAATCGCCTGGCTCCTATAATTCCCTGCTCGGATAGTTATTCACCATCTATCTTGACGTGTTTACTTCAGGCTCCGCACACTGCCTTCCAAAGGTACTATCGGCGTTCCGTTACTTATTTATTATTCAATCACATGACATTTATTAAATTCAACATACAGTCGTACTGATTAGTTACACTCGGTACTATGGATAATTTCACTGTTCGTATTCATTCTCCTAATAATTCACGCACTTTCAGCTTTAACTGACTTCGAATGCGTCCCGAGGTACTGACTTACAGAGTCAACGTGTCAGTCTCAACTACTTCATTACGAATGACACGACTGGTGACCGATAACGACTGGTGACTGGTAAGAACTGAGTGATGTGAGGTCCGCTTCTGGACTTTTATGGACGATATGATTTCCCGCCGGGGTCATCCGCGGTCAGCTCCTGGAGAGGGGGGTTGGTTATCCTAAATCGGCATATGCAGGCGGATTTGGATCTCTTGCTTTATCCTACTTAATACACTGGCGATACACATTCATGTGTCGTATTCTGAACTCCTATCGTTCGGTGATCATGGAAATATCACTTAATTTCTGTCCTCCACCTTTCGCGCGCTAACTCGGCGTCCCTGATGGCGTGCTCATCTCGACCAATGGCGATATAGCGTGGGTCATTTCCACGAATTCATTACTTTAATTTATTACGATTACAATCAATCAACATGGGAACGATATCACAAAAATCCCCTCTATTCAATTATGTGGTTGGAATAATTTAATTATTGTTATCGGAGAAGCTAACTGGAGTTCACTCTGAGTTTTTTTTAATGTTGGTTTATCTGCGGGCCTGTGATAAATTTTCTCATTGGTCAACACCGCTTCGGTTAGTTTGAAATCTCTTCCTTGTAACGTTGACAACACCAAATGCCTCGGGCGTGGAAAAACTGGCACGTCACATTCCCGGTATTGGTGATACATCTGCTCGCCCTTGGTCCGAAATATATACTCTTTCACTTCCTCGAAGTCATTACTTCGTTGTTGTGAGCTCTAGCTTTAATCCTCTTATCTTCTGGCCAAGAAACATTCTCCCCCTAATTACAAGCTTACTGCGGCGACTGAGAGTCGCGATATGTCTAGCTATGTTGAAATTATCCCGTCCACACAAAACTGACACTGTATTCATTTAATATTCATATATATCTGTATTTCTCGTATCAAAATCAAATCATGAAAGATAGGTACACTATATTCAGTGGACTTGGTGGACTGATACATTGTGGCTCAGTGAGGCAAGCAACGGCAAACTACCTCACTCCTCATTTCCTTAGTCCACGAACCTACTGTGCTGGCGTAGCTGGGTGGGAGAGGTGGTACTCTCATGTGGCGCGTCCCAGGTGGTGGATATTGGATTCCTAACCAGCTTGCCGGCGGACTTGAGGGAAATAAAATACCTCTCGCCATAGGTTTGCGTTGCCTGTATAGGTTTGCGTTGCCTGTAAATAGCGCCGCAGTGTGCGAAACACCATAGGTCTGCGTTACATTTGCGAATTTCCTTACCTGTAAGTAGTACCATAATGTGTGGAATACCGCGTGTCTACGTTACTTATGATTAGTACCGCAACGTGACAAATAACATGGTTCTATTTTCCTAGCGATAAGTAATATTATGAGGGGCCGATGACCTGGATTTTGGACCCGTTTCGACTACAAGCATCATCGATTCAGTATGCTGCTTTAGAAGCAGCCCCTTGGTCAGTAATACTATTGTTTAACGCTAGTTTCTGGGAATGTGGGGCATTGCGGGTCGGATCCACTGATTGTTTTAATTTCCTATCCATACATTTCGTCTCATTTCTTACCATTATGGGCCGATGACCTAGATGTTAGGCCCCTTTAAATAACACGCATCATCTTCACTTCCCTGGTACACAGTGACACCTAGGCTGTCTGTGATAGATTATGTTGGAGTTATTGGGAAAACCACTAGCTTTCGGGTTGAAAATTATACCTACACATATAAATAGGTACATATATACACGTTCCACGGCGCTACAGCTCTGATGAGCCTTGACCTGCGAAGCAACCGCTCCTCAGCCAGAAGATCTGCATATTGTTAGGTGACGTGCGGTCAGCGTGGTGATAGCTCTCGGCCGTTGTTTTCTAGACCGGGGCCGTTGTCTGTCATTTTGCTCCTCAATTGTTCTCGTGTAGTTTGAGCTCGCTCACAAACCTGAGTTAAATCTAACCTGACCGGGAATCAAATCCGGTACTTCTGGCTTGCTACTCCTAGACAAAGGGACTTGCTTCGTACATATTGAGTAAGTCGCAATCTATTTTTCATTGGTGGGTTTGAATAAGCACGAAGATTCTTGGAATCATAACAGAATATCTAAAAATGGATGGAGGCTGCGTCGTCGAATTTTGGGCGTGAAATATATATGTTGCGTGGCTCTTAGGTATTGGTCAGGTGTTGGAAATGAATGTGCCGAGTTTGTTCAGATATTGTTTTTTGCTGTTTGTGTCAAACTACCGCCAAGTTGGCGCGGCAAACACGTAACCATGGTGTTAATGTCCACTGGCATCTACGCTTTTTCGGGTAGTGTAGCTTTCAGTGTTCTATATCACTGACCTAGTAGTGTACCTATGAGCATTCTTACCCAGGTTCAATGACCACTCAATGAGTTTAAGACGTGGAATAACTTCATAACCTTGCGTATGAGAGCAAGCCTAACCTCACAGACTCCACTGGAGGAGCCTAATTAGTCAGGGAATCATATGGGGTGCTCTTGACCCCTAGGTGAGATTATTACGTCATACCCTTATGTACGATGGCCGTGCTAACCTCACGGGCCACTTTGGAGCAGCTGAATCGGGCAGGCCCCTTTGGAGGAGCCGAGTCGGAAAGGTTACGGGCTTCTTTGGAGGAGCCAATTCGGTTAAATGACCTGCAGATAATGAGACGCCATTATGACGTTAACATAACCTTGCGCATGAACTGTAACTTAACATCACACAGGCTATTTATCGGCTTCCTTTGGAGGAGTCCAGTCGGACTGGTAGTTGAGGTTATGATGCCATGATGACGTCTTAACCTAAACTCGAAACGAGGAACTGAAGCCTAACATCAGTCTATTTACGGGCTCCCTTTGGAGGAGCCGAACTGGCGAGGTCACTTGTAGGTGTGGTTAACACACGTGTTAAACTTGGCCACGAACGGTAACCTAATCTCCCACATGCTCTTTGCCGTCTCCCCTTGGAGGAGTGACGGAGCTGTGACGTAATAAGCGCGGGCAATTTAAAATGCATGCCTCCGAGAATCTTCGTGCTTATTCAACACCACCAGTGAAAAATAGATTGCGACTTACTCAATATGTAAGAAGCAAGTCTCGTTGTCTAGGAGCAGCAAGTGAGGAGGCCCGTGAGGTTAGTATTACCATCGTACGTAAGGGTATGACGTCATAACCTCACCTAGCGGTCAAAAGCACCCTAGATCATTCCTTTAGCAATTAGGTCCTTCCAATGGTGTCTGTGAAGTTAGGCTTGCTCTCGTACGCAAGGTTATAACGATATTCCGCGTCTTAACCTCACCGAGAGGTCATTGAACCCGCGTGAGTACCCTCATAGGTACACTGCTAGGTCAATGACCTAGAACCCTCATAGCTACACTACTCAAAAAGCGTGGGGAAAATGCTGACAAGCACCCATTGTTTTAGAACATGCTTTACCCTTCTACTGATTTGTCCTATGATTCCATTAGCACCTTCGCGTCTAAATTTCCATTAAAGGCAAGCGCGACAAATTCTCTCCGTGATCGCAACGAGAGGAAGAAGTTGGTTCATCTCTGAGGTGTATCTGAAGCAGTTTAGTTACGAAAGAGGGGGAGTTTTGCACTTTTACAGGTGCGTAAGAATATAACTGAAAACTTTCGTGACGACATAGTACCAACTCGACGCGCAGGACTGGAATGAATTTCGCTGTCACAGATTTCACATCTTTCTTCAACCTCAAGCGTTTGCGAACATCGCACGCCAATCCAATTAGTTTCCTAAGAACACACGTTTGACGTGTTTAGTTGCCGCTTACCAGATATACCGAAACGCGTTTGATCGGTGCACTAGGTTAGTGTCTTGCACGTCAGCACCCGGCGCAATGGCTGCCATTTCAAACTGTTTTCCTTCTGGTGAATCTTCTCTCTGATCGCTCTCCTTCCGTCTTTACTGGTATTAACAATGCACAAGCTCTGTAGACTTGTTCATGGCGCGGTTAGGTTGTGCTTTCTCCTCAAACCTCTCCTGTGGCGAGTGTTTTGACATCTCTACAATATCTCCAAACTCCTTCCAATCAATTCTTGAATTTTCGGGCGTGTCGGTCTCCACATGCTCGATGGGAGCAGTAGACTTACTCAGTTACGACTCGCGACGGCAGGTCCCCTCGCCTGGCTGAAAAAAGTATTAATATTATTTAGTTAACATTGATTGTAACTGATAAGTGGTGTGTGCCAGAAATTAGTAACACAGGAATTGCGTCAAGTGTTAGAAACTTGTGACATTGGGTTTTTAATACCGTGTAGTGACTTCGTCAGTTAGGATCGAGCTGTTACCTTGGGAACAGTATGTTAGCATCTGGCTGACTCTCATTTCGGTCAGCTCTAGAAATCTTTGAAAATGAATTATTCAAAAAATATAAATCCAGTACCGAATAATCTAGTAGGAAAGAACATCAAAACAAAGAGCAAAAAATACACAATTAAAACCAATTGCGAATTGTGTAATATAATAATTACAAGTATTCTTATACAAATTCATACAAACTTTACAGATAACCTAATTTCCTTACTCGAAACTAAATATAATTGCAACGCAGTCACTCAAGAATTCACTCAAAATACTACACTGTAACCACCGATCCACAGTGGGAACTAAAATACAACTTAAATATTACAAGTGGTTTGGCATAGTACTTCCAACGCAATCGCATAGAAATTTGTACGGAATTCAGGTACACACAGTAACGTCAAAAATGTCTTTATATGTACCGAAATATAACTACAACGAAGTCACTCACAAGTTAACACAATGTATAAAACGTAACTTCAAAATCTATATCTATATATTTAATATAGATAAGTTTAGTGTAACAAAAATGACACTGCAACCGCACATAAATTCACTGTCCAATGCTTAGGTTGTCGTTAACACTATAGCAGTTGTTTGGAGTGATGCTTTACCTAGGAGACATGGTTTGAAAATTGTTGTCATATCATGGTTCAAGATGAATCTCTATTCTGCTCTACCACGGATGCCAATGGCAGAGGATAAAACTTGCCGATTTTGAACCGAAACACACCGGCATTATTCCTGGCCTTAATACCCGTGGAGAGTTTGGAGGTATGACTTCTGGCAGTGATTCGGGGACCCCGAGAGCGTAGTAATTACGCCAGTGACAATCTGCGTGCTCACGTGGTAACTCCTTACTAACCAGCAAGTATCCTTGTTCACAATCAGCACACATGCCCATCGGTAACCTGCGCTATATTGAGGTACAACTCTGGCCGGCGTGGAACCTCAATCTTTCCCTCATGCACCATGAGAGGGATTTGATTGGACGTCATCACCAACCTTCAGGATATCTAGTGCCAGTTACGACAGCTGTGAACAGACTTACCTCAGGGAAAGATAAGATTGCTGTGAGTTCCATACGAACCGAATCGACGCATTTGACAAGGCCCGACGGCGTGCTACACCCCAGCTCCCTCCGTGGATCAACAGTAGAGTGTCTACCTCCGAAACCCAAGATTGCTTGTTCAAACCCGACAGAGGCAGATTGATTTTTGACGGGTGGAAGAATATCCCTTTTACCGAGCGAGTTGTAGCTGTTAGCTGGCATTCGGGAAATGGTGGGTTGGATTTCTGCTGTCGGCAATTTTGGAGATGGTTTTCCGTGGTTTTCCATTTATTATGTATTAACAACTGGCTTTTTCGTCGCACAGACACATGTTTTATGGCGACGATGGGACAGAAAAGGGCTAGAAGTGTGAAGGAAACGACTGTGGCCTTAAGGTGCAGCCCCAGCATTTGCCTGGTGTGAAAATGGAAAAGCGCGGAAACAATCTTCAGGGCTGCCGACAGTGGGGCTCGAACCCACTATCTCCCGAATACTGGATACTGGCCGCACTTAAGCGACTACCGTTATCGAGCTCGGTAGGTTTTCCATTTTCGCAGCAGACAGATGCTGGGGCTGTATCTTAATTACGTCACAGCCGCTTCCTTCCCAATCCTAGCTTTTTCCTATCCTTGCGTCACCGAAACATTCAGTGTTAGTAACATCCCTTCAATCGTCGCCTTAAGACCTATCTGTGTCGGTGCGACGTAAAGCCCCTAGCAAAAAAAAAAAAAAAAAATCCCTTCACTCCATACGTTGTCGGCTTATGAAAGATCTCTCTCTCTCTCTCTCTCTCTCTCTCTGGTGATGCGTCTGGTGTTTAGAAGAAAAAAGTTAATTAAATGTAAGCTATTGACTGTTGCCAACGGCAGTAGCCGTGTTGAAACACCGGATCCCGTGAGATCTCCGAAGTTAAGCAACATTGGGCGTGGTCAGGAGTTGGATGGGTTGCCACGCGCTGTTGGTGGGGGGTAAGGGAATGGAGGAGCGGAAAGGAACTGGTCACCCTACCGCAAGTAAACTCCGGCTCAGGAATACCTCTGCGGAGGTTCGGCCCTGCCTTCGGGCGGAACAACCCCTTACCTATTGACTGTTCAACAGTCATCAGGTTTACACTGCCTTCCGGACGCAACATAAACAGCGTCATATTTAAGTGTCCGCTCATGCTACCTGAGGCCATATTATTATTATTATTATTATTATTATTATTATTATTATTATTATTATTATTATTATTATTAAACTCAGCATGCCTATACTAGCAACTCTGTTGTATATTTAATCTGACTTTGCAAATATTCCAGTAGTCACAAGAAATTTCAGCATGTGAACTTCAATATCATTGCCACCACTCTTTCTGGATGCTTCAAGTTCTGATAATTTTTCCAGTGAGTGTATTTACAAGGCAGTGTTTATATTACCACATATTGATTAACTTCTCTGTTGTTTTAGGTGAGTATCTCTTGCTGACGACTCCAGAAATGTCTATTTTATTTACCATTGCATTCTCACGTCACTTCCTATCAGGTAAATATCTTTAAATTCTTAATATAACATTCTTGTACTATATTAGTCCGTCCACATTGAATGTGATGTTTCTAATGTCAAATCTTCAGTTAATATTAGCACAGGGAGTACAAAACAGCGAAAAAGTCTTACAATGAACATTGGCCGCACTTTACAGCTCCCTCAGTTCTCTATTAAGCATGCATGTGTGGACATCATCTGACACTTCGTTTACGATATTTTTCACTTGAGATTGCAAATGTGCTGGTTAGTAACTCGTGATAATCACTGAAAACGTTTCTGAGCACTGTCTTCATAACTTCTCTGAAAACCTGAAACCTAAAATAAAAATTAATGGCGAGTACAGCCCGCTGACTTCGGGTGAAATGAGATAGACTGGTCCCCTACCGGCACGGATGGCTAATATTATAATACAGTATATACCGGGTGAGATGGACGTGCGATTAGGGCGCGCTGCCCTTAGCTTGTATCCGAGAGACAGTGGGTTCGAACCCCAATGTCGGCAGCCCTGAAGATGGTTTTCCGTGGTTTCCCATTTTCACACCAGGCACCTGCTGGGGCTGAACCTTAAATAAGGCCACGTCTACTTCCTTCCCACTCCTAGCCTTTTCCTATCCCATCGTCCCCATAAGACCTATCTGTGTCGGTGCGACGTAAAGCAAATTGTAAATGTATGCATATATAACACGAGGTACGTGAATTGTGTTTCTCCGTATCATACCATAACAGTCGACACGCGCACTTATGTGAATCACATGAATGTGCGGGGTTGTAATTCATGAATTTGAAATATGAGAAAAGATACATTATAGGTCAATCGTATCATAATTCAGCTTTCCATTGATTCTAAACGCGGTAATGCTTCAAAATAGAATATAATACTCCCACCCCCTGAAAGTAGGGAGAGAGCACTCTTTTATTGCAATTCATTAAAGTTTGATATATGCATTACATTTTCATCTTATTTATTTATTTATTTATTTATTTATTTATTTATTTATTTATTTATTTCCACTTATCCCAACTGGAGATTGCCCCTGAGGACAAGGTATACGAAAGACAATCTTTCTTTCTTTCTTTCTTTCTTTCTTTCTTTCTTTCTTTCTCTTTTGCTACCGTTTCTTCCCACACCGGGTGCGAACTGGGTCGAACATGTAGATTTGGCCCTTTTTTACGGCAGGACACCCTTCCCGGCGCCAACCCTATATGTCGGGATGTAATCACTATTGAGTGTTTTTGGGGTAGTTGGTAGTGTGGTGTGATGTCGTGTGGTGTCTGAATATGATAAGGAAAGTGTTGGGACGGGCACATACACCCAGTTCCCGAACCAGAAGAATTAGAAGCGATTAAAATCTCCGTTCCGGCCGGGAATCGAACCTAGGACCCACAGTACGCTGACCATAGCCAACAAGTCGGACTATACAGAAATACAATATTAACATTTAAAGTAATTGTGATTTGGTTAGCATATTTGAATATTACTACACCAAATATAATTCGTTTTGTCCTAGACGTTAAGAATGCTATATTGTCTAGGACATGTCTTTCCTTAGCTTATTTAATGCTTAAATTTGTGTCACAACTCTTATTGGAGTACTTTACCATTGACGACGTGCCCCACTTAACGGCTGGATTATGAACAGAATAGAATATAATGCCACGACAATACAATTTATATATTACTACATTTTAAATTATTCTTAACCTACTAGTAATTATATTCATTATTCTAGGATACGCAGGCATCATATCCTTCATTACTCTCGTTTGTATTTGTTTTCATGTTTTTAATTTCCTTTTTCCACATTAATTTTAAAATACAAAAAGATGTGCTCTTCTTCCCACGCTTTATTTATAGAATTGTATAGAATTCTCTCTTTTTCTCTATGTTTTTATATATTCAATTCCCAGATACTTTATTCTCAGTTCTTCTGTTGCCCACAAACTATTAATAGATGCGCTTCTTCAATTTCTTCTCACGAGTAGACACTGATTTTAGTTATTTCTCTCTCTCTGACCCTTATTTCTATAAATTCCCATAAGCCACCACACCACACCATTCCTCTCACGTCTGTTAGGAAGCCTTTCTCTCCTTTTTACCACATTGTGTATAATTTTACAAAGTTCTAGAAGTGTCCTTTTAGATCCACATTCTGTCATAATCGCCTTTTTTTAAATATCGTTCACTCTGGCTATTACATTCCTACTGAACTTCGTATCTTTATACTGAATATCCTTACCCCATTAGCTTTGCATTCCTATCCTGTCGAGTATACTTTTCACTTTCGTTAGCCAGTAATCATCTGTTGTTCGTGCTGTGTGCTAAATTCAGCATTTCCCTCCTATCTCCCCTTCTTAATCTTAAACAGTATTTACCCTCAGTCTTCTAACTCCACAATCGGCCGTGCACTCTGGAAGCCCCATAATTACTCTACGGAATTTATTATTTATTACATTTTTCTCTCTGCTCTTGACTTCTACCCCATACAATGTTCTTGAAATCACTGGCGCATTTAGAATATTTTTATGCAACTTGTATTCAGTATTCGGCATCTTCCTTATGCTCATACCTCTTCCCATTCGATGTCATAATTTATTGACAACTTCCATTTTTATACCCTCTAATCTCCAGCCTCTTTTATTTTTCTTTAATATATTTCCTTTTTATATATCATTACTTTTGTTTCATTAACATTTATTTTCAGATTCCATATTCTGCAATATTCAGCAGTTTTATAAAGACTGTTTTGCATACCCCTGATGATAGAGAGCAGTAGGATGAGGTCCGCGAAAACTAGGCCAATAATTCCTTTATTATACATATATGGGCATGTTCTATCCTCCTTCCCTTGATTATCTAATGCATGAACAATATTGGTGATAATTTACATCCAATATTTGAGTGTGTTTCTCCTACTGTGAAGTCTTCCTTTAATTTAATCGCGCATATCACATCTGTGTATAATTCTTCTATGTTTGATAACCATATCCTAGCCAGCTAAGCATTGTATCAAAAGCTTTTTGGAGATCGCTGCAATATATAATCTCCCACCTTTTCACTTTCAGTATATTTCTATTATTGTTTCAATCATATTATCTGTGGTTCTCATTCCCTTGCTATATCCCGACTGGTACGCTGAGAGTACAAAGTAATTTTTAGCCCATTTCATAATTCGTATTTCAAAATATATGAAATTCGAAATTTCTTATATCATGTAATTACTGCCGTAATTGTTCTACTGCTATTATGTCGGGCGTAATATTTTCTCTTCAGTGATAGCCTGCGCAAAACATTGGTCGTAAATTACATTCAGAAGTCAATATAAAGCAAGTTATTCCCACAGTTTCCGAACCCCGCATGACTTTGTCCCTTAGTGTTGTATGGCAACCGATGTGATAGACATCTCGCTTAGAGAAAGACCTTCCTAACAACATTCCAGTAGAGGTTCGTAATTGGCACTTAGACGGTCAAAGTTTCGATTTATGGAAGTTAAACACCTCCCCACCCCTCACCTCTACTTCATGTTGTTTCAGAATCCGGATTATTTTGTCATGTGAAAGTAAGACATCAAATAATGTCTTCAGACATCTTACCCCTTTCGTATGTCTATTATATTCGGGTCAGCCAAACACTACAATAAGCTTTCGGTTAGGATCATTAGTTCCGGAGCCATCAGCCTGATCGTTAACACATCATTTCGTTACACTAACAAAGGAGTTCGCGCAAGTTGCGATTGCAAGAGGGTTCTGGCTCACGTCAGGATGTCTCTGCGTACAAAGTTAAAAATGGGTTGTTGATGGCTCTTGGAAAAAGTTACGAGAATGATCGTGTCCAAAAGAGTACAAAATGTCGGAAACAGAGTTGCAGATCACAATATGGGAACTTTATGAATGCAACTTTATGAATGTTTGCTCAGACAGTCTTCTGAAACACATTACGTTCCAATGTCAAAAATCCCTTCTTGTTATGTTTTAAAACTCCCGCGTCACAATTCATGTCCAGATATTCTCCACGGAACTTATTGTGTATAATGCACATCAGAAATGACATTAAATTCCTCGCTGAGGATGTGAACTGAACGTTGTTCAGGAAAATGTGATCTTATATCCGCCTCAGCACCACCTTGAACCGATTTAAATATTGCACATCGAGAGGCTGAAGGTAAGGTGGGCATCCAGAAGGAATGACCTTGAACCTAAACACAACACCATGTCATATTCGATGACATCCACATGCGCTCTGTATCGATGTGTGCCGAGCGATTCTACCAAAGGTGGGACTCCCACGCTGTATGTGGAAAGAAGACAACTTGAAAGAACTATGTTTCATGATTAGGCCGGACTTTCAAACCACCTGAACCAGACGTTGTGGTTTTAGCGTATGTTGTGATGTTCTCACTCCAAGCTGACCATTTGATTCTCGTTCTAATTGAATGTACGATGGCCCAATTAGCACACACACACATTGTCAGCTAGCTATCACGACACACGACGACTGTCCCTATGCTCGACCCCATATGAGTCTGGTAACTCGCACAGTCGACCCAATGAATGCACAGTTAACGTAACTGCTCCACACAGTGCACCACTCAACACTGGCAGCTAAACGACAACAGCACTAACAAGCACTCCTTTCCAACACAGTGACAATTCTCAAGAGTCCGCCACGACGAGATTCCCTCAGCACTCTGACACTAACTCTGATGAAACACCCACCACACACCTAACTCTACAGCTCCGACGACAGCCAGCACTATTGCTGTCCAACTCTCAACTCCTTTGTTCGCGGCTAGTCTCCTTTCTACATTTCTGCTGATGAAGTAACAGACTTTTCGGGGCATGGCTGGAATGAGAACATGAGATTCATAGAACCGAGACGAAGAGAACCATTGCCGGGAGTGGCAATCACTATGCTGTCCGGCTGGAAGCTCCTAGCTGATTCATTAATTCTTCCAGCAACTACTTGTGTATCTGTAACTTTTTCCAGAGACATCACTCTGACTCACTCCAACGCGATGGACGGCATCCACTTGTCGCAATTTTTACTGCAGCAATGTGATAATCCGAATGCGGTCAGTAGCAGACATACAGTAGTACTCTTGCTTTGTTTACCTCAGTCTTGCACGTGCTGTCTGTACACAACCGTCCCTCCAAGCGATGTTAAACTGACCGACAATACAAGTGCACCACTCAACACTGACAGCTAACTCGTAGGCGGTGCACCCGATAATATTATCAATGTATATATGTTTTATTTTCCAGTGATGTCTGTTCTGCATCAAGTATCTGAAAGTAATTGACATTTACATTTACAATAAGATACAAAAGTTGAAAACTAGAAAAGCGGCTGGAATTGATCAGATTTCTGGGGATATACTAAAGACAATGGGTTGGAATATAGTACCATATCTGAAGTACTTATTTGATTATTGTTTGGTCGAAGGAGCTATACCAGATGAATGGAGAGTTGCTATAGTAGCCCCTGTGTATAAAGGAAAGGGTGATAGACATAAAGCTGAAAATTACAGGCCAGTAAGTTTGACATGCATTGTATGTAAGCTTTGGGAAGGCATTCTTTCTGATTATATTAGACATGTTTGTGAAATTAATAACTGGTTCGATAGAAGGCAATTCGGTTTTAGGAAAGGTTATTCCACTGAAGCTCAACTTGTAGGATTCCAGTAAGATATAGCAGATATCTTGGATTCTGGAGGTCAAATGGACTGTATCGCGATTGACATGTCTAAAGCATTTGATAGGGTGGATCATGGGAGACTACTGGCAAAAATGAGTGCAATTGGACTAGACAAGAGTGACTGAATGGGTTGCTATATTTCTAGAAAATAGATCTCAGAGTTAGAGTAGGTGAAGCTTTGTCTGACCCTGTAATAGTTGAGAGGGGAGTTCCTCAGGGCAGTGTTATCGGACCTTTGTTTTCTTATATATATAAATGATATGAGTAAAGGAGTGGAATCGGAGGTAAGGCTTTTTGCGGATGATGTTATTCTCTATAGAGTGATAAATAAGTTACAAGATTGTGAGCAACTGCAACGTGACCTCGAAAATGTTGTGAGATGGACAGCAGGCAATGGTATGTTGATAAACGGGGCTAAAAGTCAGGTTGTGAGTTTCACAAATAGGAAAAGTCCTCTCAGTTTTAATTACTGCGTTGATGGGGTGAAAGTTCCTTTTGGGGATCATTGTAAGTATCTAGGTGTTAATATAAGGAAAGATCTTCACTGGGGTAATCACATAAATGGGATTGTAAATAAAGGGTACCGATCTCTGCACATGGTTATGAGGGTGTTTAGGTGTTGTAGTAAGGATGTAAAGGAGAGTGCATATAAGTCTCTGGTAAGACCCCAACTAGAGTATGGTTCTAGTGTATGGGACCCTCACCAGGATTACCTGATTCAAGAACTGGAAAAATTGGTCGAGCCTTGAGAAGAACTGAGTTGGGTTTACCGTCACTCTCTGATAATGGCATACAGTGTATACTGTAAACATGTTAGAGTTACGGTGACTTATGCCGTGTGAAATCGTAATATAATAAAATACTCTTTACATTAAAGTAAAAGTCTTAGTTACTTTGTGGCTTTAAAAGTTTTGACCAGTATGTTGATCGTCCGTGGAGCTGGGAACACACATTCCTGACATTCCCGATTTCTTTCTTCTTAGTTTATTTGGTAAAACTCAAGAAAGGTGCAGGGACAGTGCTCTTCTCAAGGCACGACCAATTACTTTCAAATACTTGGTGCAGAACAGGCATCACTGCATAACAAAACATTATATATATATAAATAATATTATTGGGTTCACTGCATACGAGTTCTACAGTCACCTCTTTGCTCTACAGTCACCTCTTTGCTCTACAGTCACCTCTTTGCTCTACAGTCTCCTCTTTGTTCCTACTGTCAGACCGTAGAAGGGGGGGGGGGGTGCTGCACACATTATATTCTTCCCAACTGCATTACAGGGGGCATGAATCGTATTCTTTCCAACTGCATCCACCATTTTCACCAGCTCACTGCATTACTCAAGAAACTCGTCTCACTGGATTACACAGTTACCAACAAGACTTGCACTTCTATTGGCCCGATCAAACAAGCAGACATACTGTATGAACTGATTTGCGCTTCAAGACTTGAATTCACCACCTTGACTGACTCATTTTAGTGTAATTTTGTTTTTTGCTTATTTGATTAACGTTTATTTAAAACTTCCTTTACGTTGCACCGACAGAGATAGGTCTTATGGCAACGATGGGATAGGAAAGGCCTAGAAGTGGGAAGGAATCGGTCGTGGCCTTCATTTAAGCACAGGCCCCAGCCCCATCATTTGCCTGGTGTGAAAATAGGAAACTACGGAAAACCATCTTCAGGGCTGCCGATAGTGGGGTCCGAACCCACTACATCCCGGATGCAAGCTCAGAGCTGCACGCCTCTAACCGCACGACCAACTCGCCCGATGATTTACTGGTTTAAATGGAGGGGATACATTAATTATCTAGTATTTAATGTTTTTGATTATCTTGTATTTTAACTTGTTTTACTGGATCACACATTACAAACAGGACTTCTTTACGGGTTGGATCAAATTATCAGACTTATGAAAAATATGAATTTATGTTCTGTTCCAGACATTCATTTATCAATTAGAATGGTTCCATTTAGTGCGGTTTGATTTTAATTGTCTTGTTCGTTTTCCCGTTTACTCTGAAAGAGAAGAATCGGTTACTCCTATAATACGGTACTTGGTCTTTGACGCTATTTATTTTTCTAACAAATATTATTGGATGAATGGGCACAGCATGGCAGCCAAGAAAAAAGTGATATGGGCTGATAAGTCATGATTTCGCTATGCTTTGTTAATAACATCACGATAATCAGCGTTGAATAAGGATCCTGGCGCTTACGATGAGCAGGTATTCATTAATTTAGCCTCTGTTCACAGTTTTTACTTTTCTAATATTTAGCCTACTAGGGTGATCAAAAATGCATTTTATCGATTAGAGTGAATTAAATATTAATTGATTTTTGCTGTATAATTTCAGTCCAATTGTTAATTTAGGAGTCTATTTGCATTTGATGGAATTTTGATATGTTTTCAACTGTAGTTATTATGAGGAATGTTTCCCGTAACTGTGTTCAGGCACGATTTCCATTTATTTTAAACAGTTTTAATTACTCGTACTATCATCCATTAAGAATGATAGATGATGATTCAGGATTTAAAGTTCTGTTTGACAGACGTTTTAATACATTGAATACATATACAATAAAGTTAGAATTCTTGGTCGAATGGTGAGCGCAGCCTTCGGTTCAGAAGCTCTCGGGAATGATTTCCGGATGAGCTGGAAATTCTAGCCGCGCATGGTAAATTCCTCTTATTATTTTTGTCTAATATGTAGGGTCTATATTGCTTCAACGTCGCACCGACACATACAGGTCTTATGGCGACGATGGGATAGGATACGCCTAGCTTGGAGGGAAGCGACCCTAGCCTTAAGGTACAATCCCAGCATTTACCTGGTGTGAAAGTAGGAAACTTCTGAAAACTTTACTCAGGGCTACCGACATTGGGGTTCAAGCCACTATCTCCCGGAATCAAGCTCACAGCTATATAGCCCGAACCACGAAGCAGACTCGCTCGATGGTTAATTCCTATGGATGCTTGTGTTCGTCTTGATACACACCTCTTCATATGAACACAACATCCCACACTATCAACCACCACAGAAACACAATAGTGCATACATTCCTCACTTCCTGTTCTCCCACCTGAAGGTCAACAAGGAGAAGACAATTCGTAGTTATGGGTTGTGATAGCCGAGTGACGTGGTCACCATTTACATATAAGATTTTGAAAATGAAAACGCATCAGCATAGTTCGCGTTCCACTTGAAGTGAGAGATACAATAGCTACGATCGCGATAGCACTAGACGCATGAAATGCCAAGCACACCTTTTTTGTTCTTGGAGGAAAGAGTCTTATTCAGAGGAGGAAGAAAGGGAAATAACATAATAATACATTAATGTCCAGAAGATTCCTATGGATATTACATGTCACCAACGTGGTGTATTTCTGTTCTGCAAACGGTTTTGTTGTTGTACATACTTTAATGTCACGCTTACCTTCGAATGTTTTCGGTGACTGCGCTAAAACTGGAAAGGTAGTTGCCAAGGAACAGCCCCAGCATTTGCCTGATATGAGAATAGGAGACAACGGAAAAAAACACAGTTAGCGCTACCGTCGATGGGGTTCAAACTCACCTCCCGAATTATTTTTATTTATTTTTACAACTTGCTTTACGTCGCACCGACACAGAGATACAGTAGGTCTTACGGCGACGATGAAACAGGAAAGGGCTGGGAGTGGAAAGGAAGCGGCCGTGCCCTTAATTCAGGTACAGCCCCAGCATTTGCCTGGAGTGAAATTGGGAAACCACGGAAAACCATCTTCATGGCTGCCGATAGTGGGGTTCGAACCCTCTATCTTCCGAATACTGGATACTAGCCGCACTTAAACGACTTCAGCTATCGAGCCCTCCCGATTCCAGCTTAATTTTGCTCCACTCATATTGTGCAGCCCGTAGGTTCATTCCTGAATAAGGGCTTCTTTCACGAGCTAGTATATTTTATTAGGCACACCGGTGTGTGATCCTACAACCTTCAGTATAGTAGACGATGGCTTAACGAACTATACCATCTAGCCAGTCCGAAGGAAAGAAATTTAGTACCGAAATTACGAATGTCTTGACACAGAGGACTAGAAATAAGGAACAACCACCACCATCACCAGTTAGTTCATTGACATGGTGACAGAGCAATATTTCCACGTCAGGACTTGGTAATGAAAATGTTGACCGTACTGGCGGACTATGGGATTGAGGGTATATTATTAAAGGCAATCAAAGGCATTTATGTTGAGAATTCGGCTGCAGTGAGAATTGATGGATGAATGAGTTCTCGTTCAAGTTTGCAGGGGTTAAACAAGGCTGTAATATTTCACCTTTGTCGGTCATAGTTTACATGGATCTACCAGTTATAGCTTTGTATTAACAACCTGTCATTCACTTCTTAGATTTTTTTTTTTTTTACCTACTGACATCATTTCAGTTTTGAAAAGGCTAATTTTTATATCATACTCATTGCACCTATTTTCAAGTTCCAAGATATTAGACTGGAGGCTTTCGTCACAATTTGATATTTAAGACCAAGTCGTCAGCTTAGGCTAGACTGCTTACTTTATTTCCAACTAACTGAATCCCCCATTGCCACTTCATATCTTTCAGCAGATGATCCATGTTGCTTTTGTTGTTTTCGTAAGGAGCAAACTCGCGTGGTCATTAGTCCCTATTGATGAGGAAAAATTGAAAATGATTATCGAAATGAGAAGCAGAACGTGAAGGAACGTTGTCGAAGGAGGTTAAATCATGGAGGTGGAGAAGGAAGGTGATCGAAAACTTAAGCCTCAAGCGCCCTAATAAAGCTGAGCGGAAAGAAAACAATATCCTAAGCCCATAGCTCTTCTCAACAACAACATTGTACCGACTGATTGTAGTTAATAGAATTGTCCTCTGACTCTTTCGCTCTACTCACCTCCCCTAGATGGCACTACTCTTGCAACTATAAAATCTAACCCTTCAACGATGGGTAAACTATACAACAGCTAGTAAGAAATACAACGCGCGTAACACCACGACACACTCGGGAGACCTGCTGTATACGTCCAGAGTTGACAAGATGTGCCAAATCTTGAACCCGGCGCCGAGCGCGTGGTGAGGGAATCTCTCACGCCTTGATTTCGTCATGTCCCACTGCGCGATGTTTTTCTTTTTCCTTTATTGATTTTAGGTACCAGACCAAACAGCCAGCTACAAATACATTGGAATACAAAATATAAACAGTAAATTTATACTTAGAATGAATACATACGTATGAATCTTCCATAATATTGTACTTAGATTTCGCAGTTTTAACAGTTCTGAGACCTTACAGAACACACACACACACACACACACACACACACACACACACACACACACACACACACCTACTCAGCGCAATTGGTTTTCATTATTTACCGCATCACTCTCCTACTGTTGCTTGTTGATGAAGGTTCGTTGTTTTAGTTTGCAGTGCATTGTAGTAATCCTTGTAGTTCAGTGAGATTTTCCCTCATCTTGCGCCGTGTTACGTTGGTGTAACTGGTATAGTTGTTTACTGTGGATATATTGAACCATAGGTGTACCGAGCTTGATAGCTGCAATCTCTTAAGTGCGGCCAGTATCCAGTATTCGGGAGATAGTAGGTTCGAATCCCACTGTTGGCAGCCCTGAAGATGGTTTTCCGTGGTTTCCCATTTTCACACCAGGCAAATGCGTGGGCTGTACCTTAAGGCCACGGCCGCTTCCTTCCCACTCCTAGCTCTTTCCTGTCCCATCGTCGCAATAAGACCTACCTGTCAGTGCGACGTAATACAACTTGCGCAAAAAAAAAAAAAAAAAAAAAAAAAAAAAAACATAGATAAGTCTGCATGGGAAGTGTTACAATAGATAGATTAAGGAAAAGGAGTGGAACAGGAACTAGGTGAACATTCAGATGACATAAATGACAATTGCAGTGATAATTGTGAATGAATGGAACAAAATAGCGAAAGTGAATTTTCGGTAATTCAAACGAAACCTGTTGTTACAAATTCTGACCAAGTATTTACGAAATAGACCCATATACACAAGGAAAGATGGTTTTACCACGTGGGATGTACACTGCAGAAACACGACACACAAAACTAGGCATAGGAATCTCGTCAGACATCTACCAGATCCCGAAGGTCAAGTACGAAAAGTAAATTTTGTCATGAAAACATTGCGTTTATTTTTCCCTGAAGACACTAAACCAAATTGTGCATTATACCAATCTCAATTTGGCATAAATGCGTAAAACCACCACACGTGAACTGTAACTGTAACTGATTAAATAAGATCCAATAATTCTTATGAAAATAAATACAGTTTTAATTAACCAATCAAATCTAAAACTGTATTGTAAAGATGATTTTCTACATTTTTTTACGGGTGAGGGGAAAATCTCACCACGGACCCGCTTCTATTCCCGGTAACATCGCGCCCTGTGACGTGTTAAACGAAACAAAACCAGGGATTAAGAGCAACCACATTTAAGACATGCATGTCATTGTGCGTAGCAGCTAGACACTTCCATTACCAACATTCTGCTCTCTGAACAGTGTAAATATCGGAGTCGATTCATCGCCGTTTATTCCTGTCAACTCAAACGGTTTTGATTAAAAATGTTTCTCCCCAGGCTCTGAGAGATCATAGGTTTCTGACAAATCCCAAAGCTATTGGAATTCTTTGAAGAACTTTTATATTTATTTTCACTGTGCAATTTCACTGAGAAGCCGTATCATCCATGACATACTAGAATAAATAAATCGAAATCGGGCATTGAACAAACATAGTTTATTTTGCCTGTGTACTATCGCCATCAGCTCGATAACTAAGCTACATTTATGGCTACGCTGAAGCTATTACATGGTGATTAATTACACCAAACTGTTCTGTACTGCAAATGCGCTGATTGTAAAATTCCTATCGACTGTATGTGGCCTGGTGGAGATGGTATCGAAATAAGCTTTCAGCTGCAATATTGGAGACATTTTGATTTGAGAATATTTCGGATGAAATAGAAATAAAAAAGAGGCATGAAACAAGCATATGTTATTTCCCTTCAGCTATTCAACATGTACCTAAAATAGAACATCGAAAAAGCTTTGGCAGAAGAGAATCAGAGTTAATGGAAAAACTGTTAACTACCTATGATTTGAGATGAAACATTACTCTAGGCAGAAAATTTTGGATGACCTGCAGCGTCTGACAGAATCGTTGAAGATGGTGAAATGATTAACGGGGAAGCAATCCAAAAAAGTCCACAAATAGAAATATTTAGGAACATTAGTGAATGAGAACCACGATTTTATCGACGGGCTGTAGGCAAGAATAGGTCAAGCAGGAATGTGTTCAGTAAAATGAGGAATATCTTCTGCAACAAGGACCTCCATCAAACTCAAGTTAGACTTTTTAATTATTATTATTATTATTATTATTATTATTATTATTATTATTATTTTGCTTTACGTCGCACCCAAGTTAGACTTGTGAGGTGCTTCATAGTTTCAACACTTCCTTGCAAAATTGAAACATGAATTCCGAAAAAAAATCCCAGGGGAGTTGGCCGAGCGGTTATGGGCACGCAGCTGTGAGCTTGCATCCGGGAGATAGTGTGTTCGAGCCCCACTGTCTGCAGGCCTAGTTTCCCGTTTTCACACGAGGCAATTATTGGGCCAGTACCTTAAGGCCACGTCTGCTTCCTTCGCACTCACAGGCCTTTCCTATCCTATCGTCGCCATAAAACTGTTGGTTCGATGTAAAAAATAAAGATTCTGAAAAAGAAAACTGAAGAATCTGGAAGACTGTGGACGTACAGGAGGATTGTGCGGTTGAACTGGACTGTCCGGGTCACAAATGGAAAGATTATCAGAAAAATGTGAAAGAAAATATTAATAGGTTGAAATATTAAGAAAATGCAATATCTGGGTCATTTAATGCAAGATGAAATACGGTATGTCACCTACTACAGTTGATTTTTTAAGGAAGAAAATGCAAGGCATACTAACTCTGGTTTAGATGACGTACATTCTGACTGCACAACTTTAAAACTTAGTATAAAAAATATACCACCGGCTCGCATGGTTAAGGGGCTGGCTTTCTGAACCCAAGTTGCAGGTTCGATCCTGGCTCGGTTTGTTGGTACTTGAAGGTGCTGAAATACGTCAGCCCCGTGTGGGTAGATTTACTGGCACGTAAAAGAACTCCTGCATGACAAAGTTTCGGCACCTTGGTGTCTCCAAAAACAGTAAAAATTGTTGGTGGGATGTAAAGCCAAGAACCCTATTACCTGTACCACCAGGGTTCCATCATCTTAATGATAACGTTGCTCCTCAGTTCTAATAACGTAGGCTGAGTGGACCTCGGACCAGCCCTGAGGTCCAGGTAAAAATCCCTGATCTGGCCGAGAATCGAACCCGGGGGCTCCGGTAAGAGGTAGGCACACTACCCCTACACGACAGGACTGGCACTTATGTGTCTGGAGGGTTTTAATTGGCCAAAGTAAGTAATTTCAATCCCGAAATAAACTTCCAAGATTCAAGTTCAATTTTCCACGGAGTGAATTTCTCCAGAGTTATAATATTTCAAAAAATCATAACATTTTCAAATTTTAAGTTATAGAATACATTGATATGTCAAATTGAAGCTTATTAAATGTGGAATGTTTTGAACTAAACATAATATATAAGACTATAATAAAAAGGTACCATATGAAAAAACAAATCTAAATATTCTAAAATGTTGACCGCCATTTATGAAAAATATATTATAAAAAATGTCAGTAAATTCTTAAATTCTGTTTAGTTCATCACATTTTATGCATTATTAGGATGAATTATGTGCAAAAATAATTGGAATTGAACTATTTTCTAGAAAGCTATGACTTTTGAAAATTTATGCAAAATTTTGGAGTTTTTGCAATTATTTAGGAAACGGTACCTTAAGTGTGAAATTTTTATAGTGTAAAAATCTTCCATAAATGCAAATATTTCATTGTAAAAATTTCAAAAACATTGATAAAATAGTATAGATTTTGGTCCGAAACATGAATACATACCTTAAATCCAGATAGCTGTGATGATCAGTATTCTTGTAAACGGAGATGACACAAGAAGACCGATACGAAGGATGCCTGCGTGAGAATTCTGACGTTCCGTTGTACTCTAACAAATGGCAGGACTAGCAGAAGTCTCTGGGGCTGATTTTTATTTTAATTTTCTGATAAACGTCGTGTGTGTCATTCGAGATCTTATACGTGCCGACGTCAAGCGTCGAATGGACTTCCTTCAGCCTTTTAAAACAGCGACTACCTCTGCCGAATTTGATCACGTGGTCTTGGGATCGGTTGCCAACACTAACACGTGATCCACAGAGGGAGCTGCAAAAAACTATTTCAGACAATTGCAAATTCTTTTACATACAAGTGAATAGTGAATTGTCAAGCACAGTTCATTGTTTACAAGGCAAGTGCATTTACTCCACATTTAAGATTGTACTAGCTGTAGTACCCGGCGTTGCCCGGATAGTTCTTGAATGTTTACTTTTAATATTTGTATTACCAGTTAGTTGAGTGTGAAGTGAATGCTTATAGAATTCTTTTTGAGATGTTGATTTTACGACTTATCATGTAGTTTTATAGTTATTTAGATGTATCTGACTTCAAGTTTTAGATTATTTAATTATCGAGTAAACACTAATCTCGGTCATTTTATACTATTTACTTTTAAGCCCTTCTCAGCTCCTGCCTCGATGGAGGCTGAACATGGACTTAAACGCTATCCACAGCGTCACAGGTCGTATCAGCGACACATAAACAATGGATTTCGACATTAATATTGGTTATTTTCCTTATTTTTGCACGTCAGCCCCTCTCATTCCCCAACACCAGCGGGGGCTAGGTGTATCTGACCTCCACAGTAATGTTTTCTATATAGTAAGTCATGTGTATACCAAGTTTGATTGAGAGATATGCTAAAACATACACACATCCTTAAACTCTGTCCCTTTGGACGTTTTCAATTTTTTGCCAGTTCTCATCCGCCTGCCGAGTAGGACTGAGCTTTATCTTAAACGGCATCCAGAGTGTTACAGTTCATCTCAGCGACCCCGAAAACTATGGATTAGACACAAATTTCGGTCATTTTGGTTAATATTTACATTTTGCCCCTACTTTAGAGGCTAGGAGTCTCTTACCCCTAGGGTATATTTCTCCAGACAGTAGGTCCAGTATACACACATGCGTCCATTCTCTCGGTCATTTTCGAAATTTTGTTTTTCACTTTTTCTCTCCGCTATGCGAAAGGAGGCAGAATTTTGACTTCTAAAATAATTGGAGCGTTACTATTCATCTCAGCGACCCCGAAAAGAATGGATTCGACACTATTTTCGATTATTTCTACATCTCATCCCGTCGTAGGTGTGCTAGGGTTGTCATACCTCCACGCACTTTGTCTCCTGATAATAAGTCATAAGTGACCAAGTTTGTTTGAAATTGTTCCCGTAGTCCCGAAACGTATGGATTCAACACTAATATCGGGCATTTTCAGTCTTAATTACATTTCGTACCCTTATCTAAGGCTTCAAGGGGTGTCTTTCCCCCTTAGTATTTTTTTCAGGTATTAGGTAATATTTGCATTAAGTTCTGCTGACAGTTATACTGGAACGTACAAAAACATCCTTAATCTCGGTCATCTGGATATTTTCTGTTCTTGTCTCCTTCTCACCCGCCTGGCAATTTGGGATCAACTTGGACTTAAACGACAACCGGAGTGTCACTCCTCATTTAAGCGACACTTTAAACCATGGATGTGACATTATTTTCGATTATTTTATATCTAACTCCCTTCCTAACCACTCACCACAAAAGGGGCCTTAATTTGGACCTTAAAAGTCCAGAGTGCCACTATTCACCTCAGCGACCCTAAAAACTGTGGATTCGACACTAATTACGATTATTTTTATATATCACTCCCCCTTGCCACCCACCCTAGAGGGGGCTGAACTTGAAATTAAGAATTTCCCGGGATGTCACTGTTCATCTAAGCGACCCCGAAAAGTATGGATTCGACACTATTTTCGTTTATTTTTATTTATGACCCCCCTTGCCCCCCGCTCCTAATGGTTCCTGGGGTGTCTTATCCCCACGTGGTTTGTCTCCTGATACTAAAAATCAGGAGTGTCGCTATTCACTTTGGCGACCCCGAAAACTACGTATTCGACACAATTTTCGATTTCATGTATATATCACTTCCCGCTCGCCCCCACGCCAAAGGGTCTGAACTTGGACTTAAAAAAATTGGAGTGTCACTATTCATCTCAGCAACCCAAAAATGTATGTACTTCGATGATTTTCATATCTCAAGCCCCCCGCCCCCCACCCCTAATTGTTCCTGGGGTGTCTTATTCCCACGTGGTTTGTCTCCTGATAGTAAACATCCGGAGTGTCAGTATTCATCTCAGCGACCCCGAAGAGTACTCGACATTCTTTTCGATTATTTTTATACATCACTCCCCCCTTGTCCCCCACCCTAAAGGGGGCTGAACTTGGAATTTAAAAATTCCCGGGATTTCACTATTCACCTAAGCGACCACGAAAAGTATGGACTCGACATTATTTTCGATTATGTGTATATATCACTCCCCCCCTCGCCCCCACCCTAAAAGGGGGTTGAACTTGGACTTTTAAAAAAATCGGAGTGTCACTATTCATCTCAGCGACCCCGAAAAGTATGGATTCGACACTATTTTCATTTATTTTTATATATGACCCCCCTCGCCCCCCGCCCCTAAGGGTTCCTGGGATATCTTACCCCCACGTGGTTTGTCTCCTGATACCAAAAATCCGGAGTTTCGCTATTCACTTTGGCAACCCCGAAAACTATGTATTTGACACTATTATCGATTATTTGTATACATCACTCCCCCCCTCGCCCCCACCCCAAAGGGGGCTGAACTTGGACTTTTAAATATATCGGAGTGTCACTATTCATCTCAGCGACCCCGGAAAGTATGGATTCGACACTATTTTCATTTATTTTTATATATGACCCCCCTCGCCCCCCCCCGCCCCCAGGGGTGTTTGGGATGTCTTACCCCCACGCGGTTTGTCTCCTGATACCAAGTCATAAGTGTATCAAATTTGGTTGAAATCGCTCCAATGGTTTGGGAGGAGATGTGGTACAAACCCACCCACCCACCCACCCACATACATAAAATGACTTTATATATATATATATATATATATATATATATATATATAGATATGCGTGACACAAAGCCGGCACCGTGGTGTAGGAGTAGCGTGCCTGCCTCTTACCCGGAGGCCCCGGTTTCGATTCCCGGCCAGGTCAGGGACTTACACTTGGACCTGAGGGCTGGTTCGAGGTCCACTCAGCCTACGTGATTAGAATTGAGGAGCTATCGGACGGTGAGATAGCGGCCCCGGTCTAGAAAGCCAAGAATAGCGGCCGAGAGGAATCGTCGTGCTGACCACACGACACCTCGTAATCTCCAGGCCACTAGAATTGAATACATGTATATATTTTGGACTAGATTCTGTAAGTTGACTATCAAGCTCTCAACCCATCGGTTCGGAGGTAATGAAACCCAAAACATTACCCACCCCTCCTCCATAAGTGTTACATGCTTATAAGGAAATATTTAAACACCGATTGTATTTCTGATAAGTTCTCGTAAAATTGGAAACCCCTCACTTCTTGTTCTTCCACCTGAAGATCTCATTGTTGGAGTTAGGCCTAACCTGAGAGAAAAAAATTATCATTAACTAAAATACCTGGCAAAATATAAATTCTAATTCCACTGCCCGTGCATTTCACGCCTTACAACATAACGTATTTGTACTTTCACAAGTGGCGGTAAAATACACGCGAGACAGCCTATCGATGTTTACGACACGCAAGACATCTAGCGTCCATAGTGCATACTACACGACTCTCGGTGCTGCGGATAGAGTGCTCTGACTTCCGTGTTTCCAGCTCAATTAGACATTCAGATGGAAAAATCTTCTTAATAATAAGAAAGAAGTGATTTATATTCCAGATTTGTTACCTGTGGCTAGTCCCCAGTCATGATTAGCAATGAGGCACGCGATTATATTTTAATGTAGACTCGTCAATAATTCTCGAAGAACTTCATGATCTCGCAAGTGTACACGCAGGGTTCAAACAGCATTTCACCTAGAAGTTAGGAGAGGACTAAAAAATTGCATTAGATTCGAGTAGATACAGTGTCTCGCTAAACTGATATAGATATTTCGTAAAGTAATGAGTGTCTTGCCATAAACACATCACTACAGTGAGATATTTCTGTATATGGTACATCTTTATTTTATGCCAACATTATTCCTTACTCCGAGGCCTTGGATTTGATTTCTGTCTAATGCAAAAGTTCTGTTCCTGATATGAAAGTTGGAACTGGCGAGTACAGGAGCTGTCGCATGTGATGCTTCAAACTCAGCCGAAGAGGCCAAGTAGATCTAAATAGGTTGAGGAAATCGTTGCAATGATTATGCGGCACTCCAATAGCTACATAACTGACTGGGCAGCAACCACAATGGCAGGCTCAAGATCACTAGTAGAATGTTTGAGAAATTGTTTTATTTTTTGTTTATTTTTACCTCTGTGTAAATTTGTTTACTTAATGATGTGTTGTATGTTGGGCATTCAGCCCGAAGGCTGGTTTGATCCTCTACAGATCCACCAACAGCTGTCATAGATAGCTAGGTGTCACTGAAGAGGCATACTAGGGAAATGAGGAGTAAGGTAGTTTCCCGTTGGTTTCCTCACTGAGCCAGAAGTTGCTATTACATATCAGTCTGCCAAGCCCACTGACATGCATGCACCAACCGTCCCTATGAGCGATATTTTCACACCATTTATAACAGACTGGCTGCATAAGGAACGGTATTACTAGAAACGCTTATACCTCGGTCACTTTCATATTGTCAAAGCCAAGGAAGAGACTGATACAGGTCAATGAAAGTAAACAGAACATCCTGCCAGCAAAGCCATTACTTTAATGATAATAATGTTATTTACTTTAAGTCCCACTAACTACTTTTACGGTTTTCAAAGACACCGAGCTGCCGGAATTTTGTCGCGCAGGAGCCTCTCTACGTGCCAGTAAATCTAGACACGAGGCTGACGTAGAGCACCTTCAAATACCATCGGGATGAGCCAGGGTTGAACCTGTACAGTTTGGCTCAGGTCAGCGCTCTACTGTCCGAGCTACTCCGGTCGGTTAATTTGCTTACTTCACATAACCATGAATAGATAATCGGATTCAGTTTCGGAGAAAGATGGGCACTGACATTCGAATGGTGGCTCAGTTTCCTTTTATGTACGGTATCTGGCAGTTTGTAAGGTATTTCCCTCTCAAAATCTGCCGAGGAATTAAGGATGGGGCAGAAAACTGACGTCGAACCAGGGTTCAAGAAAAGTGAAATATTTGGTATGTGCCGTATTTTGTGTAGTATAAGTTTATAAAGAAACTAGCTGTTGTATCGCTTAACATGTGCACGATTACATTTTCGTCGACCATTTATCGAGCATTTTACGCAGAGGTGGATCTTCGAAACGTCCAGATATTGGTTTCATGTTTTCCTGTTCAGAGTTACGCTTTTGCGAATACGCTGCCTAAACTATTATGGATGCATCCAAATTATATGGGTCACAATATTGTAGCTCTTAAAATCCTCGCTTGGAACGTATCCTGAGAGTGTTGCTTGTAGTCTAATGTAAATTATATGGCGAAGTCTTCTCTATGACGTTCTGTTGTAATAAGTTCCCGTTTCAGAGAGTATGGCGAAATAAGGAAGTATTTTTATGATGCCGATCATCCTGATATAAAAGGCTGCTACCAAGATCTGTGACGTCATAAGGATGGTGCTATCACTCGCCGCGTGTTATTCCTATACTAACAGTACGATTTATTGTACTATGCCAAAGGGATTTAATGATGCAGTTATAGATACGTACAACTAAAGAGAAGTTGTACAAATAACGTATGCACTCAGTGTTTTGTACATTATAATAAAATCTTCAACCGGGCTGAGTGGCTCAGACGGTTGAAGCGTTGGCCATCTGACTCAAAAGCAGGTTCGATCCTGGCTCAATCAGGTGGTATTTGAAGATGCTCAAATACATCAGCCTTGTGTCGGTAGATTTTAGAAATCCTGCAGGACTAAATTACGGCACCTCAGTGTCTCCAAAAACCGTAAAAGTAGCTAGTGGTACGTAAACAAAAACAAAAAAAAAAACATTTTTATTAACGACGTTCGAATTAGACCTGACATGGACTGGGTGATGACCAATAGGCGAATTACTGTACCTTAAATGCTATTATTTTACGCTTTTACGGGCACACGGAGTTTATCTCTGATAAATTATTACCAAAACCACTTCCCAAAGTGTGACTAATCTTAGACAACAGTCGTTAACTCCACACTCGCTCCCTCCTCTTGTAACAATATTTGGCAGTCTATTTTCCATTTTAAGATATTTTAAGATTTAAGAAAACACCCCTATTTATTTATTTATTTATTTATTTATTTATTTATTTATTTATTTATTTATTTATTTATTTATTTATTTATTTATTTATTTATTTATTCACAAAGCACAAGATACAGCTACACTGAGCAAATTTCACTTGCACTGCCAACAGACTATTTAACAAACGTAAACTTTCATAATAAAATATAACAAACATAACAAAATATAACAAGATCAGGTACACAGCCTACTAATAACAACTGTCCAAATCGAAAACCATAAGAATGTCCATATTCATAGCCAAGTCGTCGTGAGTCAAGATGGCGGTATAATCCCTTCACATCAACTTATCTTTAAGAGGCTATTTACACACCTCTCGAATACACTTTTATTTGATGCTATATCGAGTTCTTGTCTCCTGTTAATATTGTTAAAGAGTGTCGGGAGGCGGATTAGGAAAGATCGTTGAAGTATTGAGTGCTGAGTGTGGGGAATGTGGAGAAGGTCTTTGGTTCTGGTGGAGCGGGAAGGAACACGGAGAGAGAAGAGTGAGACAAGATGTTCCGAGCGGTAATGCCCATTTAAGATCCCGTGGAGGAAACTCAGGTCAGCTACCTGTCGCCTGATGTGCAGCGGTGACATATTAATTGCCATTAATACCTGCTGCGTAGACAGATTTCTGAGCTTGGGGTTTCTGTTCCTTACAATTGCAGCAAAGAAGGACACTGCTCTGTCTAACTGCTTAGTATTGGAGGGGGAGGCTGTTGTCCAAATAGGAGAGCAGTAGTTTAAGAGAGGTTGAATGATCGTGAGGAAGAAGTGACGAAGAGCAATGGGGTCAGAAATTTCTGTGAAGCGATAGAGAATGCCTAGTAATTTCATAGCCTTGGTTGTATATGTTTCTATGTGGGTCTTACATTGTAATTTTGTATCAAATATTACACCTAGGTCACGCTGTTGCGTAACTACGGTGATGGGCTTGTCGAATAGGTAATATGATGTCGGTAGAGGAGATTTACGTAGTGTTATGGTCATGTGGCTGCATTTTTGTGGATTGGGATAAGTTTCCAAGTACGGCACCAGTTCGAGAGGGCATTAAGTGAGGACTGTAGCAGAGCTGCATCTCCTGGATTCCTGATCTCCCTAAATATCTTGCAGTCGTCAGCAAAGAGTAGGGTATTGGCTGTTTCGTTGAGTTCGGACGGCAGATCGTCCATTAACAAAGAAAACAGCAAGGGGCCAAGAGTACTGCCTTGTGGGACACCGGACGTGACTGGTAACCATGAGGATGAAGTGCCTGATATTACCACTCTCTGCCAACGGTTATGTAGGAAGCCAGCAAGAAGGGTCAGAAGACTGCCATGTATATTAAATCGTTCGGAGAGTTTATGGAGCAACAGAGTATGGTCTACAGAATCGAAAGCTTTCGAAATGTCTACGTAGCAGATATCCAGCTGCAATTTAGCTGCAATGGCGTGTGATGCAAAGCTATGCAGAGTGGCTAGGTTTGTTAGACAAGAGCCACCTGGTAGAAAACCATGCTGGTTGGTTGAGATATACGGCAACGTGAATGCGAGGAGACGCTGGTGTATAATTTTTTCAAAGATAAAGGATAGTGTTGGGAGAATAGAAATTGGTCGGTAAGATGAAACATTAAAGTTGTTGCCTGATTTGAGAAGTGGAACAATATTTGCCTGTTTCCAGGTATTAGGAAAATAGCCCGCGGCAAAACATCTGTTAAATAATTTAGATAGAGGGACGCAAAGAGTACTGGCAGTATATTTTAGGAAAAGAGGACCTATAGTGTCGGCACCGGTAGCTTTGTTGGTACGAAGAGTTTGAAGAAGGTCATGAACTTCACTTGGTGTGGTAGTTATGCTTGATAGGGTTCTGTTTGAGGCTGTACCAACGGGTGGGAGCGGTTGGTTTTGTAAGGGAGGGGAGAAGTTGGAGAAGAAATACCTGTTGAACAGTTCATTGCGATCGGCGCCGTCTGCTGTTGCATCGTTGTGGTTCACGCTGACAGGAATCCGCTCTGTCCTCCGTGTGTTGATGAGACTCCAGTAGCGCTTGGGATTGCTGCGGACGTTTTCAGTGACAGTGATACCGTTGGCAATTTTTCCACACAGTTTATAAACACACTTTCCATCTGGTTCGTGGAAGTACTTTCTATTGCACATTTTGTAGTGAAATCCATGGACCGCGAAGCGTGTCACGGTGTGTCGCAGGTCATAGCCAACTTTATTCCATTCTGACGTCATCATGGCGTCTGTTCGGTGGAAATCTATCCTCTAGCTCTTGAAGTAAGGTTGGTATTGTTTCGTGGAATGCACTGATAATCCTAATCGTAGATCTTCTATATAGAAGGGTTGTCTTATCAGGAGCGTTCTTCGCCAGGCAGAGCGCTTTCTTGAGATACTTGGCCTTCACTCGTTCTAGTACAGCTAGGTTGTCCTTTGTTAGGTACTCCCAGATAATCTCTAATGCGTATGTCATGATAAGGGAGATAATGTGGAATAGGGCTATTGCTGCCTCTATAGATAATTGTCAAAGAACCTTGATGTCATTCATTACTGCGACTGCTGAGGCTGCTTTGTCTCTGTGTTTGGTGAATCTTTTTCCGTTTGATTGTAAACTCACGCTAAGTACTTGTGGGAAGTACTCTCCAGTTGGGAGTTTCCCACCTCTTCTAAATATACTCGTAATTTGGACTGTTTTTCTCTAAATTAATACTTAGACCGTTTGTATTTGACCAAGTAATAAGTTTATCAAACTATTCCTGTAGCTTTTAATGTGATGTTGAGGCTAACGCCATGTCATCACCATACATGTTAATAGAGACCTCCTCACTGGTGATTGATTCAGCTACGTCCCTTGTGACAACGTTGAAAAACATCGGACTTAAAGGATCTCCCTGCAACACTTCCGTCGTCTGCTTTATTACCTCTGATCTATACAGGTTATCGTCAATCAATGTATATAAAATGTTTCGATAGGAGTGAATTAATTATCCTTTATAGGTGGTGAGCCTGACCTGTAAGTTGTGCCAGTTTACTTGTTAGTACATTCGGTCTAGCGTCGAATGCTTTAGCATAATCTATAAACAATACTTGAAGTTTTCCTTTCGGAAGACGGAGAGCTTCAGTAATGTTTCCTATTAGGCATTGGACAGCATGAGTAAGACATTAAGAAAGTGTAAAACACTTGAATTTCTCAATAGAATGTATGCACCGGAAAATTAAAATAAGTATGAAAATTGAAGGTGCCTATTGAACTTTCCTTGTGGGGTGTTCATTCTGAATACGTACTGAGAAGCTGTTCTTTTAAGAACTTCTTTTTTAAACGAGTATAACAAGCAGGGTTTAGTAACTCACTAATGTAGTGCAATGTCTACTTAATAACTATACCTAATGGTTTACAAGAGTGTTGAAAGCATTCAAATTGCTTTGTAAAGACTCAAGTGCTGAGCATGTTTTACTTAGCAAACTATCTCCTAAAAAATCCAGCTGAATTTTTAGAAGGAATCTTGCAACCGTTCCGGCACACAGCACTTGTAATTTTTGCGGATACGTTGACAGTTGTAATGTCTTTGTGTTGAAATTTGTAAAAGAAAAAATGAAAAGTAAAAGCATCAGCTTTGCATGAAGATTAAACTAAGTTCATATTTCTTAACGTACTCAACACATAAGTTTACTCGTATTTTCTTCTTCACACTATATCTCGAAGTTCAATTCGTCCTTCTGCAACATATCTGTCGTTTCTCCTGGAGATTTTCGTTTGACAGTGGTTGCGACATGTAGGCCTGTGAGTTGTCCAGGAAATATTTCAGCGCCACGGCATGTAGCGGAGACTCGCACAGCAGCGTGTAGAACCGCATTTATTATTCGATGGCACAAAACCTTAGTTGCGTTCATGTGTAATGGTCCCTTTGGTGAACATTTCATTTTATAGTATTTAAATAAAATCTCAAGAAAATATTACCGCAGTAAAGTTGGTAAACTGTCAACCTTTACTTCTCTGTCGAAATTGGCTCAGAGAACATCAAAAGCTTACCATTTTGTAGCTATATTGTTTGTTTTGTTGTTTATCCCCACTATATTCCTCAGTCTCCCGGTACTTATTTATTTTCTATAAAGTTTTGTGCCCCCACCCTCACTTCTAATTCCCAAAAGCCGCTACTGGACAATACAAAGTGAAAATATGAAGTTAGTATCTTAAAAGTATTAACATTTGTATTTCTATAATTATTTAAACTATAAAAACACTTTACTTTTAAATCACTTTCTGCCATCCACTAATTTACGCCTTCAGAATTTTTCAATGATAAATCGTTGGCGGGTTCAGTTCTCGCTCAGTCTGGTGGTATTCGAAAATATCCTTCGTCTCCTGTACAATAGTGTTTTGCATATCTTTTTTTTTTTTTTTTTTTTTGTCAAGAAATAGCATAAAAGCATTCAAATATACATTTTAATAAGTACAGTTTTCAGTGGTCAAGTCATGATTATTTCTGTGGCTTGGTTCTAAAAGGGCCAATATCATTTTTTAAAAATAGAAATTGAGATATTAACTGATACAAACGCGTTTTATCCTGGCTTGCAACATGTTAAAATGGCCAATGTCTCTGTTAAGTACTAAACGAACAGTTAACGTTTAATTAAATAAGCCCTTGCCAATAATGTTAGATTACCAATAAAGATTAGAGACCTGGCGATTTTTAAAGAATACGATAGAAAATACTAGCGTTTAGTAAGGTGCCTTCCACAAAGAAAGTATAAAGTTATTTAAAGTTAGTTGCTGAAAAAAATAATTGGAAAACTATAAGCAAAACTTCAAATGCTCATAGCTCAAAAACAGGTTTTTTGACATTGGCCCTTTTAGAACCAAGCCAAAGATTTTGCAACTGCGATGTGCACGTAAAGGAACTTCTACGGGGAAAATAAATTCCGGCACTTCGTTTAACGTCGCTTTAACTCTCATATTACTTACTAGCGTTTACCCGCGGGCTCCTCCCGCATTGTATCATGTTGTTCCACGGATGTACTTGCAAAGTTTCTTGGTAATGAAATGAAATGTCGTATGGCTTTTAGTGCCGGGAGTGTCCGAGGACATGTTCGGCTCGCCAGGTGCAAGTCTTTCGATTTGATCCCGTAGGCGACCTGCGCGTCGTGATGAGGATGAAATGATGAAGACAACACACACACACACACACACACACACACACACACCCAGCCCCCGTGCCAGCGAAATTAACCAATGATGTTTAAAATTACCGACCCTGCCGGGAATCGAACCCGGGACCCTTGTGATCAAAGGCCAGCACGCTAACCATTTAGCCATGGAGCCGGACTCTTGGTAATGAAATAATACATTATGAACTGTTGTAGTAATAGAATTTAAAATTATATCAACACACTTGAAGGTACATCACAAATAGAAATTCTACTACATTTGTTTTCCCGCAGTCTGGTAACATTTTGAACCTTTGCGAATTATTGATACCAATTAGTTTTCGTACACCATTTTTAACTGCGAAATCATTCATCCAATGCCGTAGGATAAACAATATTACGTTTCACACACATTGTAGTACAATCTCATAACAAGCAACGGTTTCTACTACTGGGCATGTAGTTATGATTTCCACTAATGATAAAGTTGAGAAGAAATATTCATAGTAGACTTTTTAATTTACATTTAAAACGAAGTCATTACAGGCTAGAATAAACGAAGTCGAGAAAATACGTTTTGAAGTCATCGTTTAAGAATTAAGAAACAAAGCTGTTGTACATACGATTGAAGCAATTAATCTACACCTGAAAACAATCATTCCATATTCATTCATGAAACCATTGAACTAAGGTCAATTTTCCATAGAATAAATCCCTAGATTGCATCATAGCAGATAATCTCTTGCTATTTTAAGTTCCGTGTTGTATCCATGGTGTGTCATAGCGGTCATAGAACAAAATTCGTCATCTGTAAGCAACGAGCTAGTCTGTAAGCAATCATTTGACACTCGTTTATGGAATTGAGGTTAATTTTCCAGAGAATAATTGCTGGAATGTATCATGGCTGTTCCTTGCTGTTTTCAAGTTCCATGCTATTTGTTTGTTCAGTACACCGCCATCTCGATCCTCTCCTGCTGCCTGCTCTATGCCACTAGTTTAACACAGGAAGGCGCGAATACCAATATTTTTTTTCAAGTCGCCGTAGGAGTGCAGTCGTAGACGCACAATCTTTGCAGTCAGTGTAACAGTGTAGCATTGTTACTGATGCGTGCATGTGTGTGGAAAGATGTTATTTCATAAAATGAGAAAACGTGCCTGTTTACTCTCGTTTGTACAAGTGATACTTGGTATAGAGCTGTGAAATGAATGAATCATGATATCCGTATAGATATTTTAAAATTTATTTTAAAGTGTAGGCTACTTGTTTTCTTCCGTTGGTTCAAGTTATATTTTTTGTAAAACAAACTTCAGATTCCCCCCCCCCCCTCTCCTCGGCAAGGTGGTTCGCAGCCAGAAGAGATAAGATTCCATGAAATACCGTCTAGTAGGGAATTAAGAGAAAAGTGGCTGTCTACTATATCTAGGCAATATCCTAATAAAGGAAGTAATTGGATATCCTCAGATTACTCTCACAGCTGTAGCCTTTACGCCTTATTTCAGAATGTGGTTAAAGCCATGGAGGGTAGCGAATTCCTTGTGATAAGATTTGTGACGGACAATTACAAAACAAATGTCTTCACGTTTAGACATTTTGGACAACCTAAATATCCAAATGTCGCAATAAATCTATAATCAGAAAATCAAATCCGAATTTGCGTGCACTTTGTTCATGTAGTTGAAGAAACGATGGAGTGTGACATTCGCGTCAGCAACATCTCACTGCCTAGAGCTTCGACACCACTAAATGGAACTCGTTATGCATCAGGACAGAGGATGACTTCGATACCCAAAAATCTTGTTTTGTTGCTCTGATGAAGCATCCGCAGGAGTTTACAGAAGCTGTTGTGTCCTACTATCGAAAGTCCTTCAAACTTACAAGCGTAAGATAAGGACTTGCTACTTCCTCCCTTTCAGAATGTGTTCTGTTAGAGTGTGAGGTCAAAGGATATCATAAGACTGCTAGTTATATTATCCTAACCAAGTTCGTAAGACCTCTATTAATTGATATTGCGTTGGCAAGAACACACAATGTTAGCCGCCTGGTGTACCATATCACTCCAAGCCTTCGTCCAGAAGAATCTTTAAATTGTGAGATGAAGAAGTAAACTATGACTTCATACAGGTAATGTTACCGATATTTAATAATACTGATGTAATTTACGAACTTCAGTGAACGTATGACTACACTGCATAGTGTTTTGTAGGCTGTCATTTTAATACCTTAAGAACTTTGCGCGTCTATGCCTGCTATCTAGCGGAGAATTTTTGTCGCAGCCTATTCGCAAAAAGTCTCGCATAGAGCAGGCAGTGTAGGAGGATTGTGACGGCGGTGGTTCAGTCTATCCGTTACGAGTTTTGGTATAAAAAACAGCGAGAGCACATAAAATCTTCTACCCGTACATCACATATTATGACCAGTTTTATTAAATCTCGGACGATATTACTAGGATACCTCTAAAACCTGTCCGATTCATTAATGGGATTTGGAATAATTTCGCAGAGAATAAATCGCTAGATTGGATCATAGAGCAGAATGCAGGGAAGTAGGAACGTACCTCTGTGAGGTTTGACCATATTCCTTGCTATTCTAATTTCCATGCTTTTCGTGTGTCTGATCAGGTCTAATCTGCTCCTTAATAGCTTTGATTTAAAAATGGCGTCAGCACATAAAGCCTTTTACTCGTATATCAGTTATTATGACCAACTTTAATTTATTAAATCTTTGACGCTATAACTACCTCTACGACACCTCCCAGTGCTTTATGAGCGTCGGTGCAAATGTTGGTGCTGATCAGTGGACGCGTGTAGATTTGTATAGTGAACAAACTTACCGTACTTTTGATTTTATAGGTATAGGTTAGTGAAGCTGGGGTGTAGATGAGCTGTAAATGGAACTGAAGCGAATATGGTCTCAGTTAAGGTACAGCTTTAGCATTTGTCTGGTTTAAAAATGGAGACCGGGCGAGTTGGCCGTGCGGTTAGGAGGCGCGCGGCTGTGAGATCGCATCCGGGAGATAGTGGGTTCGAATCCCACTGTCGGCAGCCCTGAGGATGGTTTTACGTGGTTAACCTATTTTCACACCAGGCAAATGCTGGGGCTGTACCTTAAGGCAACGGCTGCTTCCTTCCAACTCCTAGGCCTTTCCTATCCCATCGTCGCCATAAGACCTATCTGCGTCGGTGCGACGTAAAGCCACTAGAAAAAATGGAGAAACCACGGAAAACTGTATTCAGGGCTGTTGATGGTGGAGTTCGAACCTACCATTACTGGAATATATTTTCACAACATGTCTCGTAGCGCGAAGCAGACTGGCTTAGTGGTAAGGGATGAAACGCAACCAGAAATTTGCTGGAGGTGAAAATTTTACTAATTTAGAATATTTGTGAACACTTAAAATAGCTTTTCTTTGTTTGGTAATTATGTAAGCTAATAATAATTATAATAATAATAATAATCGAGTGGCCTCAGCCACGTTATGAAAGGTGAACAAAATTGAAAATATGATTACCTCCGAGGTTGAGAGAGTGTAGAATTCATGTTTGAGAAGGATACCGAAGGGAGCCTCATTTTAAGCTCTCCTGCCGTAAAGAAATGATAGGATAGAAGGAAAGAATATGAAACTGTAAGTCCCAACTGTTAGTGAAAATCTCCCTGCAATAGCGGACTGCCGGCTAACGTACAGTACGGTGCGAACACGTCTCATGAGTTTGTCCTTTGGAAGCTCCGTCTGTCGATCAGCAGTAGGGTGACTGTCTCCAGGTCTCAAGAACGTAGGTTCTACATTGGCAGAGGTAATATAATTTTTTAAGGGGGAAGAAAGTCTATTCGGCGCTCCATGTCGTAAATGTTGGCAAAACTGGTGTAAACCGGACAAAATTTATTAAAGACTGTGTCAAAGATCGCCCAACAGATCGTTTCTCTGCCATCGGAACGTCGAAATAGACTCAGAGGCAGCCTGGATGGCGTCAGATCAAAATGAGTCTATGAGGGATGCGATCACTATTGCGTGCTTCTGTCGTTGTGGTTGTCAGTGTCGTGTGTTGTGAAGAGGAAACTGTTGGTAAAAACGCGAACACCCAGTCCCAGAGTCAGAAGAATTACTATTACTACTACTACTACTACTACTACTACTACTACATACATGCTTCCATTCCTCCCCTAAAGGGGGAGGTGCGCCTCCTCGACGGTGACGCCGTCTCTCAGACCAGGAGATTTGTATCGGAGAAGGAGATGTAGGGAGAAGGTGAGAGGGTTTGCGCCCGTGGTCTATACTAGGAACTGTCTCGATATTCGCCTTAGTGCAGGAGAATGGAAATTCACGCAAAACTATTCTCAGAACAGCCGACAGTGGGAACCAACCACTCGGTCCTCCGAATACACAGGCGTAGAGCCACGGTAGAGTCGTGGCCATCCTTCCACTACTCGGTTGGCCGGTCGGAGTGCAGAGCTCTTGCACAACGCACCAGCCCTGGCCTCTTGTGGGCCGAAACCTACTCTGCATCCAGGTGCGATTAAAACTCCCGATCCGGCCAGGAATCAAACCCGGAACCCTCTGAACCGAGGGCCTTAACGCAGACCATTCAGCTAAGGAGTCAAACCAAGAAATAACATTCATGTCTTCATGTTTGTGAACATTCCCAAAGTCATGTCGAGAACAGTGTAAGATAGCGCCATCGTCAACTTTACTTTGCCATTCATGCTAATCTTCGAGGTTCTAATATAAAACACTAAGAGTCCTCTCTGTGCGCTAGCGAGAATTCTAAGGTACGAGAGACTTCCGCTAGGTGCCACGTGCTGAAGGACACTTGCTGCTCTCTTTGAATTCATGTCTAAACTACAAGGATTGGTCCTCGGCGTCGTGTCTCTCTCTACTGGTGGAATATTCGACGAACCGAACGGAAAGAAAAGAAACCCAAGAGGTATGCAGTTCCTAACAAGTTTTCATTTTCACCTCTATAATTACTAAGTTAGGACTCAAACCCGAATCCTCCACCTTCGGGCTGTTGAAACTCATTTGAATGGAAATTATAGACAGTGAAAAAAATCTATAGAACTCTCCGTACATTACTACAGATCTGTCTATATAGGTAGGGTATATTAATCTCGTTGTACTGTCACTTAAAATATTTCTAAATAAATCTCCACAAGCAGCCAAGTTGACATCAAAAGAGCTAATTATGACTCGCGTGAACCACCGACCTAGCGGAATTGGTTGACGCTCTGATCAATGGGGTAGGGATGAATTTTCGGAGATGGTCCCATTTTCACATTTCGTGCAAATTAGGACAGGCCTATAGTGAATTTTGAAGATATTTATTAGTGCCGCCGGACCGGAAAATGCCCACGAATTGTACGGCAATCGGGAAAATTATAACAGAACGCTGAGGTTGTATGCTAATTCTGGGGGAATCGATCACTTTGTCATTTATGCCCATTCCGTTTCTTAGCAGATACCTCCGTTCTTCTGAGGGATAGATCTGTCCTTTCTTCATTGAGTAGTGTTGCCAGGAACTCGAATACTCCTTGCAATAATATTTATCAAAACCACAACACTGTTCCAGTTTTATTTACTACTTGTAAGATATGGCTATAGTTTTATGTATACAATAACTCTTTTTTTTCACAAACTTAATTTCAGAAGATATCATTCGACAGACCATAAATGGGCCAGCACTCCTAGGAATACCAATAAGTTAATGTTACACAGATGGATTGGAATGACTGATAACATTTCGTCGTGACTTAACTAATGCGTGCATGAGGGTTTTTTCACATGTGGGAATAAAGACAATTTTGAGCAATGGGTGTATTCAAAACCCAAATCCTCCCCCCACCCCCAAACAAACTTACGACCTTGGACACAAGAAAGTATCCACTTGGCCAGAAGCACTGCCTCAGTGTCTCGAATACCTGAGGGGCTCATATTTAATGACCATGGGTTGGTGACCATAGAGCAGCTGTTAAACCGAACAACGCTTCTCCTGTCCTTCGTATCTGACTTTTCTCACTCACATCTCCTTTTTTAAGGGCAGGTGTATAGGTTTTTCGTCCTCTAGGAATCCATTTTTATCCTCACCTTTCGTGACCTTTTTCTCATGATAATGATCACATTTTCATTACTAAGCTTTGTCAAAAATTTTATAAGTTGACTCGAACTACAGCCGTGAACGAGCTCATTTACAAGGCCAACTCTATGCCACCAAACGAACGCCGATCTATGGTTATGAGAGTTTCAAACATCTCATGCAATATCGATATAACTACAATTATAATTTTGTCTGTTCACTTCAGATTTTTTAAACTCATACTGCCTACCTCGGATTAGATATACAGAAGTCAAAACAGGCTCGTTTCAGTTCTTGTCCGTTTTGGTTTACGTCGACATACGGCCTAATGGGTAACAAACTGAATATAATTTCTTGAAACTCGGTATGTAGGTTCAGGGACAACCAAAGTGTGCACTAGGCTATGCATCATTTGTGTACAGTGGCATAGTAATATGAGCGGGGAAAAAAGCCTTTTCGTTAATATAATCCATATCGAAAAACGGTACTTTGGGAAGGCTGTAGAAAATATAACTTTCCATTTTTTTAATGTTGCATACGTTTTGTCGTGAGAAGAGTAACAATAGACATTCGGGAATGAGAAGAAAACTGTAAGGAAATAACAGCCAAGCAATTGTTGGGGTGGAGGGGGAGGGAGGCTCAAGAAGGGGGAGTGAGGGTAGCTGAAATATCAGATATCGTTGAAATGTCTTAAGCTGAGTATCGTTAGTTTAGGCGTACTCTCTCTTTCTTGCCACTCATGTCAGTCATATGGTGTTTTTTCCTACTGCAAGTACAAAATAATCTAACCTGTCAACGACAGATGCGCAATAGCTAATTCATTTTTGTGCGCTATTGTCATTTATTCTTAAAGTAATTTAAACTCCGTGCCTAAGTATATGTCTGCCTCTGTGGTGTAGTGGTTAGTGTAATTAACTGCCATCCCCGGAGGCCTGGGTTCGATTCCCTGCTCTGCCACGAAATTTGAAAAGTTCTAAGAAGACTGGAATGGGATCCACTCAGCCTCGGGAGGTCGACTGAGTAGAGGAAGGTTCGATTCCCACCTCAGCCATCCTTGCAGTGGTTTTCCGTGGTCTCCCAATTCTCCTAACTCTGCCTTGCCTATCCCTTCCCATCTTCCTATCCCCGCACCAGGCCCCTGCTCACCATAAAATGTGGGCCACTTGGCCAAGGTGCCGGTTCTCCCCCCAGTTGTATCCCTCACCTAAAGTCTTACGCTCCCGGACACTGCCTTTGTGGCGGTAGAGGTGCAATCCCACCCTGAGTCAGAGGTAAAAATCAACCCTGGACCGTAAACTGATGAAAGAAAGAAATAAAGAAAGAATAATAATAATAATAATAATGTTATTTGCTTTACGTCCCACTAACTACTTTGTAAGATCTTCGGAGACGCCGAGGTGCCGGAATTTAGTCCCGAAGGAGTTCTTTAACGTGCCAGTAAATCTACCGACACGGGGCTGTCGTATTTGAGCACCTTCAAATACTACCGGACTGAGCCAGGATCGAACCTGCCAAGTTGGGGTTAGAAGGCCAGCGCCTTAACCGTCTGAGCCACTCAGCCCGGAAAGAAAGAAAGAAAGAAAGAAAGAAAGAAAGAAAGAAAGAAAGAAAGAAAGAAAGAAAGAAAGAAGCCTAAGTATACATTATGACTACATGGCGAATTGCAACAAGTATAGTATGTTAATAATTGTTTTATCAACCTCATTCTCAGTATTTTAATGATTCAAACCGCGCGTTACTTCACTTGACAGAACCGCGCAATCTCTCTTCAGTGGGCATGTAGGCGGTAGAGCTATCTACACGTCGAATATGGAGTTAACTGATCGGTCTTTCGATACAGACAGTAGATGCCTCTGACGCCTTCCACGGTGTATGCTAGTGCCACCTTTGAACGTACATGAAAACAAACACGTTGTTACGGCGGCTCTGCGCCACCTATCGTTTTGCTGTGGAATTTACTACTTATCCTTTCCCCCACTCTACCTGCCAACGTAAATACTTTAATATAGCCCTAGCGTGAAGAGAAACTGTGTGCTTTATGTAAACTTTGTAGACGAAATTAACCCGATTTTCCTGAAGAGTGTAATTCTGAGTGATGCAACGAAAATATGTACGAAGTGCACTCCTATTATCTTCAATGTTGAGTAGTCCATCGGCTATTAAAGTTAAAATATCTTTGCTAAGATATTTACTAGTCCTTTCAGGACTAAATTCTAGAAAGAAAGACGAACTAAGCTTTTGATATATATTATAAAGTAATTAAAATTTTCATATACCATAGGGCATTCTCTCGAACAGATTTATAGCAAGACCCTTTTACAGAAATTCCTATGTTTGTAACTCTGAACACTGTAGTTTTGATGGAAATATGCATGATCTTGATTATTATAAACGGTCCAAAATCATTAATATTTTTCGGATTTCTTTTCGGGAGTTCATTCGCCATAATTTTCATCATTTAAAACTAAGTTAATATACTGACGTAGTAAGTGATCAGGCCAAAATTCCCAAACCCTGGAGTACCAGCAACTCATTACCATACAGACTTCTTGGCTAGTTAACACTTGCTTTCAGCTAACATTGCCGCTTCATAATAAGAACAGACTAAGTAAACACTTGATAGCGAATCTGCAGCCTGGGTGACAGCTCTAAATTCAAATAAGTGATGATTGATTGTTCGATTTAATGTAACAAATAATAGTACACAAGTTTATTGGCAAAGTGTGTTACGGACAGAATAAGAGAAGAACGAGGTATACAAATTTCCATGCTGATTTTTCTGTACAACTTAAAGGCTCAAGTGGAGAGCGTATTTTTGGTCCAGACGATATCATTGCAGCCTAACAATAGGAAATTATGAACAGAATGTTCAATTTATTTATTTCTTAATCCGTTTACGCTCCAGGGTTGGTTTATCTCTCCCACGCAGAGAGGGACTCACCTCTACTGCCTGAAGGGTGGAGCGTGAGATTTTGAGTCGGGGGAGATCGGAAGTGATAGACAAGGGAGAGAGAAGGAAGCGGCCGTGGTCTTAAGTTAGGTACCATCCCGGAATTTCCCTGGAGGAAAACCACAGAAAACCACTTCGAGGATGGCTGGGGCGGGAATCTAACCCGCTTCTACTCAGTTTACCTCGCATTACTTCTCAAATTTAGTGGCAGATTCGGGAATCGAACCCGGGCCTCCGGGGGTGGCAGCTAATCACACTAACCACTATACCACAGAGGAGGACATGTGCAATTTAAAATATAAGTTACAGGGGCTGCATTTGTATAATAATCTGTATTCTTAAGTTCAGGGGTACTAAAATAAAGTTGTTGATCTATGAACTCTCAAATTTCCTAGGCCCGGTACTGGAAAATGGATAATACCGGAGGCGTCACAATGCAGAGCTCTACTCCCAGACTGAGACTCTCAGACTGCCAGGAAAAGTAGGGGGCTAGCTTTCTATACTCAAGCGGATAGATTGTGTCCTAGTAGACTGACCGACTACCTACTCACCTTCTGGTCCGGCCACCTGGCTGACTGAGACATTAAAGGACATATAAGAACTGGGGCTGACAAAAAAAGACATGCAGGAAAGAAATATATAATAGGCAGAATGTAACTCCATGAAGTAACAAAGTTTTGCTATCTCGGTAGCAATGTTCAAGAAACAATAGATGTCTCAGTTAAATCAAGAGAAGTATAGCACTGGCCAGAACGCTTTTCAGAATAAAAAGAAACTTTTGCTGAACAAGCACATAATGTCCACACCAAGAAGAGATTTATGAAACACTTGGTACGGAGTGTCTTGACATATGGGTGTGAAACGTGGACGTTAGTAAAGCAGGAAAAAGTTCCTCTCGAGGCAACGGAAAGGTCGGTTTAGAGGAGAATTACCAGAACCAGGTGGACTGATAGGAAGAGCAATAGGGTGATTCAGAAGGAAAGAGGAGAGGAAAGACAACTAAAGTAATAGGAAAACTCAAAGCAAAGCTCATTGGACACTTACTTAGGCATGCAACTCTTCAAAACATTTTCGAACTCAAGATTTTAGGAAATAAAACATTTTATTAAAAAAAAATATGATTAGTGAGATGCCGTATTCTTCCTACTTAGAGATGAAAAAATCTGCTGAGAAAACGAAACTATGGGTGTAAAGACAAGTTTTAGCCTTTTGAAGGAATAAAAAGAAAATGTAATTCCACAACTCTTTTGGTATCCGTATGACCGTATAATACAAGCTGTTGTTATAGACTCATTCTTTTACTCTTTTAAGCACTGTCCACTGCAATAATAATTCATCATGCTTCTGTCTTTGGGTCCTTCATTTACCAGCCAGGTGCCGTTATATTACAAGTAACCATCAGGGTATCTGCGTAATTGTTTTAACGAATATGTGTGTATTTTATCGGACTACATACATTCGAACCTTTGTGTAGCGAGATCATTTGCTCACATGTCGGGTTACAATTCTGGAACGAAAGAACCGATCCGAAGAGCTGAGGTACTGTATCACTGGAAATGCAAGACGTGAGGGAAATATGACAGCTGGTGGTGGACCTCGGATACGCGGGCGCGGAACGGAGGGGGAGGGGGGCGTCAGGGGCTTAGAAATGTGATTTTGTGGAATATGATTTCATCTGTGATTAAAAACTAAAATAAGCCATTTGAAGGAGGTTCTAGCCGGCCCCGTGGTGTAGGGGTAGCGTGCCTGCCTCTTACCCGGAGGCCCCGGGTTCGATTCCCGGCCAGGTCAGGGATTTTTACCTGGACCTGAGGGCTGGTTCGAGGTCCACTCAGCCTACGTGATCAGAATTGAGGAGCTATCTGACGGTGAGATAGCGGCCTCGGTCTAGAAAGCCAAGAATACCGGCAGAGAGGATTAGTCGTGCTGACCACACGTCACCTCGTAATCTGCAGGCCTTCGGGCTGAGCAGCGGTCGCTTGGTAGGCCAAGGCTCTTCAAGGGCTGTAGTGCCATGGGGTTTGGTTTGGAAGGAGGTTATAATGCCTGAAGGGATAGCATTAGACCCCTTACATTTGCACAGGAAAATGATCCAAAACCCCAAAGTATAATGCAGGAGGAAGGGACCCGAAATTTGAAATTTTAAAAAGTCGGTGAGCAGCAAAAAAGAAAAAAAGAAAAATTACTTCAAATAATTCAGATTTACCATAAAATCACTTCAATTCTTTTACCTCCAAATAATCTTAATCTCAGCTTCTGAATGTAAGTTCCAACCCTCGATATGAATATAATGGAATATAATATTTTATGCTACAAATAACTCCACTATCGTGGTAGACTTACGACAATTAAGGCAGAAGTTACATGGTGTACGGATTCGTGTCTGGTATCTTCGAAAGGAGGAGTTAGAATTTGATTTAAACGTGTCTTCATAACTTTTGCCAGACTCCAACTTCATAAATCATAACCACACGGAATCATACGTCGTGCATTAGAATATGCACTGACTGGTATAGAATGATGCTGAGTAGTAGAGTTCTCGCATGCTTGGGCTACAGTTACTTTCGTCCACAAACGACCCTTGGAAACAACACTATAATCTGGCCAAATATGGCAGTACGCTAAGGCCATTAAATAAAATTAAGAAAAAGACCGCTCTCACTGACATTGTAAACAGAATTGTGCTGAATTGATCATGTAAAATCTCTATCATTTCACTCTTAAATCAGACTTGCATTGCACGACATGGTCATAAAAACCATGCAGGACAGTCCCTCACTTAACCCCAGTCACGTTCTTTTGCGGAAACTCGTCACGACCAAAGAACGCAGAATAACAGTGAATTAACTAAATAGAACATATTCCAATTCTAGTAGAGTAGTGTGATACATAGTGATTAAGATGGTTTAAGGAATGAAAGACAGCCAGGTTTCAGTTTAGACGATGCAGATCCTTCAGACTTCAGATGTGGGGATTTTATTATTATAATAGGAACTCGATGTAGGTAGCATTTGCTGAGATATTTGAAAATTACTGGTCACGATAGTTTAGTGGATTTGGATTCATATACCCAATAATTAAAATATTTAGATTGTGCGGAATGATTGAAATAAAGGACTGAAATTCTATCTGCAATATACTTCTAAATAGCCCTAGTTATGGATCGTCTATGACGAAACAAATTTAGGATATTTCAAAATTATATGTACAAACTGCGGAGGTGTTTGCATCGCAATAGAATAAGGAGAGAGGTCTAATAAAAGTAGATCCGAAAACCAACAGTTTCTGATATATAGCTTAATCATGTTTCAAACCGTTACAACGTTGTTCGTGTTTTAAGCTCAAAGTACCAGGATCTCCATCGGATGTCAACAGCGTCTTGGATTATAGTGGCATTTGAAGCAGCAGTTTTGGTCCCTCACACGTTGGCACGTTCATTCATGAAATGAATGCCGGCCATCAGTTCGTTAGAGAAACGTCTGATATACCAAAACAACTTCTTCACATGCGACTATAATCCAAGTCTTTGTTAATATCAAATGTAGTTCCTGTTATCTTGACCATAAAGCATGAACAAAGCTGTAACTATTCCAAATATAATTACGTCATATCTCGGAGACGGTTGTCTTCGATCTTTGTTACAATTTTTCCTTGTTTCAGTGTCCTCTGTTCATCCCTGCAAGTTGTACCTCCAATTTTGAAACATTCTGTTGTGTTAGGCTGGAATAATCGTATCTTTTGAGGCATGAGTCTGGTGGAATTCCTAAGCTATTTATCACAAAGATCTGTTCCCACATACATGAGTGAACATTTCTAATATATTGCAGCTGCCGGTCTGAGAGGCTCAGGCAGTTGTGGGTTGGCTTTCAGGGACGAAGTTTTGAGGGTTTGATCCTGGCTCAGTCCGGTGGTTTTTCGAGGTGCTCATATTAATCAGCTTCGTGTCGGAAAAGTTACTAACACGTGAAAGAAATCCTTAGAGAAAACATTCTGGCACCTCAGCGTCTCCAAAAAAATCGTAAAAGCAGTAAGTAACACGTAAAAGTATTATTATTATTATTATTATTATTATTATTATTATTATTATTATACTTGCAGTAGAAAGGAATACCTTGTGATGAACAAACGACACCAGGGCTAGCGGACAAAGGAATAATAATTGTTTCTCCAGACCTTCACGTATATTTGGTCACCTGCAGGAAGTTGAATCAAATGGATTAGGAGCTCTTACCACGCCCACAATTTCCAGCGTGCGTTGTCTCGTCAAACTTCCAATTAGTTTTTCTTCGCTGAAAAAACACTCGTAGGGGAAACAAGCTAGCGATACGTTGTCAACAATCATTTTAATGAGTTTCCTGACTCCAAATCCACGTAGTTCTATGTCGATTATTGTGGATCGATACAACGGGAAGTAAATAAGTACATTGGTAAAATAAATTTCCTGTGGTTATTTCTAGCCGGCTGAAGCCCTTGTAAGGACGACCTCCGATGAGGTTGGGCAGCATCTGCCAAGTGTAGGTAACTGCGTGTTATTGTGGTGGAGGATAGTGTTGTGTGGTGTGTGAGTTGCAGGGATGTGGGGAAGAACACAAAATCCCAGTCCCCGAGCCAAGGAAATTAACCATTTAAGGTTAAAATCCCTGACCCGGCTGGAAATCGAACCCGGGAACCCTGTGACCGAAGGCCAGCACACTAACCATTTAGCCATAGAGCCGGACAAAACTCGTGACCTCATCTTGAGGTGGTTCACAACTTTTCAGGCACACCCCCAATGGAGGTGAGCTGCGTGTACCATCATTGGTTAATTTCGCTGCCACGGGGACTGCCACCATCATTTCATCTTCATCATGACGCGCAGGTCGCCTACGGGAGTCAAATCAAAAGACCTGCACCTGGCGAGCCGAACATGTCCTCGGACACTCCCGGCGCTAAAAGCCATACATCATTTCATTTTACCAATCAACCGTGGGGGCTGTAATGTGAAGTACTGATGGATAGCCATGACTGAGACATATAGAAGGCTCTTTTGTCAAACAAGCCTCATCTCGTCATACTCTAGAGAACTATTTCATCCGTGGTAGTTTCAAAGACCCTGACTCAGTTGCCCTCTTTTGATGCACTGAATCCTACACCTATCGATTACACTTGCATGCAAATGGCTCTTGAAAACGATTCGTTAGATTCAAATAAATAGACAGTCGTCAATTTGTGTTTCACTTATTGAAAGATATATTTATGGTCATTTTATTTTCCAAAAGGGAAATCTGACACCATTTTTGTCCAGCAACGCCAACGGCCGTAGCCATGTTGAAACACCGGATCCCATGAGATCTCCGAAGTTAAGCAACATTGGGCGTGGTCAAGATTTGGATGGGTTGCCACGGGCTGTTGGTGGGGGGGTAAGGGAATGGAGGAACGGAAAGGAACTGGCCACCCTACCGTACGTAAATTCCGGCTCAGGCACACCTCTTCGGAGGTTCGGACCTGCCTTCGGGCAGAATACACCCTTACCTTACCTTACCTTGTCCACTAACGGGACTCGAACCAATTAACCAGTGTCAGACCATACAGACTTGACGCCTTTACGATCATGGCTACCATTTCCACGATAAATGTGACAGCTATTATTATATATTACGGTCGAATGAATTTAATCAATAGTGATCAGAAAAAAAATAATAAACGTTTACTTCGTCGTCTCTCCCATTATTGCACACTAATGAACTGATGCCATATCAGAGCAGCTGTTACCTAGTACGGGTCATGAAATGTCCTCTTACGGATCAGTAAGCAGTGGTGAGAGAAAATGAATTTAACTCTCGAATATATACGCGTATTTTATAGGCAGTCGTTTCAGTTGTGTACTTCGTGGATGCATTAGACGAAATAAACTGACAAGCTAATTGGAATAGCCTGTAGACCCACATACTGTAGAATTAAGAAAATGAGTGAAATATGGGTCATTTGTATAAAATGACATCCATCTATAAACTGGTCAATCTGTCCGTATGGATAGTGACTACGAGGTGATAGGTTATCAGTGTAATCCATTACAAATAGGCCTACACAAACCAGTGCACACCACATCGGTACAGATTATACACTAAGTAGCCTATACGGTGTCCGACCTCCCTTACGAAAAGCAACAGTAGGGACCGATTTTGAAACGGCAATCTCTCCACTTCTGTCAAAATTCCAAGTAATCAAAGTTAAACTTGTCGTAAGTTCATGGATGGCCATGCATATATATACACATACATACTCATTATAAACTGTCATGCTTTTCAGCATTCAGTCTGCAAGCCTCCGTGAATTAAGTAAGCTTGTACATAGCAATCAGTTTAACTAGCTTTGTGCCCTCATTTAGTTCTACAACTCTCATATGTAAATCGTGCAAAACAATTTCTAACCATAGTCGTCTTGGTCACCCTCCGTTTTTCTTACTCTTCAAGGCACAGTCCATTATCATCCTTCGTCTCACTTGGTCCACCCACTCAATCTGGTTTATACACAAATCTTTGTCATTCGAATTCATTCTTAACTGTTATCTTCTAATTTACAACCGGGCGAGTTGGCCGTGCGGTTAGGGACGTGCAGCTGTGAGCTTTCATCCCGGAGATAGTGGGTTCGAACCTCAATGTCTGCAGCCCTGAAGATGGTTTTCCGTGGTTTCCCATTTTCACACCAGGCAAATGCCGGAGCTGTACCTTAATTAAGGCCGCAGTCGCTTCCTTCCCTCTTCTAGCCCGTATCTATCCCATCGTCGGCATAAGACTTATCGGTGTCGGTGCGACGTAAAGCAAATTTAAAATAAATAAAATATATATATAATTTCAAGTACTCTCCATCCACTGTACTCGTCTGTTTTTTTTTTTTTACCAGCAATCTTTCATGGCAATTATTTTAATTTATGCGTAAATTAGCCTGAGTCAACCCAGATTTCACTTCCGTGGAGAAAAGTGGATGTCTAAAAACAGACCGATAATTAATAAATTATTGTTTCCAAATTTCACAATCCTGAATTTGTGTCCAATATACTGGTTATACTTGAGATTTATTTATTTTTATTTTATATGGCTTGGCTCAGGCTATGAAGCGTGCTGTTATGGCAAACCATGTTATATGTCCTACATTGTACAGACCACATAATGTTTATATGAAAATGAAAATCCACAACCTGTTCCAGTCATTTGACCGGGTCAGGAATGGATTGAATGAAGCCCCCTTCTAGCGGCGAGGATGGCAATTGTGCCCGCTGCCTAGGCCTGCCGCACTCCTCTGCGGCAATGATTAATGAAATGAACTGAGATTGGAGAGTGTTGCTGGAATGAAAGATGACAGGGAAAACCGGAGTGCCCGGAAAAAAACCTGTCCCGCCTCCACTTTGTCCAGCAAAAATCTCACATGGAGTGACCGGGATTTGAACCACGGAACCCAGCGGTGAGAGGCCGGCGTGCTGCCGCCTGAGCCACGGAGGCTTTCAGAATGTTTATAACTGCACATAATTAATCATGAAATCAAAAATAAATCCCCTGTAGGGAGGGGACGCGGATGAAGAATACACTCACTGTATCCCCTGCCTGTCGTATGAGGCGTCTAAAAGGGGCGACCAAGGGATGATGGAATTAGAACAATGAGACTACTTGTGATTTCTACCATAATGTGAGGAACACCATATTTCGACGTTCTTTGCGATTAGCACCACCATGTGAGGAACACCATGGGTTTGGGCGTTGCCTATTGTTACAACCGTCGTGTGCATCCCACCGAAGCGGGTGAGCGGGCGCTCGGCTGCAGACTAGCGTCTAGCGGCAACAGGTGCTGAGCGCTGCTTTCGAATGGGTTGGTTCCACTGTGTTCAGAATTAGTCTGCGTTACCTACCTGTGATTAGTACCAACATGGTTCTGCTTTACCAGTGATTAATAATACTATGAGGGGATGGTGTTTGGATTTTGGACCCCTTTGGAATACAAGCATCTTCCCAGAAAGTAAGGCATTGTGAATTAGATACACTGATTGTTTTAGATTCATGCTCATTTTTCATTTTTTTAAGATTCTAGTCAGTGGATGTATTTTGAAGTTTTAATTATCGTTCTTTTCGTTGCACCTCGTACCATTCAGGACCGATGATATAGCTGTTAGGCCCCTTTAAACAACAACAATTATCATCGTCGTCATCGAACTTAAATAATACTTATAAACGAAAGATACTTTCTGAGAGTTACAATAAAGGAACATTAGATTGTATACTAACTTCGTAAGTTTATGTACCATCTACATCCCTTTAAAAATTAATTTCTACTATTTATGTCTCTAATTACAGGCGGAAGGGAATTCCGCATAAGAACAAACTCACAGAAATTTCTTTATTCATTTTTATTTTATTTATTGATGATAAAATAAATAATGTGAAACGGTACAACTCAATGACTTATCGATTCACAAACACATTGATGTATAAACTTACGTTCACACACATTGCAAATTGGGCACGTGTTTACATGATCTCTATTACATGAAGTAGTCCACACTACTGTCTCACGAAATGTTTACTATTCTTCAAGAATAACCCTGTAAAAGACGGTAAAAATATGCCTCTGACCCCGTCTTTCTGCATTGAAGAAGTGTATGGATGTTTGAGGGATGTGAGAGCAGGTTGACATAGTCGCTAGCTATTCGTCAAATCAGCCGTGGAACGAATCCCGGACTATACACAAGGGGTTTTGAAATGAAAAGTCACCATAATGTGGTTCGGGTTCCATGAACAATTGGAGATCCCATGGCTATGATCACGATAACGACAGTGATATGACTAAAATGTTATTTATTTTACGTCCCAATGGGAACTTTTACGGATTTCGGAGACTCCGAGGTGCTACATTTTTTCCCACAAGAGTTATATTACGTGCCGGTAAATATACAGATACAAGGCTGGCGTATTTGAGCACCTTCAAGTACCACGGGCTGAGCCAGGTTCGATCCTCCTATCTTGGAGCACAAGTTTGCTTTGATTTATATCTCTGACAACGTGTTCCTTCTTTTCAGTCATGCTTGCACTTATGGATTTAATTACATTTTCAACCGCTAATAATAATAATAATAATAATAATAATAATAATAATAATAATAATCATAATATAATATTAATAATAATGGCTTACCATCTGACCAAAAATGTCTATAACAAAAGATCTATATCTCTGAATGCGAAAATCAAACACTATTGCACTGTTATTCGGCCAGAGGCTCTATATGCAGCGGAATGTCTCGCCATGAACAAAAAAGGCATGATGGAGAAATTGGAGGCCAAGGAAAGAAAGATTTTGAGAAAAATCTTAGGTCCAGTCAAAGACAACGGCGAGTTTAGGAGACGGCACAACCAGGAGTTGTACTCGCATGTGGAGAAAATAACTGATGTGATGCGAAAAAGGAAGATTACTTTTTATCGACACATGGCCCGAATGAATTCAACACGGTTAACCAACAGCATTTTCACTTTCCTCCAAGAGAAAAAGGCAAAGGGGGCATGGTTCAGTGAGGTACAGAAAGATCGGCAGGAGATTGGGATCTCATTTGAAGATATCCAGGAGCGTGTCCCACTTAAGAAAAAACTCCAAGAACATCAGAGTTTCCTACCAAAGCCGAAGATGAAAACTGGAAAGGCATGGACGGAAGAGCGAAAGGAGCAACACCGTATACGAATGAAGGAATACTGGACCAACATTAAAGGTCAAGGGAAACAGTTGAAATGACGTGGTCCTAAGTTGGCCGAAACGAAATAATAATAATAATAATAATAATAATAATAATAATAATAATAATAATAATAATAATAATAATAATAATAATAATAATCTTCAGCGTTTGTCCCTCCTGGTGGCGGGGTCCGCTACACTACTACAGTGTTGATAATACATTGATCTGACGACATTTCTACTGTCCGCATGTCAATTTACTCGTCCCGTGTTACTGACGCAGATGGCAAAGAAACCAGTACTCTATTGTTTGATCTAAGGCTGAGATTTAATTAAATTACTTCTTTGGGGGTAAGCACATAATGCGTTTCCAGAGTTCTTTATGCTGGTACCGTACGGCATGGAGTACCATATGAACATTATTTTCAAATCAGACTACCTCTGCCGGGTTTGAACCCATGATATTAGAATCCGGAGCTCGACTCTCCACCACTAATCCGCAAAGGGAGCCATTCAAATGCTTGCGTGTCGACGAGTTTTAGCTACGAGTTACTAGCTAGAAATAATAAGAATTCTACAGTTATGATTGAGTGCATACCTCAAGAGACTTGTGTTTGAGAGTGTGGAAAGGTGATCAAGGGGATCCTACTTGTTTGTTTCTTTTCTTTCACGAAGTCAGGATCCTCTCTTTCATCTTCCTTATCCGATATCCTTCGGCTAGCTTTTGCTTCCATGTTACTCCGATGGTACTGTATTAGGTTTGGGCGGCTTACAGACTCCACTGAGCGAACTGCCCGCTTGGTATGAGCTACTTACCAGTGAACTTTAATTCGGGAGATGCTGGGTTCAAACCGCACCATCGATAACCATGAATATGGTTTTCCGTGGTTTTATATTTTCACCCAGGTGAACGGTGGAGCTGTATCCTAAGTAAGGCCCCTACCACTTCCTTTTCTGTTCTATTATTTCCCTAGCCTATCGTTGCTAACAACCTTGCTGAGTGTTACGTTAAAGCACCAAACCAAACCCCATGGCGCTACAAACCTGATGGACCTTGGCTTACGAAGAGATCGCTGCTCAACCCGAGCATCTGCTGAGTATGTTTTGTGCATGGTCAACGGAACGAATCTGGTCAGTTGTTAATTTTGGCTTGGTAGAACTGGGCCGGTACCTTATCGTCAGGTAGCTCCCCAAATGTTCTCATATAGACTTAGTGAACTTTGAACCAGCCCTCATATTCAGGTAAAAACCCTGACCTGGCCAGGAATCATCCTCTGGGCCGCCGAGTAAGGGGCAGGCTCTCTATCCCTAGACCACAGCGCCGGCATACGCATAGTTTATAACAGGAGTCTCCCGCTTTTCTTGTCAAGGAGCCACGCTGGCTCGGCAAGAAGAGGGAGAGCCACATTAAAAGGAATCAATTACAAATATTTTAAAACCACTCACAGTTGCAGAAAATGTAAGTAACATCTACAAATTAGAATAGGATTAGTGCTGCCAACGCAAGAGATAGTACAAGGAAGCAGATGGTATTCCAGAGTTTCTAGTTAACTCCCCACTGGACTATGAGTAACTGCGAAAAACTACATAGCCAACTGCCTACGATAGCTAATATCAAAACTAATAGTGAATAACAGCTTTGAGCGCGCTCTGGTAGCAGACTTAAAGAACTATTTCTGTGCATTTCATTGAATATTTTATAACGATTGTCTATGAGACGTAGTTGCAATTTAAAAACGCTATGCCTGGAATATTAATTTTTTAGCCGAGGGGGCTGGTAAAACATACTACACGGGTCGTAGGATGGTGAGCACTTACTATTTGGAATTAAAATATGTAATAGGAGATAACATATCCAACCCTATGGTGTTTTTTAGGATCGAAAGCAATTAAATGAAAGTTCACAAACATTTTCCATGCCAATAATATACAAATTTAAAAAAAACCACATGAAAAACTTATCGAGTCCTCCATTTTTGCAACTTTTATGGCACATTCTTTTACTTTTTGTCTTCGAAAAGTTGCACCTCTTCTTTCGCTTATGAAGAGAGTTATGTTGTATTTACAAATTATCTCTACCTACGGAGTAAATCAGTTCAGATGTTGTTGCAGTTTCTCTACCCAAGTAAAAATTGTGAGAAAGAAACGTATTCTCGTTACCAGAATGGAACGCTTGTTAAATTGAAACTTTTAACGTTTCATATTATTGAAAGCTTACTAAACCAGTCACAGATGCATCAACATCTCATTGACACAGTTATCTGCACTATTACTTGAATCGCACAAAGAAGAAGATTGCAAGAAGAAACATCCACCAAGGAAACTTTGCAGAAAGTAGAATGAAAGTCTCAGAAACTGTTTCATATTACAGTTGATGATATTAAATGGTGGAAAGTTAGCTTTGTTTCACTGACGTAAATTCTGTCCTTCCTGTTAGGTTAACCACACAAGGACCAATGACATTTTTTGCCTACTCCTAACTCTTCTGCACTTCAGTGATTTTGTCTTAGATCAGGAATGGTTCAGAGTAAAGTCAAATTAAATCGTAATGTATCCAGCAAGTTGGCCGTGCTGTTAAGGGCGCGCAACTGTGAGCTTGCATTCAGGAGGTAGTGGGTTCGAACCCCACTGTCGGAAGCCCTGAAGATGATCTTCCATGGTTTTCCAGTCTCACACCAGGCAAATGCTGGGGCTGTACCTTACTTAAGACGGCGGCCACTTAATTTCCATTCCTTGCCCTTCCCTATCCCATCGTCGCCATAAGACCTATCTGTGTCGATGCGACGTAAAGCAAGTTGTAAAAAACGTGTAGGGCTAATGAACCGCGCTGAAATGAGATTTGTTATACCAGCGTAAATTTTTTTGCCCAGTTGAGAAAACGTATGTAACTTTTTTTTTTTTTTTTTTTTTTGCTACTGGCTTTTACGTCGCACTGACACAGATAGGTCTTACGGCGACGGTGGGACGGGAAAGTGCTAGGACTGGGAAGGAAGCGGCCGTGGCCTTAATTAAGGTACAGCCCCAGCATTTGCCTAGTGTGAAAATTAGAAACCACGGAAAACCATCTTCAGGGCTGCCGACAGTAGGGTTCGAACCCACTATCTCCCGCATACTGGATACTGGCCGCATTTAAGCAACTGCAACTATCGAGCTCGGTTTACTTTTGACAAGCGTAGAGTGTAGCACTGACGTTAGGGAATTGGGAATGGATTCTGCACTAACATACCATCAAATTTTTCTACATATTTCTGTCGTGACACGATAGTGGTGAACATTTACTAGCGACATAAAATTGAGTAACTGAAGTATTCTGTTTCCGGAACACAAATTAACACCACATAAAATGTCCCTGCACGGTTAGTATCCGTTTAAGGAATTAATTATCCTTGAAAAAAGTGATTACATTTGAGGTAATTAGTGTTATTGACTCACAAGATGGGAATTAAAACACTGCACGGTATCGCCTAAAAGGGTATAAAGTTCAGGAAATTTCTGCACGCGGCACGGTTTATAATTTCGGGAATCTGCAATTTTCAGAAGATTCCATATAGTCGCTGGAAAATAAAAGATTTGTTACACCACGTATGGAATGGAATAAAGTAACTTAGCAACTACGGTCATTGATCTGGAGCCGAAACTTTTTTAAAACATTGCAGAGTTAGAACATCTTAGCCACACATTGCGCACATAGAGAACACGTCACATGATATTTACTTAATCAAGAGGATCCGTACCACCAGTCTAGGATTGTGTATCATTACAGACTGTCCTATGCAGATACAGGACACTTATCAACTTCCACCTCGCGAATCTCGTGAAGATAACAGTTTACAATTGTCCATTAATTGCTCCTTTACTCTTGGCTGGCTGCTTACTGGAGTAATGACTTTTGTTTGTGGATATGAATTGAACTGAAGCGAATTAATTTCAACTCTGAAGGAACTGTATTGCAACTGGCATGAAAAGGTATTGTCGCTTAGATGTTCAGCTTCCAGTCGTCAGTACACAATCCCTCAATAACAGGTGTTGGTTAATTTAGTTAAAGTGCATTTCGAAACTGATATTACTCCATGCTTGCATGGGCGCCCGCAAGGGGGGGCAAGGGGGGGTACTTGCCCCCCCCCCTGGAATTCTAAAATGTTGATGTTCAATTGTTTAATATCATACCAGATTATTTCATAAACTGCAATTACTGACAGTCACCTAGCATCTGTTATAACCGGAAATTTCTGTAAACAATTTAATGTTGCTGACGTTATATTGGTTTTTATATTCAAGAAAATTGTTAATGTGCCCCCCCTGGAAAAGATCCTGTGGGCGCCCATGCATGCTTGGTTTACTCTAAGGACATTGTTGTGAATTGTATTGGATCAAACAAAGTTCTCATACCATAAAGAGAGACTTCTTTTGTGGGTGCATGAACAGGGACCTGAAGAAAATAGAGACGTGCTTTATATGGAGCGTGGCATTATACGGAGGTGAGACATGGACTCTGAGGAAAGAGGAAGAAAGAAGACTGAAAGAATATGAGAAGAGGATAGGGTGGCAAGTGACAGGATTGCATGGAAAGCTGCCATGTGAAAACCAGCCCTAGGGCAGAACACTAATGATGATGCACAACACCCTGGTCAACTTCCATGGGGCTGACTAGTTGAGGAGGAGGATGACTGATTTATCGATCCATTAAGGATGCACACTGTGACAGTCTGAATTTTTTTGTGTCTATCTAGAAGTCTTCAGATTATTCAGGCCTTCTATTTGTATTCCTAAAGGCCGTTACCTTCGACTGGGCATTTTGTGTGCTATTACATAAGCCACCTAGGGAAGAGTGCTAAGCTCCTGTAGGTATTTCGGTTTCCATCTCTCTACGGAATCAACCTGTAATATTTCCCGGTGGATGACCTTGTGAGGCAGTGGATATAGTCCGATACCGGAAAATGCCTTAATGAGACGTTACGGAACCTATTAACAGACCACTCTTTACAGGTGATCAGATAATTAAAGGTTCTGGAGTCGATTGGAGCCCTCCAAGCGAAGCAGACGTGCGTGCGGGACTGCTGAGTGTTTGTTGCGTAAGAGAAATGGGGATAGGCCTAGAAATCTACCGAGCGGTCATCGGCCGGTGGAACAACCGCATAAATTTTCAGGTATGTGGTCTAAAATGTGATGTCAATTACTTTGAAATGGTGTTGGCAGCGATAATAATTGCGGTGCTATTAGTAATTGGAGGAGTGGAAAGCAATCCTGGGCCACTGAATTGGGAGGGTATTGAAAATATTAAGGAAGTGATAAAACAGGTCAGCCAAACAGACGCAACGCGGGAGCTAATCATGGCATGGAATAAAGACATTCAGGACATGAAAGATAGCCTAAGGAGTGACATGACAGGTAGGAAAGAATCCCTGGATAAATACAAGGAAGAAGTGGAAATTGCAAAGGAACATCGCTTGGTGTTGGAGCAGCGCACACGGGAGCTGGAGATGCAGGTTCGGAGGTCAACGTTTGCCCAACGTAGCAGATGCCTTTTCATATATGGGATTAAAGAAAATAGGAGCGAGGATAAATTGGCATTACTATCTTCTGTGTTGGAAGTGTTCAAGTCAGGAGTGAAAGTAAATTGCACGGAATCCGATGTGGATGACGTGCAGAGAATAGGAAGGAACCAAGGGAATAGGTCGATTAGGGTACAATTGGTATCCGAGATGAAAGCCTATTAAGTCCTCCGGAATACAGAGAATTCAAAAGGAACGGAAGTTTGGATCCAGAGAGACCTGGGAGTTGAAGAAAGAAAGGAGATAAGAGTTGTTCGATTCCACCTGGGGGGGGAGCAAGAAGAGAGGGCCTTGCAGCGTTCATAAGGGGCAAGACACTTTTCATCATAGGCGATGGCTGGAGAAAGAACTAGTCGTCATTCCAGCTGGAGGCCTTGGCGTGAGAAAGAAGTGCAGCACCAGCAAAACACGGAAGAAGGAATGATGACGTAAAAGAAACAGGAGATCAGCGCGTTCCGACGAGTTTGCTGACAGCTACTGAGAATGAGGGCGTTGTCACCAGTGCCGAGGGGCGATCTGTCAGTAAATACTTGACACCTGAAGCTGAATCGGGGGCTAGCACCTGTAGTACACCGGTAAATGTAAAAAGCAGTAGCAAAATAGATCATAAGAGAAAGAAACAAGGACAGAACTTGAAAGACGCATGGACTACGAAGGGGTATCTCGTATATGGGAAAGGAAATAAACGGGAAGGAAAGATGCGAAGGGGAATTTATAGCTCTCCTCATGGAATTACAGTCCAAATTAGTAAAACAATAAACTTACGAAGTCAAACAGGAAGTGTCACTGATAACAGGAAAGGAAATAACTAGTATTGAGAATTGACGTTGTTAATATAGAAGGCTTATTAAGCAAACTAGGAATGATGGAGTGTTTCAGCTGTGGACAATTTTGAGATATTTGCCTTTTTAGAAATATGGATGCCCGAAGGGAAGATCTTACCGTGGAAAGGGAATGTTACGAAAAGTGTAATGAGAAGAAGGCATGAGGGAGAACTCCTGGAGGAATATCACTTTTGATAAAGGAGATTATTAATCACATAGAAGAATTACCTAACAATATCGAAAATGTAGTTTGGATAAAGCTCATACTGGAAGTTAGTAAAGAGAGAGATATATGCATAGGCTTTCTATATAACCATCCTCTAGGTTCACGATATACGAATGTGAACTTCTTGAGGATTTAATAGAGGAGATTAACTTAATGAGAGGTAACTTTGAAGACAGAGCCAATCAGAGGTAGCAGAAATAGTTGGGATAAAGAAGGTAAGGTATATAGAGAGAAATTCTTACGACTATGTGGCGCAGAAAATCTATATATTATAATTGGTTGGCGGCGGGTGGATGAAACGGGAAAGCTAACTTATATCACAACGCACGGAGACAGTGTAGTTGATTTAGTTGTGTGTACAGGAGATATGTTAGAAATGGTGAAGAAAATAGACATAAAAGAATAGACCGAATCACATCATTCCCCCGTATCTGTTACCTTAACAGTGTATGGGAAGGTGCAGGAGGAATATAATATTGTAAGAAAAAAAAGTGGATAATAGAATAATGAATAAATATAAGTGGTGTGATAACACCCCAAAAAGAATAGTCATTTTAAGAGAACAATAATTTCAGATAATGAAGAGTGGAATAGAGGTAGCGTTATTGAGTAGTAATGTAGACCTAGTGATAGAACTAGTAGAGAAACCCTTTAGACCATAGCTCGCGTGAAAAGGAAGCGGAATAATAATAAATTTAAGGAAAAAGTATGTTATAGTGAAATGTGTAAAACTAAGAAATTGGAGGTGATTAGAGCCCTAAAGGCGTTCAGGAAATAGGGTGAGCCTGAGGTTCGTGCACAGTATTGTAAAATAAGAAAGGATTACAAAGTGTTATTAGTAAAACAAAACGGGATATGACAACAGGAGTGGATGAAATTAATAAAAATAGATTGTAACAATAATTAGTGATAAGGTATGGAATAGAATTAACAAAATAAGTAGAGGTGATAGAGGGTATGCTATAATGTTAAAATTGCTAATGGAGTTTGGTTCGATTATTATCACAAATTCTTAGGAGGTCACAGTACTTGGATAAACAATAGGACGTCTGTGGATATCTCGAGGGGTTTGGAGATACGTATCCCTTGCTTAGACGAAGAAATTAGAATATGAGGTTTTAGAAATAAGAAAAGGCCGTATGTAGGAAAGCGGGGGATGTATGTGGTATAACGAACGAGTTTTAGAAAGGAGCAAAAGGCAACAAATGCTGGAAATATTATTGAAATTGATCAATAAGATATTTGATTCTTTGAAATTTCCTAAGTTATGGCAGATAGGTATAATATGTCCAATCTACAAAAAGCGTGGAGAGAGAATAAAAGACGTGGGGAGAGAATTAATCCAAGTAACTACAGAGGCATAACTCTATTGAACTCCTTAAATAAATTATATACAGGAATTTTGGCAAAGAGACATGTAATGGGCGGATTTTCCATCCTCTCAAAATACACTGGTCAACAATGATTTTGTTAAATGTATAATTTATGGTGATTCTTATGTACTTTTGTGTGCTGATTACGAATATGAAACCAGAAAGTTGCCATCACCCACAGTTTTTTTTGTAATTTCAAATCTCTGTTTTCGTATTTACGGGTTAGCATGCTACCATTAACAAAGATTAATAAACTATTATAATTGTTGGTTTATCATACTCTTACTATACTTTTTTACTTTTTATTCTCTTAAGAATGTACAGAATTCCATATTATTCATTGTTGCCACAACAATTAGAAACTTTAAAACATTGCAGTTGTCAGTTGAATTAGAGATTTCTTTCATGCGACTGTCTGCATAGAGTTGTGCTTCCAAAGTCTATTGAAAGGAGATAGTTTGTGTTCAATATACAGTAGTGTTTTATATTATTGTGTGAAAAATGCCTCGCAACTGTAAAAATAAACCAGATAGTTTCTGTAATATATGTGGCGAGTTAACCCTTAAAGCGCAGAGGCGAAGTGTTACTACTTTAATTAAGGAAGCTCATGAGTTGTATTTTGATTGCAAGATGGATCTGAATCAGAATTGGGCCCCTAACATATGTTGTGCTTCATGTGTAACTCTACTGACTGGATGGATGAAGGGGACTCGCCATATGTCTTTTGGAATTCCGATGCAGTGGAGGGAACCTACGGATCATTTGACCGATTGCTGTTTTTGTGCGACTAATATCTCTGGTATATCTTCAAAGTCAAAACATACAGTTGTATATCCGTCTCTGAAATCAGCAACCAGACCGGTTCTACATGGTCCAGGGCTTCCTATACCTTCTCCACCAGATAGATCGTTGATGCATGGAGATGAAGTTGATGTTGGTGAAGAGTTATGTGATGATAAAATGGATGATGACCAACCCTTTGTAGAAAGTTCTGCTGCTTCTTCTGAGCCTCATTTACTTACACAATCAGATCTAAATGATTTGGTTCGTGATCTTAATTTGTCTAAAGCCAAATCAGAATTACTAGCTTCAAGACTAAAAGGCTGGAACCTTATAGAGAAAGATACCAAAGTCTGCTTCTTCCGCCAACGGACTTTGAGCATCTATTTTTCTAAAAAGGAAGAACTAGTTTTCTGCAATGATGTTACAGGTCTCTTCGAGTTACTAGGGCAGCAGCATAATCCAGAAGAATGGCGTTTATTCATTGATTCTTCAAAAAGAAGTTTGAAAGCGGTACTGCTTAACAATGGAAATACATTTCCATCAGTTCCTGTAGCCCATGCAGCTAACTTACAGGAATCATATGAGAACATGAAAATGGTACTATCCGCTATCCAGTATGAAAAGTATTCCTAGCAGATATGTTCAGATTTGAAAGTTGTAGCTCTCTTACTTGGTTTGCAGTTAGGATATACGAAATTTTTCTGCTTTTTATGCAAGTGGGATAGTAGAGATAGAAATAATCACTATATAAAAAAGAACTGGCCAAAAAGAGTCATTTACTCCAGGACAGGAAAACGTCGTTCATCAGCCTCTTGTTGCATATGACAAAATCATACTGCCCCCATTACACATAAAACTAGGTTTGATTAAGAATTTTGTAAAAGCACATGATCACAGTACGGATGCATTTCAATTTCTCCAAACCAAATTTCCAAAAATATCTGTAGCTAAACTAAAGGAAGGCAAATTTGTTGGTCCTCAGATCAAAGAACTGATGAAAGATACAGTGCTTGAAAGCAAGTTAAAACATACGAACTAGCTGCATGGTCATCATTTAAGAAGGTGGTCACAAACTTTCTAGGAAACTACAGGTCAGAGAATTACAGGGAACATATTAGTGAACTTCTACAAAACTATAAACACATGGGATGTAATATGTCTCTTAAAATACACTTCTTGGACTCGCATCTTGACTTTTTCCCTGAAAATCTCGGCGCTGTCTCAGACTAACACGGAACGTTCCCATCAAGACATCGTCGAATTTGAAAGCCGTTACCAGGGAAAATGGGGTCCAAATATGCTGGCTGACTACTGCTTGTCACTCAAAAGGGATGTTCCTCAAGCTAAGTTCAGCCGAAAATCTACCTCTCATACGTTTTAGGTATGTAAATGAAATGTAAGTTTAGATAATAAATTTTAGTAGGAACAACATTTTGCTTTAATTTTTTGAAAATTACTCAAAAACTGTGAGTGATGGAAAAATTCTAAACAGATTTGAAATCAGCAGAAAAAAGTGTACCAGAAACACCCTTTCACTTCCATTTAACAAACAAAAATTTAAATTTTGTTGCCCAGTGATATCAGAGTGGTTTCAGGAAAGGTATAAGAACAGTATATAACATTGTGATTGTAAAAACCATAATAGATAAACATACAAAACGAAAAGCATGAAAACTATATATAACGGCTTTAGATTTTGAAAAGGCCTTTGAAACAGTCGGCAGGGGCGCATTAGTCGCAAAATTACGCGTGTTAGGGGTATGTAGAAAGATGATAAAAGCGGTTGAGACGATATATGGAGGGTTGCAATGTAGTTTTAGCGACGATCTATGGAGGGTTGCAGTGTAGTATTAGCGTAGGCAATGGGCTAGTATGTGGTCAAATAGAATCTAAATTAGGTTTGTAACAAGGGTGTAAGCAATCTATTTAATTTTGTTATTTATCAATGATATCTTAAGTGGACATGGAGGATATAAGTGGACGAGTCCAGTTTTAGTAAGTCATGAAATACCAGGCCTAAGGTTTGCGAACGATGTCCTGCTGATGACTTTAATGGTCAGGGGCATGCAAAAGAGTATCAGTGCTGTGGCAGAGTTTTCAAAACAGTGGCCATTAAAAATTAACATATCCAAGACGAAAGTTCTGATTTGTAAAAAGGGATGTAAGCGAGCATAAAATGAACAATGGACGATTGATGGATCTCAAGTGGAGGTCACGAATTGTTTAGAGTACTTGCGAATATATATAGCAAATAACGGGAAATAGGTCGATCAGATAAAAGAAGCAAAATGGAAAGGTCTTGAAGCATTATCAGTAAATCGAATTCGTGAAAATAAATTCCCAAATATAGATTAAAATGTTCAGAAAAATGTCCTGCAAGCCGTAGTGAAAAATTACATGTTATATGGAGCTGAACTATGGGGAGTACAGAAAGAGTGTGAGATGCTGAATTAGGTAATAAGTAAGTTTTGCAAATTATAATGGGATTACCAAATTGTACAGCAAACTGTGAAGAAAGTATTCAAGTAGTTATTCTTAAGATAATTTCGAAATATTTAAGATTGAAAAGAAGAGGGTGGCGAGCTTCTGCAGATTGCATATAAACATCAGGGAGAATACCGGATAACTAAAGTTAAAGTTATACAGTATAGGTTAGGATTCGGAAATTATTGAGAGAAGGACCTCGAGAGGTTGGAGGTATTGGCGAGTAAACTAATTATTATACCACTTAGAGATATTCGAAGACAGTGGTTGGTATCCAGGAAGCAGGACGACCCTCTGAGTTCAGTTGGATAAGGCAGGGTATGAGCATAAATATTGTGAATGTAAATAAAAGAGAAACCCGAGGTTTGATATGGTGGATGATGGGTCTTCATAATAATAAGGGATAGGTTAGGGGGAAAGATACAGCGAAGTGCCTTTTACGTATGCGTGCCCAACTTTCAGATAGGCTGTGGAAACAGCCAAGACCGCCAAGACATCACTTTCACAGCGATTTTTCGTTCGACCACAGAGAGGCAGCACTAGTCACACTTGCATTACGACCGAAATGAGAACGTGGCAGGGCGACCTCTTGACTCAGTGGTAGTATTTAAGAGAGGATCGCTCAAAGCAAACGGGAAACAAAATACTCTAGAGGAAGCCATCAGCCATTCCCGCCAGGTCCTTTAATGCTCCCAACTTGCCTATTCCATAGCCACTTTTGTAAATTGATGAATTATAAAAATTGTACTTTTTATGTTGTCAAAATAAGAACATGATATTATGATTTTCTTTAATAAAATTGTCTAGTTTTAAAATATCTCTATAAAAACATACATAACATGTAATTTTGCATCACGGCGTTGCTGGTTTTATTTCAATGATTTTGGTAACATTGGGAAGTTCTGTTTTTACGCGCTCAAACAAAGTGTTTGAGTTCGTGAATATTTTGCCGTTGCAGGTGTTATTGTGTGTTCAATTATATACTTTTATAGTTTTTATGAGGCATGTGTATATGTGTTGGGGTTGTTTGCGTGTTTGTTCAGTGTGGAAGACTCGGTGGAGAGCCTCTTGAAAACCGCATACCGGTATGTTTCTCAATATTTTCATTTTTTCGAGGGGGATGGGTTACAGCACACAAGTGATTTTCTGCACCAACCACCACTGTCTCTTTGTCTGCTTGGTAAGATTTTGCGCCTGACTTCACACGGAGAAACGAGGTGGGCTCAGATTAGGTGAACGAACTGGCCATGCAATAAGATTTTCTCTTCCAGTCCGCTTGTCTGGGCACGTCTGATTAAGATGCTCACGAGCAGCATGTGAAAAGTGGGAGTCTCATTATATTGAACCCAAACGAGTTGACGAATCTAAAACAGACGACAAACTGCTTTGGCGTACAAGGTGCGACGGAGCCATCTCCAGCCCAGAATTCACTGAAAATGATACATATGCACTTCCCAATCTTCCCTGAAAGTCTGTCATAAAAACTGAAAAACCCTTGTTAGTCTGCTCAATGATTATGATCAAAGACACAATCTTGAAACAAATAAAGCAGTGTAATTTTCTAGGAAGTGAAGTAAGCATAGATGGGAAACCTAAGGAAAAAAAAAATGGTTTGCAGGCAATATGTGGTTCAATAGGAAGATACTTTAAGAAAATTCGGAACGAAATACCAGATAACGAATTATAAAGTGGCAACTAAACCAAATTTGCATTTTGGAAGCGAAACCTGCATTATTATAAAGTAGTTTAAAATATGAATTGAAGCAAATTTTAAAGAAAGGTTTTTGAGAGCTGTCAAAATATGCACACTCCTAAACAGTATCCGAAGTGAGAATATTAGATTGGATCTACAAATATCACGAATCCAGGAAATCATTCTATACTTATCTGAAGAGAAATGGAGTGATTGGTAACCTGCCGGCTCCCAAATTGTGCTCCTCAGTATCAACCTAGACAAAAGCGAGAATTTGAACGTCCACGTAAATAATGGCAAAATACGACGCCGGAAAGGAGTTCAATGACCTAATTCATGGAGGTGGTGGTGGTGGTGGTGGTGGTGTTGGTAGTCGCTATCTTAGGCTTTCATGTATCATGGGTACCTGAGCACGGCGGAATGAAATTAAACGCTCATCATGAAGAAGTGACTTGGTATTAATTCCTCCGTAATCGGCTTTGACTTCATAAACATTCGTTTACACGAGCATAATAAAATACTCTGTTCATCTCATTGTGTTTTTTTAAAAACTTTTGTCAGTCTCCATTTAATTGCTCCTACTCTTAATTTGTAATAGTATTAGGAAAGTAAACTTCTATGTCACTTTTAATCATTTCTTCTACCAGAAATGAAACGGAATGAAATGGATTTCTGTCTTTTCATTCTAGTGGTTTACCGTCGAAGTCATTCAACCTGGTCTTTTGGTGATAATTGTACAGGAAATGGCTAGAATTGGGAAGTAAGTGACCGTGACCTTAATTTATGGTACAGCTCCATTTTCGGGACTGCTGATAGTGGGGTTCGAACAAAACATATGCAACTAGCTTGATACCTGCATTGACTGTGCGTTTGATATGATCTTCGATATTAATTTTCGGGCAACTGCTGTAGAAAAGCATCCTATTAATAAGACAGTAAATTGTCTTAGCTAGCGACAACTCATAGCGAAACAACTGTGGAGCCAGTTTGCTCCCCGCTGTTGAGGAATGAGAGCACCTGAGCGAGCATAGAGGGGAAGTGCATGACGTAATATGTATTGAAGGCCAATGGAGATGCACGTTATTCTCTCTCCACATAACGAATTTGAGAATAGATTCCACTGTATTCAGGTATTATAACAGTACTTGCAGGCGTTCGCTACACCCTTCTTAGTGGATGTGCTAACTATTAGACCACAACTGCAGCTAGAGCTGATTGACTAACTGTGCAAATACAAAACAGTTTGGCTGGATTATATGTTCGTTTTCCACTGAAGAGATGTCTTAAATTGCACTAACGTAATGCAAGTATTTTTTTTATTCGGATCAACTTATTTATGCGAACAGCTGTTTTCGCTAATGAAGACTAGTAAATCTAGACACAGAAGTGGGCTTACCGATCAAAACTTGAAGTGTGCTTTTCATTACCAGTACGTAAAATACGGTACCAAACAATGGGACAGTACTACCTAAACAAACCCAAAGGTCAGTGGAGGAGCAGTAAGCCAATGGTAAATTTCACTTCGTGTGATTAGTTTGCCATAGTCATAAATGCCATAAATATATTGAAATATTGTTTAAAGTGAGTGAAAAGAATGTTTAAAAATCCTATAAATTGTAATTTCTTTCATTAAATGCACGTGTCCCACTGTATGATTCAGGACAGAATATATTGCACGCTGTTGGTCTTTTCCTTTGTTCATGAATGGTTTTCTTGCCTTATCATACTCCATAATAATCTGTGTCCTGTTCGTTATGCATGATCCATGCTCCAAATTACTATTTTTTGTTGATATGGCAATGAATCCGCGCAGTTACTTTAAGTACCGCGGCAGCCAGCCGTCCCTAGCGGAACAAGTAGCGTCTGCTCCTTATCTTCTTTAGACCTCGGGTACACATATGTGCACCTTCTGTATATTTTATGAATAATATAAATATTTCTTTTTACCACCAATTATGACTTGCTGAGGTCATCTTTAAGTCAAAAAAGCAAACAAATAATTTTTATCCCAACTTTCTTGCTCTTGGGTCTGAAGAGGCTAAGAACGTCGAAATGACGTCTGGTCTTTGTAACATTTAGAAATTACGCTTTATATAATAGCAATTTCTTCAGTTACAGTACCAAAACCCTACGATGTATGTAGCTCATGATGAGCTTGAGTCTGATTCCCATGAAGTTAAATATTTTTCTCTTCTTCAGTGAACTTGGCGAGTGTATGCTCACCCGGTGAACGATTTAAATCTTCCTCATATTGTGTCAGATGTCTTATGTATGAAATTGTGATTTTATTACTCTTGGCTAGTGACGGCGAAGTTTGTAAAGTACTGGAGTTCGTATGAATAAATATGAGACGCGTGCGCGATTTTATACATGGAAGATTTATACTTCGGAAGTTGTGATTTTATTGCATTCTGAAGGCAGGTGTGAGATTGAATTTTCACATGGTAAACTTGTTTCTAAAGTTGGCATTTAATTCTTAAATTTCTGCCGGATTATATTACAAGATAAAAGTGCAGTAAATGTGTCTACACCCAAAATGCATGGACGCTAGAATTCCTAAAATAATTTAAGAATATTTTAAACTGAAAGAGTTTAAGCCAGCCCTTGGCTGAATGGTCAACGCACTGACCTACTGTTAAACTCCCCCTCCCATGACACTACAGCCCTGAAGGGCCTTGGCCTACCAAGCGACTGCTGTTCAGCCCGAAGGCCTGCAGATTACAAGGTGTAGTGTTGTCAGCACGACGAATCCCCTTGACTGTTATTCTTGGCTTTGCAGACCGGGGCCGCTATCTCACCGTCAGATAGCTCCTCAATTCTGATCACGAAGGCTGAGTGGACCCCGAATCAGCCCTCAGATCCAGGTAAAAATCCCTGACCTGGCCGCGAATCGAACTCGAGGCCTCCGTGTAAGAGAACTTCAGTGAGGAGGGTCTTAATTCGATTCCTTGTTGGGCAGAGAATTGCAGCTACGTAAATTCCTCTGGCTCGGTGACCAGGTGTCAGTGCCAGTCTTAATTTCTTTTTATAGACATAGCTTACAGCACATCTCTTTGTTGGCGACGGGAAGGGCAACTGGCCGTAAAACTGACCCATGTTCTCAAGTGTTGACTCCAGTAATTACGAAATTATTATTATTATTATTATTATTATTATTATTATTATTATTATTCATGTCGTTTCAGCCAACTAAGGTCCACGTCATTTCATCAGTCTCCTTCCGCGGGCTTTAACTTTTGCTCAGTACTCCCGCATTCATTGCTGGTGTTGTTCCATTCTTGCCTCTGGACATGCCTCCGTTTTCAGCTTCGGATTTTCTTGGAAACCTCGTGGTCATGAAGTTTCTTCTTAAATGAGTTGCGCACCAGGATATCATGTGTTATGCCTACCTTTTGGAGATATTTTTCTACCGCACTTTTTATCTAGGTAGTAGAAGATCCGCTGCGTTGATCTTGCAGGACTCATTATTGTTACGTGACCATAGGAAGCAATCCTCTTCCGCATCATATCGGTTATCTTTTCCACGTGGAAGTAGAACTCGTGATTTTGTCGTGTTCTACGTTCACCTTTATCTTTGATAGGGCCCACAAATTTCTTCAATCTTTCTTTGATCTCATGTTCCTCAGTAAGGTCTTTTTCTTGCACATTGCAAAGCACTCCGCTTCATAGAGGGCCTCCGGACGAACGAGGGTGCGGTAATGTCTGGACATGGCGTTTAATGATGTTGATTTTTTGTTGTATATAGCTTACCCTTGGTTACATGGTATGCTATTTCGATTTTATTATTGCGTAACATGAAGGCTACACCACCCACCTATCTTTATCTACTGTGGACCGGTCAAAACTGACTAGAAACTACCAGGAGCTGAATCTGGGCCTCTTAGACTACAGAAATACAGTATAAAAGGTATGTACCCAAAGCAGAGATCAATTAAAAATGAATAAGGTTTGTTAACATAAAATTAGCAAAAGAATTAAAATGTGGGCAAAAAACAAGCAAACGGGGAGATACAAGGAGACGGATACTCACATAGTTCGTAAGGGAATTTTAATCACAGTCGAGTCGCTTGACTCGTTAAATTCAACCTCATGATATTTTTACACTGTCGCAACAGAAGTATTGTGGAAAGTGACACAGTTGTATTCAATCATTATCAGACAGTGATAAATAAAATTCGATGCAAAGCATTCCTTTCTCAAGGGCAAGACGTCAATAAGAGGTGAAAGTAGCAGCTTTCACAGAAGAAAATGTTATCACAGCCCCCAGGTAAGACAAAGCGTAAATCAGTTACTATTATTAAGAGGAACATGGCTCCCAACAAACTCCAAAGAGACTGTATCCCCCAGAAATCAAAACGCCTGAGAAGCAAAGCTAGCATAAAAAGAAAAAGTATGAAACACAAATAGGTTAAAAGGAGTTGCCATAGTTACAGAAGAAAATAAACATGAATCAAATGAAACTAGTAGAATTGAGAATAAGATCCCGAAACAGGCAAATAAATTGGCTGAGCAAGCCGCAAACACAGATAAAATAATAATAATAATAATAATAATAATAATATTAAAAGCAACATCTATAAGGCACTGAAAAATAACAGATCGGACAATCACACAACGCCTACACCCCCTGGCTCCCCCCACACACGCACGCGCGCGCGCGCGCTCGCGCGCAGAGATCAAATATGCAAAGCAAAATAGATAATACAGTATCAAGACACGTTACGATAAGAACCGTAACAGCATGACAAGTCAGTCGATGGCTTACGAGCTTGATCTGAGAGCACAGATCAGATATCTGGGTCGCCGCAATATAGTTCAGGCTCACCCAGTCAACACCATAACCAACACACGTTACACGACATGCTCATATCGCACATAAAGGCGAATATGAATTGTACATCATTTACGTTACACCATATTACAAAATATAAGCTCAATCCAGACATCGAAGCCGAAGAGAGTATAAAAGGTCTCCATTTCGAAAACCACAAGCAAACTCATCACACACACAGTTCAAATGGATCGGTGTTACCTTCCGCACCTACGTAGAAACGAATACATTACACACAGACATGAAGAAATGGAAGTACACTGAAATAAGTCAGCAGCAAATAAAGAAAATATCTACAGGGATCTCGCAGTACACTAAACCAGCATACCTATGGCAAGCCAAGGAGAGGAAAATAAGATAAATACCTGAAGCTTGAAGGAATAGAATCCATAGATTGTAAGTAATCATATACATTGACTCAAAACAGAGAGTCATACTTGGTAAATTACGAATCTTTTTAAAATACCAACGGCCATAGCCGTGTTGAAACACCGGATCCTGTGAAATCTCCGAAGTTAAGGAACATCAGGCGTGGTCAAGATTTGGATGGGTTGCCACGCGCTGTTGGCAGGAATGGGGGTTGTTGGGTGGTGGTGTAAGGAAATGGAGGAGCGAAAAGGAACTGGCCACCCTACCGTACATTAACTCCGGCTCAGGCACACCTCTGCGGAGATTCGGACCTGCCTTCTGGCAGAATACACCCTTACTCTTTAACTTACCTTCAAATACCAGTTATGCGATGAGAATCATGTCGTAGACCAACGCCTCCATCTTTTTAATCTCAAGCCATTCTTTGTCACCCGAGCAGAGAGCAAACGAATCAAAGATAAGTCAGAAAGAAATGCTTCGGCAATCCTTTATTACAAGAGGTGCCATCTGTTTAATCGGGATGAACTACACGTTAAGTCAGAGAACATTAACCGGTCACAACAGACTGATCTATTGCATCGTAAAAGATTCGATATCAAATTTCAACATGAAGGTAATTAGGTGTGGCACAAGGCTTCTTTCTCAAACATGTCTGGTTCTATCCACTCGCCTAGATATTTAAACTTTCCTTGATATTTCCCTGGTCCACGTCTAGCTCTTTTTGTGCCGGATTCATGTTTGTTATAAACTGAGTTTTCTCAGTGGAAATCCGGAGACCTGCTTTCGCTGCCCGTCTCTTAAGCTGCCTGATTTATTTTATAGCTATCTGCAGCGAATCGGAAAAGATTACTAGATCATCTGCAAATGCAAGGCGGTCAATTACAACTTTCATGTTCCGGTAACCTAGCCTGATTCCACTATCCACACCTTAATGTCTCATTTCCTTGCCCCGATTGCGGGAATTTCTCTGGAACAGAGTTGAAGAGCAGAGGATCTCCCTTCCCGACTCCTATCCTTACGTCAAACTCTGGGGATCTATCGTATCGTACCGATATCGGTGCGCTATTCCGCGCTCCTCTGTCGGTCTGTCATGAGTGTGTGACTGATGTGTGTTTTTGTGTAATTTTGATTCAGTTTAGTTGGTTTTATAAGCAGTTTATAGTTTTTAGTAAACGGTAAAAGTGCTGAGTTTGGCCATCCATCCGGTGAGTGATCAAGCCTGATGTTGCATAAATACAAGTACACAATATTTGTCTCTTTATAATTGTATTTTTCAGTATATGTGTGTGTTTGTGTGCCTTAATGTGTGAGTGACCAGAAGGTCGATCTTCTTTCATTGTTGACTTGACACAGCAGTTTACGTGTGTGTAGGTTGCAGTAGTCCCGGGTGGTCGCCCATCCCGGAACTGACCACGCTCGGTTGCGTTCGGAAGTTTGCAGTGGAACTGAACCGACATCGTAATACAGTGACTGACACTTAGTAAAGTGACTGTTAACTATTAGTGTGAGTGTGCAGATGTTAGTATAAATGTATGTAGTATCGTTAATGGGCAGCGTATCGTGAATGTGCTCCCGCCTCGGTTTCCGGTTGGCTCCAAGTGCTTCAGTAATGGTGGTGATTACTGTATTGGCAGGTTACATCCTGGCTCAGTCCGGTGGTATTTGAAGGTGCTCAAATACGTCAGCCTCGTGTCGGTAGATTTACTAGCACGTAAAAGAATTCCTGCGGGACTAAATTCCGGCACCTCGGCGTCTCCAAAAACCGTAAGAGTAGTTAGTCGGATGTAAAGCAAATAGCATTATTATTATTATTATTATTATTATTATTATTATTATTATTACTGTATTGTTTGAGCGACGTGTTGGCTAAGGAAGGCGTTTAAGAAAAGAAGGCGTGAAGTGGTAGAAAGAAAATGAGTACTTCTGTCTTCGAATTTCTTGGCGGGGTTATTACTTGGTGGGGTGGTTTAGTGTAGGATAAGCTGTCTGTTTGGCAGGGTGGGTGGTAGGGGTAAAAGTTCAGGTGACAGTATCCTTAGAAGAATATGAAGGAGGGTCAAAGACATCTGAAACTACTTCTCTGAACTTCACTTTGGAAGAGGCGTCTGTCAGGGCGTGTCGAATAATCTCTTGTTTTGTTATCGAAGCCAAATTCCTTTTGGATTTATAGTAGGGCATTTCAATCTATCGAGTCGTAAGCCTTTTTTAAATCGACAAGTCACCACGAATTTCTTTTTCCTGGGCTTTAGATCTGAAAGGGTAGATTTTAGAATCATAATCTGCTCGATACTACAAAAGCGTCCTATCCTGAACCATTCTTAGTATTCTCCCATTTGTGGATTATTTGTCCTTCTGCGCTAGTCTTGGTGGGCTTTCTAATGAATCTAGTAGGTAATTAAGAGGAGGGAAATACGAAGATATTTGTTAACGTTCTTTTTTCTTTGTCACCCTTTCTCATGAACTGTGTGAATCAATGCAGAATTCCAGTTTCTTGAAAGTTTCTCTACTTTTATAGTCTCATGGATGATGTCTGTCAGTTTATCAATCGCCATGTCACCTGAGTACTTCCACAGTTCAGCTACTATTGAGTTATCACATGGGGGTAGCTTATTGTTCTTTACTGACTGGATGATCTGTTCGATTTGTTCTTTTGGGTGGAGATGAATCAAGATGGACTTATGTATTCACATTTCCTTCAGATGTGAATGTGGAATTTGGAGCTTCCCAGTTGAGTTATTGTTATTATTGTTATTATTGTTATTATTATTATTTCAGCCAACCTCCATGGCACGTGTTGTGTCATTCTTTCCTTCTGTTCCCATGGATATTTATATCACCATATTAAAGGGTTAAGTCTAATTTATAACTAAAATATAATTTAAAATATATGTTAACTATAAAATGTGTACCTTCTCTCTAATAACAATGCATGGCTCCTTTTGTATTTGTATTATTTCATTAAATGACTTTAAATTTTGTAGTTTCTGCAGGGACATTGAGGACTTTCGATAAGTAGTCAAACGAATGGCAAGATAATATTTATACGTAAGTGCCCGTTAATTCAAAATACAAATACCTTTCTTGTGTTCTAGATTTAAAGTACTACGAACCTTAAGCCACCAACAAAGTCATAATATTACATTGATTTACACATTTTTGTGAGTTGTAAACTCAATTATTAGTCAAAAGGCCTTCATGTGGTATTTTTCTCTCTCCAAAGCAGTGGTCTGACCTGAACGTGAAATGAAGTACCGGTATTAATACTCTTGGTGAAAAAGGGAATTACCGTCGCACGGTTTTAAGAACGGAATAGCACACGCAGCAATTTGAAGATCAGAAGGGAACATTGCCAGAATGTTTTCTAGGAAGGCTTATGATAATGTTTCTCTTTAGAGAAAGTTATTCAAATTGACGGACGCTTAGAAAAATGTTGATTACGGAGAGATACATACTGCTATTTGCTTCACATCACAGGGACGCAGATAGGTCATATGGTGACGATGGGATAGGAGAGGGCTAGGAGTAGTAAGGAAGGGTCCATGGCATTGTTTAAGGTACAGCTCCGGTATTTACCTGGTATGACCAAAGGCCAGCACGCTAACCATTCAGCCATGGAGCCGGACATCGTGAAGGTAATGGTGTAGTACAGCAGACCACAACGTGTTCGGTAAAGATACTTTATCGCACTTATGCGATAAAATAATTTTATTTCAGCGCCCAAAAATGACTTTTGAGACGCAAAACTGTATAGAAAACTTCTTGTTTTTGTTATGGTAGTAGATAAAAGGTATTTTTAACGTACCAGTAAATTTACTGTTTTTTACCCTGCATTTAAGCAATAAATGGAATTAGATATTTAGACTTCGAGCGCTAGAGGGAAAGCCCTAATGAAGTATGCTACATAGTAAAGCATACTTCAATAAAGATATTAATTTCTCAAATATTTCATTCCTAAGAAAAAAGACGCGGAACTTTCTGCTGAACTAAATAACCTTCTGCCCTGTTAAGGAGTTGTTGGTTGATAACACCCCTATAATATCCTAGGAATGAAGAGAAAACAAGTGTAAGATGACTGTATATCAGTAAATATTAAACTACAAAGTACTCCACAGCTGAATTGAATGGATGAAAACCATAACGGTATATATAGCATTTGGGTAATTCAGATAAAAAGGCATTTAAACATCTTAACACTCGTATAAAGCATGCTATTTGTAATTATACCACCCATCACTAGAGGGCAGAATATTACCGCTATCACTTGTATCTCTTTGCTGGTGAAAGGATGCATCCTCGCGGAGTTACATCATGCACTTTACTCATTTCTTAAAATAAATGTCACTTATACCGTTATGGTTTCCATCCATTCAGTTGTTCGATGCACTTTCGCGTGTAATGAACTTCATTTAATTTCTAAATGACAAAAGAAATGCACGGGAGCAATGATCTTTCACCGTAAATAACTTCAGTAATATTATCTTGCACTTTACTGGCATTCTTTCATGCTATATCCTGTATGATTCATCTGATATGTGTACTGATATGTAAATATTTTGACTGGCTTTCATACTGCAAGAGAGACCGTGTTGTTTATTTGGTGGCATTCTTTGAAAGAAGATCCAGCTGCGTGTGCACTCATGACTGGAATTGAATTGATGGGTTCCGATCAGGTAACTGTAGCGTGTTGCGTCATGTAGAGAGTTAATGTTTTAGTACACATTATTTTATCATTTTATTCTAAATGTGAGTTTGGACCTGACCTGATTTTTAAGAAATCTGACTTGCTATCGGTATATAAAGGCGGTATGATGTGAAGGCAATGACTCTTCTGATGCTATCACATCACACAAAAGGCTGGTGACCAATACGGAGTGTTTTTTGTTTTTCTTTCTATTTGGTGCTTCCTGTATCAGGGCCGTGGTTTAATGAAATAATTTACATTTCAGTAAATCAGTTTATTGATTTATTTATTCAATTACCTATTTGTAGTCACTGATAATAAAGAGTCTATAACATTAGAAAAGTGAAGCGATCTTCGAAGAATGAATTAAAAAGATGAGGAGCAAAGAATAAATTTGGTGGAAATATTCAACACACACATAGTCAATAAATTGATCGATTGATTAGTAGGAACAGTAATGTTATTGGTTCACGTCTCACTCACTACTTTCGTGGCTGTAGACGCCTAGTAGCCGGAACGTTCATCCCATTAAGAGTTCCTTTATGGACCAGAGATTCTATCGACACAAGGCTTGCTGCGTATTTGTGAAAAATCAGATATAACCGGACTGTTCCGGGTTCGTATCCACCACATCTGGTTCTGTCGTTTGAGCCAATGAACCCGGCTGGATAATATAGAGTATAATTATGGATGTTTGGATACATCCGTCAGTAGTAGAAATTGAACAGTTCTGTTGTCGCCTCACTCCTCACGCCTCCTCCTCACACTGTGATAGTACATATATCACACCCCAGAATTGTATGTAGAAGTTAGAGATATTATTGTCAGTATTCGATTTATTATTATTATTATTATTATTATTATTATTATTATTATTATTATTATTATTATTATTATTATTATTATTAGTGTTTCATTTATACATTTTGCCATTTATATTGGTAAGCTGGAAGATATCCACATATGTAGGTATGAGTAATTTGTTTTGCACGAGTGGGAAAACCTTGCTTTAATAACTCTGGTAATTTGAATGAGTCATCTGGCTACCCCAGTGTTTGTTGATGTACTTGTGTCAGGAAATTCCATTTGTCATGTATATATCCCAGCCTGATGAGATGAGCTTGTTGTTGTATTAGGAAAGTTTGGTGATTCATGTAAAACTCCCGAGTGTTTATCTCTTGGGAGAAAGGAGAAGTTCAGGGCATGTCTTGACAAGAGGTTCACTCATGATTGGCTGGCAAGCACCAATCGAGACGTCTCATCTGAGAGGAGGGGGATGTTGATGTCTATAAAAGTTGATCATACGGCGGCAACCAGGACATTGTGATTGGGGCATTGTAAGAAACATTGTAAGGGTGATTGCAGAGGTGATTGTAAAGGAACGAGAAGGAATATAACTACAACTACAACTGAGGCACTGTACGGGAAGGAAGTGGTGCTGATACACGGTACTGGAGTGACACGGCTGCAATGGACTGGACTTCAAACGTTCGTGGAGCGTAGTCTTGTTATGTTTGTGGAAAGTGGCTGATTGTGGAGAGTGCTTGCGCATTAAGTATTGTAGCACTTGTGGCGGCCTAGCATTATATGTTCGTGAAAGCTATCTCAGACTTTCCATAAATTTATATGTTGAGGATCGACAGACGTGTGTATATATATCTTTACAACAAGTGTTAAAATATGTGAACACAGTAGTACAAGGTACAGTATCTGTGTGATGTGATAACTGCCGATTATGAGTGTACCGGGCGGTACACCTCCACACCGCTAATTCAAAATGTGCGCCAGTTGAAACTCCTCTGTTGGAGGAAGTCTGAACTTTATCTACGCTATTAATTCGCTACCTTCTCAGAAGATGCCACCACGTGGAAAATTTTGTGTTTTTGAACTGTGTCATTTTTGATGTGTTTTTGTTTTGCTTGAAGCAAGAAGTGTGAACTTTCTCTTCTAGAGGACACTACTGAAGATCAACAATAGTGCACCCTAGTGCGAAGTCAAAGAACTATTTTGTTGGAGAAATTTTTATTTCAAATGTTTGTCTTTGCTAAATTTTTTTCAGTTATTGTTTAAGTTGGCTGTATACCCCTCTTTTTCCCCTTGTTTTAGATTTATCCAATCCCGAATTTCTTTGAGTTTTTTCTCGACCAATCCGATGTATCTTCCCCCTACTTGGATATGTTTCTGTACCCTAGCCAATAAAGAATGTGCGGGAGGGTGTTTTCATTCCCCTAATGCCTAGAAACTTCTGCGAGAGGATATAAACTGCTGATTTTAGGGTCTCCGGGCCACTTCTGTTCCATCTTTCAGTGTATTAAGTACATAGCAGGAGGCGGGAAGCGCCTCTTTCCTCGGCAGCGGTCAACAAGGTAATGGCCGATTAATAAATTCTTTCTTTGCTAGCTCAGCAGTTTAACTCTCGGGGCGGGTTCTAAGCTTTCCACCATGTAACCGTTTCCTAAATGTAACTACTCTTTTCATTTATTCTCTTTTAAAGCTACATACTGGGATAGAGAGTGCTAACCCTCTCGAGCTCCCACTCATATTGTTTTGAGGTGAACTTATTTTTCTCAACCTATTCTTCGATAACGTAAAACAAATTGTTCTCTTCTTAAGTCACCTCTTTAATATGGGATTAGCCCTTGTATTAACGGCCTAGTGCCAAGTAGGTCTTAATCAAAGTGTATTAGGAGTGCAAGTTCGCCTCCTCTCAAATTGTTATTTTAGAGGTCATTTAATTAACCTGCTTTTCATTTAATAGACCTCAGTAGATTGGGTATTTTACCCCTGTGTTTATGTCCGTTGAGGACAACTTGAAGGTGGAGTTTGGTGTGGCCTGGGAGAGGCTTAAATTTGAGAGCGAGTGGCTCTTTTGAAAATTGAGTGTTGTACGCCTCGTGGAGGCTTTTCAGTGCAATTTGGAGCAAGGGCTCCTAGGCATGAATGGGGTTTTCTGCCCCTCTGTTGAAACTTGTGTTTGGGGTAAAACTGAGCTGATTGCCCAAGCAGTGTAAAGTCAGGGCGCGAAGCCCAAATTCTGTAAATATTGTAACTACCCTTTTGATTTGCTACTTTGTACCTGACATGCTTGTTATTTCTTTGTTTTTGAAAAGAAAATATAACCTTGTTAAATTTTACATTAACTTTGATTCCGTAGTTTGAGACCCGTTCACGCCCGCACCTTCTTTCACGCATAACTACCACGAATATCTCCGTAACAATGAGAATCGGTAAGTCGAATTGATATAGAGACAGTGAAGGGTATTTATCTTCATATGTACATTGTTCATCGGACTATCTACAAATGGTAACTTAGTTCTCGCTTTCGTTTTCCCACTGTTTTCATTATTATTATTGTTGTAAATATGGAGTCTTCCAGCAATATTTTATGTGTGTATTATATGTATAATTTTGTATGTTGATGAGGTGCTCATGCACAGAATTTGTTAAGAATATAGGTAGCTATTTTAGAATCAGTGTTATTGATGAGCCTAGGTGCAGTTCCTACCTAATTAGTCGTTTTCAGGAGGTTAGGTAAGGCCTGCAGCAGATGTACCAGTACGCAGCATTATGTACACGCCCTGGGATATAAAGTTTATCATGCTCTTATCTAAATTCGAGGGATCCATTATGGTGAACTCTGGCGCCCATACTACGGATATTTCGGTTAATTATGCTTATTAATTTTATTAAGTTTTTGAGTAATTTTATTTATATATTTTTATTCATGATTTTATTTATTATTATCAGCATCAAAATAGTTACAACACATGTCAGGTAACCTCATATGACTTCAAAATTTAACGTTGGCTACGTCTGCAGACTTAAAATAACAGACTTGGGTTAACTCTAGGCTTAATCTTACACGGTTGCTAACCGTACAGACCAAAGCTCGATGCTTAAGAGTGCAAGCTTAAACTGACAGCCGACGTCATCACGGAACCTTACAGTCTCAAAAGTCAACACGCGGGCTAACCGCATAAGAGTGCAAGCTTACAGGCTCGGACTCTGGTCCAGGTTTAACCTCACACGGGCATTAACTTTACAGACCCAACTTCGATGCCAGAGGGCTAATCGCATAAGAGTGCAAGCTTAATCTTACAGGATTGGATTTGTTCCCAGGCTTAACCAACCACCATACTAGGCAAGACAGCTGCTATGCATTACTCTTCTGGGGCTAACTCTGGAGAGCTAGCTGAGGAGCTCACAACTAGTAGCATAGTACCTATTGGTCTTATCGGGCTCGAGTTCAACGTTCGGCTGAAGTAGTTTAGTTGTTAGCGTTTTCTGTGCACGAGTATAAGGTTCGATTCTTGTATGCTTGAACTGGGGAAAAAACACCCAACCCTGAGTTACAGGAATTAACTAATAAAATTTAAAATCCCCAACCTGATAGAACATCAAATTCGGTAGTCTCTTGGACTGAAGACTAGCATGCTAACTATTTATGCACTAAAAGCTTGGATGCAATTGAAACAATAATTTCCAGAGACATAGGAATTATTTAATGAAAGTTAAAATTCCCGACCCGAGCGGGAATGGAATCCGGGACTCCCTTATACCGAAGACTACCACGCTAACTACCTAACTGCATGCTGAAAGACCCATTTTTCCGAACTATAGGAATTAACTAATAACATTAAAAATCCTCGACCCGACAGAATATCAAACTCGGGACTCCCTTAGAGTGAAGACTACCATGCTAACGACTTAATTCTGCGCTGAAAGATTGGGTTCACATTAACTTATTTTTTTCTTTCTTGAACTGTAAAAATGACTCTACGAGCAGATTTATCGTGAGGTGCAGTAGCTTTGCATGAATTTTCTGAGACAGGAAGTGTGAAGTAAGAAGGATTTTGCTGAGAAGTAATACATACTGTCACGACCTTGCAAGAACACGAAAACCATGCTCTACTCTGTAAGACTAAAGCGTTAATTTGAAGTTCATATTCCATTGTTATAAAAAGTATAAACCTTGGGTTCATTGAAGTTTGAACTAGAGTCACACAAGTCTGCAGAGAATTAGTTGAACAGAATGTAAAATAAAAATAAAATAAAACTTCCTATGTAAATGTTAAGGATGAAGCGCTATCATGGCTTTCAGAGGTTGAGTTTAAGGTTAGATTCTTGTAACCGGGTGAGATGGCCGTGCGGTTAGGGCTACGCAGCTGTGAGCTTGCATCTGGGGGATTGTAGGTTCGAAGCCCTTTGTCGGCAGCCCTGAAGGTGGTTTTCCGTGGTTTCCCATTTTCACCAGGCAAATACGGAGCTGTACCTTAATTACGGCCACGGCCACTTCCTTCCCACTCCTAGCACTCTCCTATCCCATCGGCGCCATAAGACTTATCTGTATCGGTGTAACGTAAAGAAAATTGTAGAACAAAAAAGAAAAATTCTTGAATGAATGAACTGAGAAGGGCTCTTCTTTGATCTTCAGCTTAATTTAAAGGGTTCGATGCTTGTGGGCTTGAGCTAATTCTATTAGCTTAAGAAGGCTAAGTCTGCAGAGACACCTCAGGGACTTATAACGCAGGAGGGTACATGATCACTGCGAGTTTACCATACTTCAGACCAATAGAGTCTTAAGCTGACGCGGGACTTTTTAGTGACTGGAACACTCGATTTCTGATTTTGACTATCGAGATTATAAATTTAAACTCTAGTGACTTCTGGATATTTAAAGTAGTTTTTACATGACTCTGGAGTTCATATTTTTTGTTTAGAACTGAAAACTGTCCGCTCTACAATTGGGCTGAGTATTTCTGATTCATTAATTTTCTAATAGGCTGAGTAGCTTAGGGGGTAAAATGTTGATCCCCCTTTAAGCTGTTGCTGTTTGGCCTTTGGAGAGGCCTGATACAGGTACTTTTGCAGGCGACTTGCGTGTTTGTGGTTATAGAGAGTTTACTTTAGATGAAATATATTTCTGAATACGGTATGAACACACAGCCCTCCTCAGAGTTTGAAAGAGACCTAGGTGAGGTGTCAACCTTTTGAAAACTGCACGGTTATCTGCATAAGTCTACATAGACTAACATTGTGGTTAGGCTTAGTAGCTTAGACGGTAGAGCACTAGTCTTCTGTGCTGAAGTTGGTGGCTCATTCCGTTAGCATTTCAAGGTACTAGCGTCGTGTCGGTAGATTCGCAAAGGAGACTCTTGCAGAGCAAAATAATCAGACACCTCGGCTTTTGTTTAAGAGCACGATGACTCAAGATGACTCAAGTCGAGTCAAGATGTGAACGCTGTTAAAAACAGTTCATGTTGTTAAAAATTGTCATAGGAACAAATTACTAAAGGATACAAGTTCCATTGAGTTTTGATACAATAAAAATCAATAAAGCGGAAATAAATATTGAATTCTGCCTGCTGTCATTTCTTGATGGATTCAGTACTTTTGCATCCATCTCTTGGCACAGGTCAGAGTAAAGTGTAGCTTCCACCGAAGTCCCAGTCAACATCCATGGCTGTGACAATATGGAAGCTGCTGGGGTATGGGTAGTGCTGAGTAATGCCATCCAGCGTATGACTAGTACATCTGAGCGTTATGAAAGGTGCTGCTCACAGGGTCAGTCGTGCTGCAATAATACTTCCTGACGCAGTGAGGAAAGCAATGGCAAACTACCTCATTCCTCATCTTGCTTAGTACGCCTCATTTTGGTGCGGCCATTGGTTTTTGGGGTTTCCTTATAACCACATAACCTTTGGTGGTGCTATTTGAGGATCCAACCAGCCTCTGGGCTGTTGACCTAACAGACAGACAAATCTTGAATTACTGACATCTCAAGTTTATGGAAGCTTGAGTGCGTATGTGTCAGGTTAAACAGGGCTTGTTTCACTAGGTGGAATTTCTCAGTATACCGATTGTTATCGGACAAATTGTGCGGTCCATAAATTATATTGTGGTATGTGAACAAATTTCTCAGCCCTGTTTCTCTCTCTCTCTCCCTCTCTCTTTCCCTTGTCCGGCCGGCTCGTGTGTGGTCCTGTGTGGGACTCCTGCTTATTGTTGATTTTTTTTTATTTTGAGTATCGAAACTCATGGAAATTTTATCCCTTCGTAATTTGTTCCTATAACAATTTTTAACAACATGAACGGTTTTTTAACTGTGTTCACATATGATAGACTGAGTCATCTTGACAATTATTTCCAGTGCTTAATACTGCGGCTTACAATGGGTCAGTTTTATGTGCATTGCAAGACAGTGATCCAAAAATCTGCAATAAAGTGCGCCATCCATCCTCGTTGTTCAACCTCCAAAAACATTACTTAAGGGCGGTTCGGCTTGACAACATAAATTGGTGGCTTAGGCCTCCATCTGCAGGACCTGAACAAGCGCAAGCAGGTGTTTCGTAGCTCCATATTCTCTCAACATTTACTGCCAACAAAGCGCCCTCAATTGATCCTAAGCAAAGTGACGACAGCATTGCCACTACTTTCTACAAATACCGTAGAGACAATACGTGACAGTCTGCGAGATATCGAGGGACAGCGATTAGAGCTCTGTCTAGCGGAGTGACCTGAACGGTTACTGATTCTGTCATAAGAGCACGTATATTTGTTTGTGAAGTTTTTGGCGTTAGTTATGCGTTTGCAGCAAGTTGACATAAATGAATAATATCTTTCCTTGATACATATCTCCTCTCAACATGAGTGGAAAAGATATGTGCTGTGTTTGGCTGCAGTAACTATGAAATGCATAAGGATTCGCGGTCTTTCTTCCGTTTCCCTCGTGACAAGAAAATGTAAGTAAATATTGTTTGAATATATATTCTTCCAGTGACACATTTTTACTGTACTTCCTAAACTTCTGACCTGCGGGACTCATATTTTAACTGGCTTAAAATATAAGCTTATTTTATTGTATAGTGCAGCAGTTAACCTTCAATACCGATGTTTTGTTGTAGGTTTAACCTGTGTTTTTTGATTTAATTTAGGAAAATGCATATGCATAAGTGTGAGGTTGCTTGGGTTCAAAGTTACCCCAATTGGAATGCCGTAATGCATTGTCAAGCACTGAAGAAAATATGGGCGACTTAAATGTACATATTTTGTTAAAACAAAATTATGATGCAAATTTGCTTTAACCTAATGTAATGATAAGTATAGCTTTTAGGGAAATTTTGAATTTTTTGAGACTAAATTGATAGATTTTCTTTCTTAGAAAGCTTCAAGTCCGCCTCTGTGGTGTAGTGGTTAGTGTGATTAGCTGCCACCCCCGGGGGCTCTGGTTCGATTCCCGGCTCTGCCACGAAATTTGAAAAGTGGTACGAGGGCTGAAACGGAATCCACTCAGCCTCGGCAGGTCAACTGAGTAGAGGTGGGTTCGATTCCCACCTCAGCCATCCTGGAAGTGGTTTTCTGCGGTTTCCCACTTCTCCTCCGGGCACATGGTACGTAACTTAAGGCCACGGCCGTTTCCTTCCCTCTTCCTTGTCTATCCCTTCCAATCTTCCCATCCTCCACTAAGGCCCCTGTTCAGCATAGCAGGTGAGGCCGCCTGGGCGAGGTACTGGTCCTCCCTCCCAGCTGTATCCCCAGATCCAGTGTCTCACGCTCCAGGACACTGCCCTTGTGGCGGTAGAGGTGGAATCCCTCGCAGAGTCAGAGGGAAAATCCAACCCTGGAGGGTAAGTAGATTAAGAAAGAAAGAAAGAAAGAAAGAAAGAAAGAAAGAAAGAAAGAAAGAAAGAAAGAAAGAAAGAGAAAGCTAGCGCTAGCTTGAAGTTAAGAGGAAAACTGTCCACCTCTTAAACGTTAATTCATTTAATCATGTGTGTAAGGAATGTGCCGATATTTTTATTGACACGTGCCTTAACGTGATACAATGTATTTTAAATGAGAGAAAAAAAAACAGATATAGCCGTAAAAGTCCAGGTAGGAATTTTAAAGCTCTAAAAGTCTTTCATAAATGAAAGACCGGGCGAGTTGGCCGTGCGCGTAGAGGCGCGCGGCTGTGAGCTTGCATCCGGGAGATAGTAGGTTCGAATCCCACTATCGGCAGCCCTGAAGATGGTTTTCCGTGGTTTCCCATTTTCACACCAGGCAAATGCTGGGGCTGTTCCGTAATTAAGGCCACGGCCGCTTCCTTCCCACTCCTACCCCTTCCCTGTCCCATCGTCGCCATAAGACCTATCTGTGTCGGTGCGACGTAAAGAAACTAGCTATTGATATTGGAATTTAGCGCGAATTTCCAGGTCACACCACTAGGAGCGCCACTTGCGAATTTTCTCCAATTTTAACAAGGCTAAATCCGGGAGTGTCGGGAATTGTCTCTACTGAATTTGCTTTCTCCCAGCCAGCATATTTAAATTAGACGCAGAAGGAAGTTTGGTGCGTAGAAATTATTGTTTGCTACTTTTTTTAAACATTGCCCCAACACATCGAAGGTTTTTGGCGAAGCAAGGACGGGAAAGTAGTACTGAGATGGTAGCGTCCACGGGCTTACTTAAGGCACGGCCTCGGCTTTTCCTTGGTGTGAAAATGGGAAACCAAGGAAAAATTGTCTTAAGGCCTGCCGACGGTGGGATTCGAACCCATCTTCCGAATTCAAGCTCACAGCTACGCGTTCTGAGCCTCACGGCGAACTCTCTCGCTTACAAATGATTAGGAGAATGAAAGTCATGTATACAGCACCAGTTTTAAGTACTTCAGTTACCTACACATGAAAGAAATAGAGTATAATACAGTGATATTCAAAATTTCAATTAGAGGGTCTGTAGATATGTCTCAAAAAGTCAGTTTCAGGGTTCAGCCTTCAAGCCACTGTCAATATATAATTTATCGTACAATATTTTATTTCTACCTACCAAATAACTCAATTTCTACCGCACTACTGAGAGACTGGAAGGGTAACATCTGAATTCTTCTTCCAGTTATGGAAATTTATCGGAATCCGTGTGAAGGACACAACAGGATCATGACTGGAAAGGTCACGGTTCCAGCGCGTAGAGGCCGATGTGTAAAACGCAGCAAGGAATATGAGTGTCCATTTCAAAAGTACGGGCGTGTGCAAAGTACAGAACAGCAGGGGTTGGTTGGAACATGAAACTTCCATTGACGAGGTCGCAAGCAGTGAGACCCTCAACTGAGGGAGTTCAAGTAACTCGAAGTGGACAGTCAACATCAAAACTAAGCAACGTTATAATTAATACCGCAATAAAATTACTATGAAGTTTTTCAAACAAGGTAATTCATTTTGTAGGTATGAGATTTTTTCCAGATAAATATATAGCGAACGCACTTGTTAAGTGGTCTCAAGTTTCAGACATATACACGAGTCCACAAATTGACCAGTTTCCTAGTTTGTCAACCAGATAAGCATTTGCATTGTAGGATTTATTTTATTTTCCAGCTCGTACAAACAGAAGTCTACATTAGTTCCTAGTTATTAAGTGAGAAATAGAAACAAGTGCTAGCCAGTCGAACACAATCTGCATATTATATTTTAGCCTACATGTACTTCAAAATTCGGCTGCTTTTTGTAATTTCATTACACGTTTTTACTCCTTTCAGACTGTTTGAAAACCATTACGCGAATTTTATTTTGTCTGTACGCTCGTTACCACTGGAGATATTTAAACCAAATAATATTGTATTTAGAATGTACCAACTATTTCTTACGTATATTATAACGTATCAAAATCCTCGAATACACTGTACCTTTTAGGAGAACAGATAGGAATGGTGAGTTTACACAATGAGCGGAACACTGCAGAGCAGTCTTCACCGCAGTCTGTGGCTAGGTCATTCCAGCTCTGGCACTTGATAGTTCACAAGCGTAGCACTGTTCGCGAAAAATGAGAACCTATGCCACTTTAAATTTGTTCGAGCATTTCATATGATGACATTGATTTCAACCGCACCATTAGACTTGGTTAATTATTTTTCTCAATTTACACTGAACCACCTACGTGGCTGACTTGTCGGGGACAGAGACGGTAGCTGGTTCAATGTAAGTGGGAAGACTTGAAATAATCCAGAATTAGCAGATTTGGTTCTCATGTGAATTGCTTCTCTCCTCTCCCCGCCCCGCCAAATTACAACTTAGAATGTTGTATATCAGGAGGTACTGAAATAATTTCATGCGCTAAAATAACGCTGGCGACCGTTGCCTTGAAACTAAGGACGGTAGCTGCTGAGACCTTAATCAGCGACATCCTGTACGTTTTGCGTTCTGGGAACTGAATAATACTAATTCTTCTGATGGGATCGCGGGGACAATATTGTAGCGCGTTTCTCTGGTGGTTGCTGGCATATTGTTTCATGTGTGTATGAAGATAAGTCGTCGTGACAAACAAAACCATCCAGTCCCGGAATCAGAAGAATTAACCAGATGCGATTAAAATCCCCAACCCGGCCGGGAATCGAATCCAGCAATTTCTGAACTGAAGGCCTAGACACTGATTTTTCAGCCAAGGAGCCGGATTGTGCTAGCATGTACCATATTATATAAAACCTTTTCTCCTTTTCGCACTTCAGATTTTTGCTAATAGGCCTACAGTACGAACTCTATTGTCCGGACTGTTTGGCACAAGGGATAGTCCGGATAAGAAAAGAATCCGTGTAACCAAATTCAAAGTCTTAATGTAATAAAAGAAACATAAAATAGATACAATACAGCATACGAAACATTTCTGAGCAATTATGAATTCAAATTTTTAAAAACATGATAAATGCTCATGAAGAGTAATAAAATATACAGTACAATATACAGGGTGTACGAAAACTCGACGGAAAAAATTTAGGAACGGATTCCTCACATAGAGAGAAGAAAAAAGGTTATAACAACATGGGTCTGGAGACGTATACTTAAAAATTGATTCAAACTTTGTTACACAAATTAATTTTAGTAATAATTTACATGTCCTCATGTAATCATCCAATCGTCTCATCAAGAGGTTCGCCATTAACATCTGGGCAGGCATTGTTAGTGATACCTTTTTGGGACCCTACGTTCTTACGAATAGGCTTACTGGACAAAACTACACGAATTTCTTGCGTACTACATTGCCTGATTACTTTGAAAACATGCCACTTGAATCCCGTCGACAAATGTTTTTCATTCATGATGGTGCTCCCGCACATTTCAGTCGGCTGCCCGCAGGTACCTGGATGCCCATTTTCCTGAGAGCTGGATAGGTAGAGGAGGATCGATTGCTTGACCACCACCACGTTCTCCAGACTTGAACCGCCTGGACTTTTACCTGTGGGGACACGTTAAGTCTCTCCTGTTCGTGATGAAGCAACTTTGTGAGCGCATTGTGACAACCTCTTAGGCAGTACTCACTACACCAGGCATTTTTGATCGCGTGCGTAACTCCATGCGACGACGTGTGGAGGCTTGTATTCAGACTGAAGGTCGTCACTTTTAACATTTCCTCTGATACATGCTCAAAGTGTTTCAGCTGCCGTTACAGACGTACGGTGTAAATGTACAAAAGTTTGAATAAATCTGTAAGTATACGTTTCAGGACCCATGTTGTCATAACCTTTTTTTCTTCTCTCTATGTGAGGAGCCCATTCCTAAATTTTTGCCGTAGAGTTTTGGTACAGCCTGTATATAGAGCATTCATGAAGCCTAATATACTACGTAACATATCGATGTAGTAAATAAAAAAGGATTCTTCATGCCCGGATAATTGAGGATCCAGATAGCTAAGGTCCGAATAATCGAGTTTCTACTGTACATCATTATTTTCTTTTTTATCTGCCTGCTTTTGAATATTTGTGTAAGGATAGCGCAACGCCATATCTACTGGAGTGATTATCGTCGAACGTTATATTTGTGTAGAAGGAAAACTGGGAAGAAAAATAGGGTAAAATCATTAGAATATTCCTAAGTAGAAAATTTCGAGACGGATACCGGTTTTTCACAAATTTAAATAACTGCTAATTCTTCGACAATTAAAGGGCACATTGTTAGAAGACAAATATTTTAAACATGTATTGTGCATTACATTCTTTTTGATATTTTGCTTTACGTCGCACCGACAGATATATCTTATGGCGACGATTGGATAGGAAAGGTCTAGGAAGTGGAAGGAAGCGGCCATGGCCTGAATTAAGGTATAGCCCCGGCATTTGCCTGGTGTGAAAATGCGAAACCACGGAAAACCGTCTTCAGGGCTGCCGACAGTGGGGCTCGAATCCACTATCTCCCGATTACTGGATACCGGCATTACTTTCAAATATGAGGTGCCATTACTGATACATACACGAAAACGCTTTTGTTATTTTTCAGATTCAATAGTTCAAATTGCAGTATCAAATATTTTTAATGTTACGCCTGAACTAAGTGTCGTTCCCTGAGGTATTGTTCAATGGCAATTTGATTACTTTTAAGCATCACTATCTACCTACTTGATTTTCAGAGTACCGGGCGAGTTAGCCATACGGTTAGGGGCGCGCGACTGTGAGCTTGCATTTGGGAGATAGTGGGTTCGAACCCCACTTTTGGTAACCCCGAAGATGGTTTTCCGTGGTTTCCCATTTTCACACCAGACAAATGCTTGGGCTGTACCCTAATTAAGGCCACGGCCACTTCCTTCCCACTCTTAGGCCTTTCCTATCCCATAGTCGCAATACGACTTACGTGTGTCAGTGCGACGTAAAGCCAATTGTAATATTGGTTTTCAGAGTCACTGAGGCACCAGAATTTTGTCCCGCAGGAATTTCTTTACCTGCCGGTAGATCTATCCGAATGAAACGGGCGTAACTGAGCACCTCTATGAACCACCAGACTGAGCCAGGATCCAGACCTCCCAACTTTGGGATCAGGTGGTCGGCGCTCTTTAACTTTTTAGCCACTCAACCCTGCATGTATTCTACACTCTCCAAGGAAAAGCTGGAATAGCACCTTATCTGAAGTTCCGAGGCAACTACTCACTTTGTAGCCTTAATAATTACAGTTGATATATACTTTAAAAACACTGCCACAGCATCGCAACAACACTGGTTATCGGAGAGTTTCAGACGGGATTGATGATCTAAAATGTATTAAGTTATCAACCCGAAGGCCAGTCGGACCCTCAAATAACATTATCAGATATATGGTCATAGGCAGATCGCAAAATTCGATGGTAGCTCCACGATGAGGCGTACAAGATATGAGGAAGAGGTAGTTTTCCATTGCCTTCCTCATTGCACCAAAAAAGGGGTGTTGCAGCACAGTCAGCCTTATGAATAGCACATGTCTTAACACCGAGAGACACTTACTGTAGGCCTGCTATGAATGTCAGTACTCAGCCCCACCTATACCTGGAAGCTTGCCTACAGTTAGGCATGGGCAAGATAATGGCAGACGGGCAACGGAAGAAAAGCAAAATCTTTCTAAAAGGGAAGGTTTGTGCAAAGGTGGTACATAAAGAAGTAATACCCTTAATGTATTTTGATGGGGCAGAAGGCCTCAACATTCGACTTGAATATGGAAGTTTAAGGTTCTGAGCTGATACGGAAAGAAATAGTCATGAAAGCTACATTTTGCTGTGGTCTGCCCAAGAGTCAGATGCAAAGTACTGTTGTAAACATGGCTCATCTGTTGCAAATAATACTCGCTGCAGTTCTGTTAAAACAACGTGCTTGTTCTGGCAGCTCGCAGCTGCAGCCCGTGGCACCGAACCAAGTTGCGGGAGCGCTGTGCTGCCATATGTTCCGTTGTTGGTTACTACAATCACAATCAATTATTCCTCTCGCTCTGCGCTAGGAGCTGTGGAAAATAATATCCATAGGAAGGAATCATCACAGCGCTTGCATAATATTAAATATTATTCCAAGGTGGCTCAGCAGTAATTTTATCGTCTCAAATATCGTAAGGCATACTCCTCATTCCTCTTCCTCTCGGAGTGTTATCATTCTAACTCCGGACGATTGGTTTCAGTTTTTTGATAGATTTCAGCAGAAGAATGACATTTAAAAATGTCATGTCGTTATATTTATGACATCGTGGGAATATCCCTTGTCATCATCGCCAATAATAATTAGAATGACCTCTTCAATATTCCGGGTTCAAATCCGGGCGAGGAATGGAGAAGTATCTAAAGTAGGTTTGTCAACCCATAGGCGTTGGCGCAATTTAACATGAGAGTTGTGAATGGTAAAAGTCCGTCCTGTTCCTTGTCGTTTTGCATGGCTATTAAGCTCGCGATCCTAAGTCATGGGGTCTCTTCTTACTGAAATCTGAAGCATAGTGACGAGTTTTCCCTGGTGTTGATAACTCGTCATGTGTTGGTCCAGGTACTTTCTCTCCTTGTTCTTTTCCCCTTGCTCCTTGTGTTTCTTTTTTTCTTTCACTTTCCTCTCTAGCTTGACTGCTGCTGCTTTTCGTTCTACAACTTTACTTCTTGATAGTTACTTTACGTCGCACCGACACAGATAGGTCTTATGGCAACGATGGGATAGGAAAGGCCTAGGAGTTGGAAGGAAGCGGCCGTGGCATTAAGGTACAGCCCCAGGATTTGCCTGGTGTGAATATGGTAAACCACGGAAAACCATCTTTAGGGCTGCCGACAGTGGGATTCGAACCCACTGTCTTCCGGATGCAAGCTCACAGCCGCGTGCCACTGACCGCACGGCCAACTCGCCCGGTACAACTTTACTAAAGCCTTTCAATATGCGCCTCTTTTCCCGTTCAGCTTCACAATATTCTCGTAAGGCACAATCCATATAGCGAGCTTGACCACGAATAACGAAGCCATACCTTCACTTTACACTTGCCTTTTGTCGAAGTGAATGAGTTCTTGGTGGCTCAGGTCGTTTAGCGGCACTTCGTAGTTCAATAAATAACAAGGACTAAGTTAAACATTACACTATACTACACGATACTAAAGTTTACAGTATACTAAAGTGGTACATACAGTCTTGATGATGCACTACATACGGTTGCACTATAAATGTTTGGATGATTAAAAAAAAAGATAAAACAGATAATTATGTTATCACTCAAAAGCAGCCTCTGTTATCAAAGGCCCATGAATTGGCATCGTGGAACTCCGACCGGTCGCTCAGGGAGCTATAAGATGGTGGTTAGGGAAAGGGAGAGCGCGCGACTACTTGGAATTGGCTAAACCGGTAGGCGTGTACTGGTTTCTATAGTACCCCATCTGGAACTACCACGCTGCGAGCTGTCACAACACGCAGTTTGTTTTAACAGGGCTGTAGATGGTATTACTACTGCAGTTGTACAAGAAATTCACCGCCGATGATATACTACTACTACTTTATGTACACGAATAGTTAAGTCGTTAGAACCTAATAAAAGCCTTTAAAACGTAGTGGCATGTTTAATCGAATCAGATAGACATATTCAGATTCATTAAATCACAACAGACAAATAAATCGGCCTCGAAATGTAGTAAGAGTACGAAAAATAGATGTGCTTATGAATTGTAAATATTGTGGCAGTGCTGGAAAAGTAGGTTAAATGGTTGCAGGCTGAGTTGACATAGGCCTACAAATAAGGAGAATTACATAAGTTACCGCTTTAAATTGTGTGTAGGTTATTCAAATAATTTTCTGCAGTAAGCTGACATATGGCAGGGACCATAGCAATATTGCTTCGTTTTCTTCACTGGATTTGGTACTGTTCGTATCAGCTCTTGTATGCTTCTCCCAGGGCTACCGTATTTACGCGAATAATAGCCGCATTTTTAAAAAACAATTGAGAAACGAAATTGAGGTGCGGGTTTTATTTGAGTCAATGTTGGCATTTTTGTTTCAAAATCAGCCTTTATAAAGTTAGGGTGCGGGGATTATTCGGTGGCGGGGAAATACGGTAAGTGAACTTTGTTCCTAATTTCAGACCAGGATCGGGTGAAAGATCTTGGAATAGAATTCAGGGCTTTCTACTACTAGACATAGGAACTACTCTTATCACCCGAGTGTAAATTGGTAATTACAAGCACGTTAATTGGTGATTGAGGAAATGACCCTCGGCCTATTAGATGAATTGTGCACTTAAGTAACACTAGGACTTCACTTCTGAACGAACGAGCGCAAAGTTCACTAATATATAGTCGGGTCTGTACGTAGTAGTTATTGAGAGGCAATCACACTCAGTCTGCAGCGGAAGAAAAGGAAATTGACGGTTGTGTCCAGCTAAGGAGTCATAACGGGAGATGAAGTGGACGCAATTAAGTTCTCGAAGTGGCAGCTTTTTGACGAAGAGAGAGTTCCCACAAAGTGGAATGTGTGGTTCCGATCACGAGCAAGTGTTATGGGTCTCGGACGAAGGCGATAAGAACACTGTGCAGTGGATGTAATGTTGTTACGAGGATTTATTATTGGAGTGATAATATAAATCTAGAGAGCTATACCAGGCATTATCCACGGTGAAACTCAATGGATATTCTTACAGAGTTTGATATAAATTGCAAGCTCACAAGTTTACAAGATTAGCGGGTATAGGCGTATATTTTGAGTTTTCCCCAAATAGTAATATGATTTTCGTTTGAGGTGTAAAGATACAGTGTTCAGAAACTGTGGAGAATGCTGTGTGAATAGTGTCCATAATGAAGAGTTAAAGCCTAGGTTAAGATTGAACCCCTGGGATTGAAGCTGCTGTTTGTAAGTTGAGTGGATGATAATATACTTTGGAGAATATTGCAATAGGCTATTAAGAACTACTGCTATAATTGGAATGTTATGCATATGCTCTAAATGTACATAGTAATTCACTTATATATCCATATTTGGTTTGGTTCAGAACACTTCCCCCGTTTGTGGTTGCTCTGTGGAAAGCAATGGAAAGAAAGCTGAATAATAACAGAAAGCCAACGAAACTGAAGTTATCTATAGTTCATATTCAGATTTAAATCCTTGATGTGATGATTCCTGTTCTGGGACTTCATAGTTGCAAAACTATATCTCTTCTTGGCTCTCTTATTTCCTCGGCGGGTAAAGATTACTTCAAAAGTTAAAATTTAGAATTTAGATTTATATCATTCCAATAACAAACTGCACAGTGTTTTTTATCTACTTCGGCCGTGGCCCATAAAATTGGTCTCTTGCAGGCTTATGCACAGTGGAGTCCCTGCGCAAATATTGTAATGTTGGTAGGTACCTTAAGATGTATGCAGGGTGTTTGGGGGATAAGAAAAAAATAACCTTATGCAAGGTAGGGATGAATGTCCTCAGTTCATAAAATATGATCTTTTCGTTTAATTTAGCGAAAGTTTTATCCGATGGTGGAACCTGAATTAAAGTGAGATGTTTGTGAGGTAGACAGTAACTACCTGCGTAATGGGCGTGAATCATCTCACTCCAGCTTCAAGTAGTATGCGTACATAATGGGTAAGAAGCAATTCTAAGTATTTCCCTGCACTGCAGCTGTACACATCACTTCACTGCGGCTTCAGGAAGTATGCACGCGTACATTGCACGAAAACGCTCTACGTAACAAACGTTTTCACAGTGGAAAATATTGCCCTAAATAGTTCACCATTAAATACTTCCTGAGTCGCAAACATCAAATTTTCAACTTTATTTTTAAATTTTTACATTTCAACTTTAAATTTATAAATAATATTTTCACGTCATAGATATTCAGTGATTGAACTCTACAATCTTATGCTATCCTTCAGTCTGTATGCAACAGGAAAGGGGTGTGGGGAGACATGGATACAATCGACCGTATGAAATGTGCATGAACTATAATTCCGCAGCGAATGGAGGGTTGAAATAACACAACGTCCTTTTTCAACTGAATGGGGCATAGGGTCAAGTCTTGTAATAGGCCTACGGTATGAGTGTACTACCCTACCAGGAGTTACATTTTGTGGAGAGGAAGACTTCAAGAAGTCCGCACGTAATCATTCTTTATTCTGCAGTCGATTTGATAATTAGCCGTTCCTAACAATATACACATCTTAATATTTTCATCTAACTAGAAGTCGATAAGAGCGAATTCGTTAAATTTCCGTCATACCGTAAGAGTATTTCATGCAAGGCGCTCAATGCGTATAACTGTGAATGTAGGTAGACTATAAAAACGAATATCGAATTTACTGTTGGATTTGTGCGCCAGAGGTTCATTCAGAATAAGCCGTGAAATATATGTACTGTGCCTGTATTAAACAAAGTTACGTTTACTTCTGACAGTTACTTGGTTGATTGTGCGTATAATTAGAAAAGTCGTTTTAATAGACTGAAGCATCTCCAGTGCATTTCTGACAATATATAAATAGTGTCTGCCAGGGACGAAATTGAAAAAATCCTGTCGTGCTTATAAATAATAGAGTAGATGTAACATCGGAACCAAAACGATATTCTCTGTCTTACTTGCGTGCTGCCATAATATACGTAGCCTATATAATATTTTTGTACTATGAAATTAAATGTTTTACACTAGTGTTTGCATGCAAGTACTTACACGCACATTTTTTACAACAGTATGTATTTTAACAACCTCATTATTGCTCATGCCACAATATTTAGGTTGCTCTTTGCTCGAATCAATATTAATATTTCACAAAATTCGATTACTATGGAAAAAAGCAAACTAATGTAAGGAATGGCCAGTCATTTTACGTGATATTTTTATTTTTTCTGACTTTTGAGAAACATTTTTTTTACCTCCTCGACATACATAAAAACAAAGTTATATGTGCACGATTTGTGTAAATGTGTGGTATAAAAGGTGATTTTTAGTGGCTAAAATGTCGAAACTTTCTGAAGAACCTATTTTCACATATTTTACGTAGAATACTTTCGAATAATAAAATGTACTTTCCTGTTGAAAAAAAAGGAAAACTATTTTTCAACGATAGTTCGTTATTTTCACTTATTGCAGTGATAATATATTCTCGCAATGGTCATTGTTACTTGGTTTTGAGACCACAGTGAGTCAGGAAGACAATAAATCCATACGACTAGAATTCATTGAGTGATGTCTATTAACTTCTCGCAGTGAACTCAAGAAGTCGAAAACTTTAAAGTGAATCTCTTTGAAGGAAGTGGTGGAAACTAGTCTTGCATTCTGTGAAGTAGATTTCAGAGTTTTACGTTTCTGTCAAGTGCTACTAGTCTTTGAATTGGCAGTGCCGGTTCGGTAGAGCACTGTCCTTCTGATCCCAAATTGGCAGGTTTGATCCCGGCTCAGTCCTGTATTATTTGAAGGTGCTCAAATAAGTCAGCCTCGTATCGGTATATTTCGAACTCCTGCGAGACAAATTTCCGGCAGTTCGCCTTCACTGAAAACCACAAAAGTAGTTACGTTATTATTATTATTATTATTATTATTATTATTATTATTATTATTATTATTATTATTATATCGGCACTGGATACACGAGTTTCAACATTTCAGAACTGGGAAAACTTAATATTGTGATGTGTGCCACAAATAGACCAGTAAAATTAAACAATGCGTTTTAGTGAGATCATTACGTGCAAAACGATGCGTGTAAGTGCCTATATGCAATCACTGGTACGAAACTTTTAATATGATTGTATAAAAATACAATTAATTTATATTGAATGAATACAAAATTACGGTGCTTTGTATAGCATATGAGGAACTGCGTAAATGTAACATTTCACGGAATTTCTTACAATCGCCATTATTTTAAAAGTCCTACTCACTTCTAGTGAATACAACTCCGTATTGTATCAGGAATTATTAGATGTTAATAGATGATAGTTCAGGTTAAACATTCACGACTTCAGTTGTGCCTAAACATAAAATTCCAAACTAGGACTGCTTCCAATGTAATTCTCAGTTATGGCCATAGGAAACCTAAATCAAGGGGCATTTTGATCCAGTTACCATCTGCTGTTTTCACGATGAATCTTAAAGATCGAAGTATTCGGTTAGAAGCGAGAGTTTGTCTAATTTACGATAGTTACGGGAAAAGGAACCTCAGTTTGAACAGGGATACAATCAGACACATTCTGTGCGAAGTGGAAGGAACGCACTCATGAATGTGGCAATACAAGTGTGATGAGCCAAATTTGGAAGCTATCGTGACAGGTCCTGTTAAAATCTATCGAGGAGTCGGGCAAGATTGGGTGCTGTCAACTTCTGTTCAATCGCTACTCAGATGCAATATTTAAGAGAACACTAGCGTATGTGGAAGTGGGAGAAAATATTATTGGGGAACTAATGAATGCTATACGGTATGCAGATGACACTGAAGACATTGAGAACTTACAGCTATTTCTTAGCCAACTAAATGCATTTGGACGGGCTGAGTGTCTCGGACGGTTGAGGCGCTGGCCTTCTGAGCCCAACTTGGCAGTTTTGATCCTAGCTCAGTCCGGTGGTATTTGAAGGTGCTCAAATAAGTCACCCTCTGTTCGGTAGAGTTACTGGTACGTTAAAGAACCCCGAGGGCACACTTCCCAGTACCTCGGCGTCTCCGAAAACCATAAAAAGTAGTTAGTGAGACATAAAAGAAATACAATTCTTCTTATTCTTATTGAATGCAGTTGACGAAGAGACGGACCCTAATAAAAACTTCAGCAAAGCAAAATTGACTATTTTTAGCCAGGCAAAGAAAGGATCTGGTTCCTTAAAACTCATCAATGATCTGTTCCAACAAGCAAGCAAATTTAAATACTGTTCGTTGGGTGCTGAATTACAGATAACCTTGACCCTGATCTGGAAATGAAGACACATATTGAAGTAGCCAAAGTGACTTTCAAGAAAACGAAATCATTACTCTGCAATGATGCTCCCAAGTTGAGACTTACACAGCAAACAGTAAAATGTTACATTCGGTTCACATTGCTTAGTGGGGGTTGAACCTTGGTCTCTATAAAGCAGACCAGAATTCAGCGGTTGGGAGATCTGGAAATGTAGCTTCATAGAAGAATGATGAATATCTTTTGTTTTCAACATGTCACCGATGAAAGGTTATTCAGAACAGTGAACAGTAAAAGAGAACTACTGGTAATTGTTAAATGCAGGAAGGTATCCTATTTGGGCTATGAGTCGCGCGGAGAGGAATGCAATTTTTAACTCTTTTACTGAAGAGCAAAATCCTCGGACAACTGAGTAGAGGGAGGAGGTGAATAACATAACCCAACATCACAGAATAGAGAGCAACAAGAACAATTATACAGCGATACCACCTGGCAGAAAACCGTCAAGCCGTATCTGTAGTGATAAGCAAACGTCCGTAAGACTGGGTAAGGCACGAAGGAGAAGGGGAATTATTATTATTATTATTATTATTATTCCGGGGTATCTGTGTAACGCAGAGGTGAAAGAAGGTGCCGGGATGAATGGGTCTAACTACAAAGTCAAAGTTAATTTAAAATTTTAACAAAGGTTATATTTTCTGAAGAAACAACAAAATTATAACAACGTTTCACTGAGTGAAATAACAATTTGGAAACAAGACTTAGAAGGATCCAAGATTTCAGAATTTTACCACTCTTGGGCTACAAGCTCCTAGCTAGACATTACAACACACTAATTTGTTCAAAGGGCAGAAATCCCCTAATACATGGAGCCCTTGCTCCAGCGATTACAATATCAGGCCTCCCAGAAGCACTTTTACAACACTTGAAAAGAGCTGACACGCTCTCAGTTTTTCATGCCTACTCAAGGCAACACAATGCAAAAATCCAATAATCACAGGCCTTACAAGGCACTATTTACAAATAGCCATCTTATTACACTGAGGTACCTAGTACCCAACCTACTGGGCCTTAGTGAAAAAGAACAGGTTCAATAAACGGCCCGAGCAAACTGGAATGGAGTCAAAGATTCAGCTCCACAAAAAATTTAACAACCTATAGGGCACTTGGCCAACGACACAGGGGCTAATCCCAATCTACTGAGGTAGCGCGGATGGAAATCACTTTAATATATTGCAGAAACAAATGCGGTACCTCAAACCAAGATGAAGGGGAGCTCGAGAGGGTATATCACTCTCTATCCCCGAATTACAGATTTTATGAAGTTTTTACATAAGCCGGCAGAAAATTATACTGTTAGAAAAGTAGGTTACATGGTAAAAGTTTCTGACCTTTCCCGCGGGTTAAACTGCTGAGCTAGCAAGAAATAAAGATGTTAAACGGCCATTACCTTGCTGAAGGACAGCTGCCTGATGAAAGATGCACCTCCCGCCTCCTGCTTCACATACACACTTAGTTAGATGTTGATCAAGTGGCAAAGAGACGTGAAAATCCGCAGTTTATAAACCCTCGGGGAAAGTTCGAGACCTTTCATGAATAATCAAGCCACACCATCTCACTTTTATTGGCTAGCTTAGTTACACATCAAATCGAAGAAGTAGTCTGTGATAGGCCGATAATTAATTACAGAAATTAGGTATTGGCTGAATTAAAAACTGGCGGAAAGAAAAGATCAATATTGCCAGCCCAAAAATGAACATAATTTAGTAAAAAACAAACTTATGAATACAAAATTTCTTCAAAAAAAATTCCCTCACTTCGCACCAGGTTGCATGATCATAGTTTTTGTAGTGACATCTGTTGCAGAAAGTCCAAACTTCCTGATAAATGGTAAACAAAACGCGTAGAATTTTATACAGTACTGGAAACTTCACAATCACAAAATTAAGGAGGTGACATCTTCTGAGAAAAAGTTTAAGTAGATTTAGTTCCAAGTTCTGTGTTTCTCCTGTAGAGGAGTTCTAATTGGCGCAAGATTTAAATGTGCGGCGAAGAAGTGTACCGCCCGGTACAATTATTATTGTTACGGGGTTACTCGTGTAATGCAGAGGTGAAAGAAGGTGCGGGCTGGAATGGGTCTAACTACAAAGCCGAGAAATGAATTAAAATTTCATTAAAGGTTATATTTTCAAAACAGCCAAACTTAACAGTTTTGATATAGAATTTCCAACTTTAACCAATAACAACAAGTAATAAGGTAGCACTAACAAAATTTAAGTCTAGGAACGACCAGATTTGGTGGTATAACAGAACTTAGGCTTTCAGCCTTCACTTTACATTTTCTGAGCTCTCAGCTCCCAAACACACATTTACCAAAGGGCAGAAAACCCCTAATAACATGGAGCACATGCTCCCACCTTCGAATATCAAGCCTCTCTGAGGCACTTTTACCACAAATAAAAGAGCTAACCCGCTCGCAATTTTTCAAGCTTGTAAAGGTAATACCAGACTTTTACACATGATTGCCATCAAGGCACAACTTACAATGAAACAGGGGTATCTTGTACCTAACCTATTGGGCCTTCGTTGAAAAAGAATAGGTTAAGTAATTGGCCCAAAATGCAAAACTGAATGGAGGCGTAAATTTGCACTCCTACACGAAACTTCTTAAAACCTAAGAGGCACTAGGCCGATGAAACAGGGGCTATTCCCAAACTGTGGAGGTGACTCGTGTACAGAATAAATTTAACACATTAAGGAAGAGTAGAAGAACGGTTACGAAAACGTAGTCACCTCAAATTCAAAATGAAGGGGAGCTCGAGAAGGTAAAGCACTCTCTATCCCCGATTTACAGTTAAATATATATGAAGTTTTACAAAAGTGACGGCAATTTACATGTTTGAAGATAGGTTACATAATAAAAGTTACGGACCTTACCCGCAGATCAAACTGCTGAGCCAGCAAGAAATAAAGATGTTAAGCGGCCATTACCTTGTTGAAGAGCTGCTGCCGGATGAAAGAGACGCTTCCCGCCTCCTGCTACACTTCCATACACTGTGCTAGATGTAGTTCGAGTGGCGAGGAGCCGTGAAAATCAGCAGTTTTTATACACTCAGGGAAGATTCGAGACTTTTCATGAATAATTAAGACACACCCACTCAACTTTATTGGGTAGCTTAGAGTTACACATCAAAATCGAAAAAGAAAGACATGATTGGTCAAAAATTAAAGAAATTCGGGATTGGCTAAGTTCAAAACTGGCGGAAAGAAAGATTAATATTGCCAACCCACAAATGAAAGAACAAAATTTAGTAAAGATAAAAACTTCTGAATACAAAATTTCTTCAAGAAAGTTCATTCACTTCGCACCAGGGTGCATGATCCCAGTTTTACAGTAGAGACATCTATCAGAGGAAGTCCACACTTCTTGATCAATAGAAAACAAAGCAAGTTGAACTCCACACAGTATTGAAAACTTGGTAATCACAAAATTTTACTGTAGTGACATCTTATGAATTGGTCCAGTTTTTAAGGTTCAGCTTTTCTCCAGTAGAGGAGGATTTATTGGCGCAAGATTTAAAATTGCGGCGTAGGGTTGTACCGCCCGTTACAATTATTATTATTATTATTATTATTATTATTATTATTATTATTGTCTTTGCATTAATCTTCTGTTTATTTCCTTGAGATTTCATACATGTAATACCCGTCTACGGAAAGTAACAGAACGAGGGCTTTAAGGCCTGGTCTATTTCGATTTTCTAGAGTTTTGAAGTGACATGGTGTAGTTCCAGCTTTCATTTAAAAAGAAAGCTGGGAATATAATCAAACATTTTCATATGATTTTATCAATCAATCAATACTGATCTGCATTTAGGGCAGTCGCCCAGGTGGCAGATTCCCTATCTGTTGCTTTCCTAGCCTTTTCCGAAATGATTTCAAAGAAATTGGAAATTTATTGAACATCTCCCTTGGTAAGTTATTCCAATCCCTAACTCCCCTTCCTATAAATGAATATTTGCCCCAGTTTGTCCTCTTGAATTCCAACTTTATCTTCATATTGTGATCTTTCCTACTTTTATAGACGCCATTCAAACCTATTCGTCTACTAATGTCATTCCACGCCATCTCTCCGCTGACAGCTCGGAACATACCACTTAGTCGAGCAGCTCTTCTTCTTTCTCTCAATTCTTCCCAACCCAAACATTGCAACATTTTTGTAACGCTACTCTTTTGTCGGAAATCACCCAGAACAAATCGAGCTGCTTTTCTTTGGATTTTTTCCAGTTCTTGAATCAGGTAATCCTGGTGAGGGTCCCATACACTGGAACCATACTCTAGTTGGGGTCTTACCAGAGACTTATATACACTCTCCTTTACATCCTTACTACAACCCCTAAACACCCTCATAACCATGTGCAGAGATCGGTACCCTTTATTTACAATCCCATTTATATGATTACCCCAGTGAAGATCTTTCCTTATATTAACACCTAGATACTTACAATGATCCCCAAAAGGAACTTTCACCCCATCAATGCAGTAATTAAAACTGAGAGGACTTTTCCTATTTGTGAAACTCACAACCTGACTTTTAACCCCGTTTATCAACATACCATTGTCTGCTGTCCATCTCACAATATTTTCGAGGTCACGTTGCAGTTGCTCACAATCTTGTAACTTATTTATCACTCTATAGAGAATAACATCATCCGCAAAAAGCCTTACCTCCGATTCCACTCCTTTACTCATATCATGTATATATATAAGAAAACATAAAGGTCCGATAACACTGCCCTGAGGAACTCCCCTCTCAACTATTACAGGGTCAGACAAAGCTTCACCTACTCTAACTCTGAGATCTATTTTCTAGAAATATAGCAACCCATTCAGTCACTCTTTTGTCTAGTCCAATTGCACTCATTTTTGCCAGTAGTCTCCCATGATCCACCCTATCAAATGCTTTAGACATGTCAATCGCGATACAGTCCATTTGACCTCCAGAATCCAAGATATCTGCTATATCTTGCTGGAATCCTACAAGTTGAGCTTCAGTGGAATAACCTTTCCTAAAACCGAATTGCCTTCTATCGAACCAGTTATTAATTTCACAAACATGTCTAATATAATCAGAAAGAATGCCTTCCCAAAGCTTACATACAATGCATGTCAAACTTACTGGCCTGTAATTTTCAGCTTTATGTCTATCACCCTTTCCTTTATACACAGGGGCTACTATAGCAACTCTCCATTCATCTGGTATAGCTCCTTCGGCCAAACAATAATCAAATAAGTACTTCAGATATGGTACTATATCCCAACCCATTGTCTTTAGTATATCCGCAGAAATCTGATCAATTCCAGCCGCTTTTCTAGTTTTCAACTTTTGTATCTTATTGTAAATGTCATTGTTATACGTAAATTTTATTACTTCTTTGGCCTTAGTCTCTTCCTCTATCTCGACATTATCCTTGTAACCAACAATCTTTACATACTGCTGACTGAATACTTCTGCCTTTTGAAGATCCTCACATACACACTCCCCTTGTTCATTAATTATTCCTGGAATGTCCTTCTTGGAACCTGTTTCTGCCTTAAAATACCTATACATACCCTTCCATTTTTCACTAAAATTTGTATGACTGCCAATTATGCTTGCCATCATGTTATCCTTAGCTGCCTTCTTTGCTAGATTCAATTTTCTAGTAAGTTCCTTCAATTTCTCCTTACTTCCACAGCCATTTCTAACTCTATTTCTTTCCAGTCTGCACCTCCTTCTTAGTCTCTTTATTTCTCTATTATAATAAGGTGGGTCTTTACCATTCCTTACCACCCTTAAAGGTGCAAACCTGTTTTCGCATTCCTCAACAATTTCTTTAAACCCATCCCAGAGTCTGTTTACATTTTTATTTACCGTTTTCCACCGATCATAGTTACTTTTTAGAAACTGCCTCATACCTGCTTTATCAGCCATATGGTACTGCCTAACCTTCCTTTCTATCACATTTATTTTTAACTACCACAAAAACAGCTTCATGATCACTAATACCATCTATTACTTCAGTTTCCCTATAGAGCTCATCTGGTTTTATCAGCACCACATCCAAAATATTTTCCCCTCTGGTTGGTTCCATCACTTTCTGAATCAGCTGTCCTTCCCATATTAACTTATTTGCCATTTGTTGGTCATGCTTCCTGTCGTTCGCATTTCCTTTCCAATTGACATCTGGCAAATTCAGATCTCCCGCTACAATCACATTTCTTTCCATGTCATTTCCCATTTCCCATGTCATTTACGTTCGGGCTCCATGGATAAATGGTAAGGGTACTGTCCCTTGCTCACAGGGGTCTCGGGTTCGATTCCTGGCAGGTTCGGGAATTTCAACCATAATTGGTTAATTCCCCTGGCACGGGAACTGGGTGTATGTGTCGTGTTCATCATTAAATTTCCTCATCAAAACACGCAGGTCGCCTACGGGAGTCAAATCAAAAGGCCTGCACCTGGCGAGTCGAAGTCCTCGGACACATCCCGACACTAAAATCCATACGCCATGTCATATGATTTTACAATCTATTTTCTAATAAAATATAGCTTAAATTGTGTACCTGAAGTAATATTTTTGAACCTAAAATACTAGGTCTACTTGCTATGTACTTATCGGATAATTTATCAGGAATTCATAATGAATTGGAATTAAATTTTCTAACTATCTACACTATGTCTTACTGTATCCCTTCAGTGTACAATATGGGACGACATATGGTGAGGATTTGTTGACGGACTTAAATATTTACTCCCAAAGCAGCTCCTAGTTTCCATAACTCAAGCGTTCAGTTACGACGTAAAAGAAAGTGTACTTGAACTGTAAAACATGGAAGATTTGTCACCCCCTTCTGCGTACGTCCCAGTACGTGATTGAAATACGTTTTGAGTGAGCGCAAGTTCCTTATCTCGTGAATATTACAAGTAGGAACAGATTGTGACATGAAGGTAACCAAATAAATTACCTACTTGAAGTTACAAAAGTGTCTTCACTTCATGTGAGTTAAGTCAGAAGTCTTCTCTCGAGCCTCGAGTGTGCACGGATCAGAAATAGTGAAATGATACTTCGTCTAGGGCAACGCCTTCCGATATCTACCCTAGGTATATGCATGGAATCCGCATCGCAATGTGAGTAAGCAACGTTGGGTGGAAAGATCCTTGTCTTAAGTTACTTTAATATAATGATGAATAATTTCTTTAAAATAGTGATAGTTCAGTACTCTGAAGTACAGAGGTAGGCAAATATAATTATTCTAAATGCGATTATACATTACTTCTGTACTGTATGTACGAAGAAATGAAGTACCAGCGAATTATTAAAACTTGCAAAGTGTATTGTATGTGGATAACTTCGCCCATATCACGTTTATTCTTAATATTACTCCAAGATTTCTTAACTAATATGGATTCTATTTGATACATCCCTCTGAGAGTGAAATGAAATGTCGTATGGCTTCTAGTGCCGGGAGTGTCCGAGGACATGTTCGGATCGCCAGGTGCAGGTCTTATGATTTGACTCCCGTAGGCGACCTGCGCGACATGATGAGGATGAAATGATGAAGACACCTATACATAGCCCCCGTGTCAGCGAAATTAACCAATGATGGTTAAAATTCCCGACCCTGCGGGGAATCGAATCTGGGACCCCTGTGACCGAAGGCCAGCACGCTAAACGTTTAGTCATGGAGCCGGACCCCTCTGAGAGTAATATTTCCTTACAAAAGCGATTTAACAGTGCCAATTTCTTAGGTCATTTTTGGGCCCAATTGCCTCGGAAATTACCCAGCTACAATATTCCGACTTAACACAGACACACTGATCGTGTAAGGGTATGCATGATCAGGGAATTACATTTAAAATAAATGACAGGGAACAGGGTTTGCTTTTGTCAATTGTCAACGTCGCACTAAAACTGATAGGTTTTTGGTGACGGTGAAATACACGAGGCTTAGGGTAGAGAAGGAAGTAGCCACCTTCATGGCTGTCGATGGTCAGTTTCGAAGGTCTATACAACTTTTATTATTGGAATTTATCTATCTCTTAGTAAAGCACTCATATTTCATACGTTGCTCGTCTTATGGTCACCTGGCTTTTGATTAAATTGAACAGGGCTGTTCATGACTTATAAATGAAGCATGGTTGAATACATTACATTTTATCGAAAAGTTCTAGTCCGATTTTCGAAATGGTCACGTCACTGAATTGATAATTAAGTGAAAACAGATTTTTGAAACATTCAACGGTGTAAGTGTTACTTGAGGTGGACATGTCAGCTGAATAATAAGTGTATATGAATCTTATTCATTAAACTGTTATTACATTAATTTTTATTTCTTGGTTATTAGTCGTAGTTTTTGAGTATCGTTTGCATTATTTAATGTGCACTTAAGAGACTGTGTTTACTATTTGTGTTAGTTTGAGGATATTTAAATGTTTGTTTGGTAGGCTGAGTAGATCAGAAGGTAGAGCGCTGGCTTCCTGAGCTCAAGTTGGTGGGTTCGATCTTGGCTCAAGTCAGGTGATATTTGAAGGTGCTCAAACACATCAGCCTCGTCTTGGTAGATTTACCGGCATGGAAAAGAACTCATACGGGACTACATTCAGGCATCTCGGCGTCTCCAAAAACCGTTAGTTACTGGGACGTAAAACGAATAACATTTATATTTTTGCATGAGAATAAATTATAGGCTGTCAAGTACTCATTCACCATCTCGGTTAATGTATAGTTAATTAGGGTTTTTGTTATATTTTTAAATACCATGTATAGTATTATATTGGTGTGGTTATATAAAGCCTGGCTTAAATCTTGCCAGAATTAGTCGATCTTTTCCCTGAGAAATACTATAAGTTTTCCACGGTCAAGCATATAGTCACCCATATGAGATTCAAGTGTATTTTTATCGTAGAGGTTTTACTGCACAGTTTGGGAGATATTCCTTACGTCGATAAATGCGTGGGCCGTACTTGCACAATAGTTCGTTTCCAGATGTGATGCATATAACCTTCCTTTCTTGTTAAAACTTTTCATTGGGACTTAAACTGCCACTTACAACTTTTCTTCTTTAAATGAATATTTATTGATATCTTCCCTACATTTGTCGCGTTACCAACACTTGTACGCCTTAGGCAATTTACTGTAGCTGTGGCAGATTTTTACTGCAGAACTTTTTCCAATGACATGCTTCTCAAATTATATTAAGTTTTCTCCTTTTGTTTAACGAAAGCTCTTCTGGTTGTCACGACAGTTCTTATTGATCGTGTACTTTCTCTAATGTAAAGTTCTTTTCAGATATGACATGCTAAGAGTACCGGAGGGAATGTTCTCTAAAATCACAATCACCCTGTTGCTGAGCCAGAGGAATGCGCGAGACATTGCAAAAGTTTCCGACCTGGCCGAGAATCTATACCGGTTCCCTCTGACCATTAAGCCAGGGAAGCGGACTGATAGTTTTGGGCTGGGTAGCTCAGACATAGAGCACTGCTGAACTCAGATTGATTTATTCGATCGCAACCCCTCCGATGGTATTTGAAGGTGTTGAAATACGTCAGCCCCGTTTCGGTAGATTTATCAGCTTATGAATGAGCTCTTGCGGAAGAAACTGACGACACCCCGGTGTCTCTGAAAGCAGTAAAAGTAATAATAGTATAATAATAATAATAATAATAATAATAATAATAATAATAATAATAATAATAATAATCAGGCACGGTTCAGAAAAGGACGTTCGTGACTAGATCAAGTATATATCCTAAAATGATTAATCAAAATACGATCAATGAGATACCTTTGTAGATTTCGAGAAGTTAGATCGTGGAGTGCTCATAAACGTTCTCCTTGAGTTTGGAGCTGATGAAAAGTCCTTGGCCCTAACTAGGAAAACTGACACCTTTTCCAAAGTTAAATGTATGTAATCCATTGGTAATCCATTGGTGATAAGAACAGGCCTGAGGCAAGGAGATAGTCTTTCTCCACTCCTCTTTAATAGCATCCTAGAAAAGTTAATCAGAGTATGGAGATAGAGAATGATTGATAATGAAACTCAGAATGGGATAAAGGCAGGTTCCGAGAACAATGCCGTTATGATGGAATGCCCAGCCTTCGCAGATGGCATCGTTCTGATAAGACAACCCCCACACAGCCAAGAAGCAAGTGGAGGAACTACAAACTTTAGCGGCCAAAACAAGATAATTAATTTCCGGTTGTGCGAACGAATCGTATCCATGAAATTTCATTATAATTTTTGCCGTAAAAGGAGGATAATTGTTTTTGCGCAAATAAACTGTAAACTTCGCAGTAAATTGATTAGTACCATTATTACTAGAGAAATATGTGTACGTAACTACGGTGACTACTTCGCTATAGACCGACTCTCTTCTATTATATTTACCGAGCTCGATAGGTGGTGGTGATTATTGTTTTAAGAGGAAGTACGACTAGGCAACCATCCTCTATATAACACTAATCAGAGAGAAAAATGGAAGGGAACCGAAACTTCGAAAAATGAAGATATCGGACAAAGAAAGGCAAGGGCCACGAAGGGCGTGAAAATGAAAGACTCCCTAGCCCTCGCAAACCTAATAGCGTCGGGGTCGGAAAAGAACAAGAGTTGACCAAGAGAGGTCGGATAGGACAGATGAAAGTGAGGAGCCCGGCACAAGTAAGTGGAAGCAATGCCAGGACTCAGCTGAGGGCCCCGTGGTCGCCAACCCACGCTCCAAAGTCCAGAGCCCCTGGGCCGAGGGTGGCCAGACAGGAAGAGGAATGAAATTAAAGATGGTGAGAATAGAAGGGTAGAAATAGTGATGAAGAATAAAGAGCACAGACACCTCTCAAGCAACTCGGGGGACACCTTGTTAGTCTGGCCCTACACCGAGGCCTATCCAGCATGGGTAACCCTGAGCTGGCACAGCCCTCGGGATCAACAAGCACACAAGCCCCCACACCGACTTCAAGGTCATGGTGTCCCTAGAGGGGGTACCGAGCTCGATAGCTGCAGTCGCTTAAGTGCGCCCAGTATCCACTATTCGGAAGATAGTGGGTTCGAACCTCACTGTCGGCAGCTCTGAAGATGGTTTTCCGTGGTTTCCTATTTTCACACCAGGCAAATGCTGGGACTGTACCTTAATTAAGGCCACGGCCCCTTCCCACTCCTACCTCCTTCCTATCCCATCGTCGCCATAAGACCTGTCTGTGTCTGTGTGACGTAAGGCAAATTGTAAAAATAAAAAATAAAAACTTCTGTGGCATTCCACTTCATTGTGCCGTCTTTTGTTTCTTTCCTGAGATCGTGGAGGCGCTGGTCTTCTGACCCCACGAACCGACGAACGGAAGTGCTATGTATGTGAATTCTCAATATCTTTGTCCATCATGACTAGCGCGGGCAGTTCAAACGGGAAAATGGAGGTGAAAAGTATATCATAAATAACACAAAAAGAGTTTTCTTGGAAGGAGAATAGCATGATACCTAGACCAATATTTATATTAATTAATGAGCTACGGGCGCAAGTCAACAGCTCGTCCCACCAGTTAAAATAAAGCAAAGCAAAGCAGTTCAGAGAAGTTAAGTGAGCAAAGACTTAACACACGAAAGTGTTACATGAACAAGTCGCAAAATGACGAACATACTTTTAGGTTCAGATCGAACCGGATACTCTATTAAACCATCGAGAAATTTACGACGGCGATGAGTCTTTTTGACTGTCCTTTTCATGGGCACATTAAAAGGATGAATCAGGAAAGGTTGGTGAGTGTACATATACCACTGAACTAGTATTACACGAGAGTCTGTAAAACACTAATTCTACCAAATTAAATGTTTAGCCGGGCTGAGTGCTCAGACGGTTGAGGCGCTGGTCTTCTGACCCCAACTTGGCAGGTTCGTTCCTGGCTCAGTCGGGTGGTATTTGAAGGTGCTCAAATACGTCAGTCTCGTCAGTAGATTTACTGGCACGTACAAGAACTCCTGCGGGATTAAATTCTGGCACCTTGGCGTCTCCGAAAAGCGTAAGAGTAATTAGTGGGGTGTAAAAATCAAATAACATTAAACTAAATGTTGTTAATTCTTGTCCCATTTTTCTTGCAATACGTTCGTCCATAAATCATAATCCACGTTATATGTTCATATATTGCATAGGATCCACTTTCGCGGTAGGACGCTGGTACTTTTGCTCCATTCGGAAGCCCGAAATTCGAATAGTGGATTTAACACAGGTATCCTAAATGTGCCTTCTCCGCAGTGTTCATATACGCCCCGGACAAATTCCGAAATATTGTCAGGAAGAAATTGGAAAATGTCCATGTTCAGCAAGGAAAGCCTACAAGGTGAAGACGAAGACGGTCTGGAGGAAATTTGTTCCAAATAATTATTTTCAATGAAAGTACTGATCTCGTTCATAGGTCCACAGTAAAGTTGTTTCTTCAGCTTATTCCACTTATCTTTGGTTTCACTAGTATGTCCACCCTTATTAATAGTAATTTTAACCGGGGGCTCAGGTCATAACTCTTCTCGTCACCACGTGCTTATTCAAATGAAAATTCTGACTTTCGGCCATTCGGGAGGGTGGTTAGCAGCTAATATTATTATTATTACTGCAGTAATTCCACCTAGTGTCGTATGTTAGACGTTTAGAAACAACAGAGGTAGTAAGTCAGATACTTCATGGGTATGTGGATAACAGTCGGTTTTTTCCAAGGGCCCAGAGTGCCCTTGTTAGCATCACACGTTGTCTTGTGTTTCAAGTTATTCGTAATGTATTGTTCCACGAGTTGGTTGTGCATTGCATCCGGTTAGGCACTCGTCTCTTCTCCTCGGATTTATGAAATCGAATCGTGGTGTTGAAAGTTTTCTGCCCAGATGAGAACTCACGTCGTTATATTTACTGACAAGCAAGAAACTTTCAAGACAGAATATTCTGTCTGCAACTAGGCATATCTTATGACCATTAGAAGTTGATGGGCGTTAAATACGCAAAAGTAGGATAATATTGAAATTCTAGTATATTGTACATTTCTCTCTCGTAAATCGTAAACAAAGCTAAAGCGAGGTTTGTAGTCTGTGGGATACTTATTTAACATGCAATCTAGAACGCGCAGGTCATACCGTTACAGGGTATGAATTACCTATTGTATGTGTACTCCGCAAGTTAAGAATTATGTTGCTTAAATGGATGCGTCGTAGTACGAGTTTCTTCACCAGGAACAAGGAAGTAAGAAAGCTAAGAAAACGAGCAGTCGTCTTCGTATAGGCAATGAAGGCCCTTGGAGGGGTGGAAAGTTTCCACCATCCGTAACCTCGGCATTTGGTGGAGTTAGCTATACGCCCGGCCGTCCTTCCCTCGCCCATCAGGGGCCAAAGATCTTGGGCGCCAAAGTCTAAGTCCAGATAAAGCATTAGCTTAGATTTTAAAAGTAGTAGTTAATATACTAGTGAATACATACACCCCCCCCCCAAAAAAAAGTCTCGAATATTGTGGATTTAGGCAGGTTATGTAGTACAGCCTCTGTAGCCCTGTTGTAAGTGGTAGAAAGATAATAATAATAATAATATAATAATAATAATAATAATAATAATAATAATAATAATAATAATTGCTTTACGTCCCACTAACTACTTTTACGGTCTTCGGAGACGCCGAGGTGCCGGAATTTAGTCCCGCAGGAGTTCTTTTACGTGCCAATAAATCTACCGACACGAGGCTGTCGTATTTGAGCACCTTCAAATACCACCGGACTGAGCCAGGATCGAACCTGCCAAGTTGGGGTTAGAAGGCCAGTGCCTTAACCGTCTGAGCCACTCAGCCCGGCGGTGGTAAAAAGCACTGTGTACACACAAGTAATTCAGTTACTTGTTTCATATACAGCAAATGTCACTGCCTACGGTCTGTGTTGATTCTGGGGTGAGCTATGCCATTTCAGGTCAGACTGGTAGTAGTGTGTACAGTACAGTACAGTACGAGCTTCAGCTAGTTTTTACGTTTCATGTGTAATGAATATATTCCAGTTTAACAGAGTCAGATTTGTGACACTGAGTTCAGGGATTACCATACATAAGCAACAGTATAACTCCTCGTAGGGGTTACACAAAGTGGCGTGTCCTGAAACGAGGAAAATGTGCCGTGAGATTAATGATGTGACTGACAGATCGGGGATAGGTCGACCGAGTGTGACAACGCCACTTGACGTTTGGTACATCAACGTAACAGCGCAGAGGAGACCAACTTCAACTGACGCAACCGGGATCCATGTATCTGCACGAACTGTATGCAATCGGCAGCATAGTGTCCGATTAAGATTATTTCGACCAATTCGACGTGTTCTACTAGAAAATGGTCATCATGTTGAGAGGGGAAGATGGCCATCTAACATTATAATATGAGGTTGGATGAATGGCGTAATATAATGTTGCAGATGAAACGCGAGCATAACTTAGCCCAAGTACACGAAGACACAGAGCGTGGAGATGTAAAGGACGCGGTAGGAAGTTCCAGGCACGTTCGAGAGGTGCATGTACTTAGAGGTGGTGGTGTGATGTTACGGGCTGGGATTATGCATGGACGTCGTACACCTTTGGTACCAATTTTAGGAACGTTAACTGCCTAGCGGTGAACCGATGAAATTCTTTAACCATTTGTACAACACTTTAGGGAAGAATACGGTGGTGAATTCATTTTTATCGACGACAGACTCGCCCTCATCGGGATGCATCTGTGAGGAACTTCATCAGAGAGGCGGGTATCAACCATATGAATTGGCCAGATAATTCACCGGATGAACTTCATTGATCATTATGGGGCAGGTTAAAAAAGGCTTCTTTGATCGTGCACGGTTCTAAAGCAGAGTGGAGAATGGAAAAACCTTCACTAGAGGAATAACACCACGAATTGTAACCTTTTTATTATTACTGTTCATTCGCGTTAGATGCTGAAAGAAAATCGTTCGAGTTTTAAAAAGTCTGTCTCTCTGTTATACAACAAACATTTCGTAACGGCCGGGCTGAGTGGCTCAGACGTTTGAGATGCTGGCCTTCTGACCCCAACTGGGCAGGTTCAATTCTGGCTCAGTCCGGTGGTATTTCAAGGTGCTCAAATACGTCGGCCTCGTGTCGATAGATTAACTGGCACATGAAAAGACTCCTGCGGGACTAAATTCCAGCACATCGGCGTCTCCGAAACTCGTAAAAGCAGTTAGTGGGACGTAAACAAATTCTTTCTTTGTAATGCCCACTCAAAGAGCGCGTTTGAACCTGTTCCTTGACCTGATGGCTTTCGCCTACTTATTCTCCCAAAATCTCTTCATGATACACTCTGTTTCATTTCGCGTTCAGCGGATCACTTCCTGCCAGTTTTCTTTTTAGATTTATCGACGGATTTGTGCTCGACTACTATTGTGCTAAAAGCACCACAATGTTCTATGATGCCGTCCCTGATATTAATTTCTTGGAGGTCGGCGTTGTTTTCTTCTAACCATTTTATTTTGACCTCCTTTGAGTTGATTACTTTAAATAATTTTTGATAAATCTGTCACTGTCCATTCTGTATATGTTGCCATAGAATTTAAGGATTCTCTTGCGTACGGCATCAGTGAACCTGTCTGTTGATGAGTAGAGGTCCGCTGTTCTTCTCTTAATCCACATCCCATTTTCTCTCGTGGGAGAGAATTTTCCTCTCTTACTTTTATATTTCTATAATTTTAGAGTGACCTCCAAGCGATATGGTTTGAGGCATATAAGACTTCCGGGAAAAGAACTGTCTCGTAATGTAGTAATTTTCCTTCATGCGAGGAAGACACCTGTGAATTAGTGCCGTTTTCCACCTCTAGTGGAGTTTTTGCTATGTTGATGTAGATTTTCAATGAACTATTTTTTTAGTACGATTTCTGGAGGTCTGCCTTTGCTATATTGTGTAGTGGTATATCCAGTTTCATTTCTGGTCTAGTAATGATTGCTAGGTCATCAGCAAAAGATAAACATTTCACCTGGACTATGCTTCCAAAGATTTCGATGCTCACACCTTTGACGTCCCTTTCCCATTCTCTAATAACTTTGTCTAGAACTAAGTTAAACAGAATAGGGGAGATTTTGTCACGTTGACGAACTCCCGTACATATTCCAAAAGGCTCAGAAATTTCCCCAAGGAATTTCACTCTAGTTTCCGGGATTAGTTCTCTGGTATTCCTATCCACTCTGAGTTCTTATAGAGTATAAAGAAAGGTCTATCTGTCCACATAATCATACACCTGCTTAAAGTGCACAAAGTGATGATTGCTGGTAGCTTCGGATCCTCCATATCGTCTTCAAATTCCATATTTGTTCAGCACATGATCGACCTTTCTTGAAACCCGCTTGGTACTCGCTGATCAGGTGATCTGTTTTTCTAAAAGGTTTAAGAGATCTTTAAAAATAATTTTGTATGTGGTCGGTGGTAGGGCTCTGTAGTTGTTTGGATCCGCCTTGTCACCTTTTTTGTGCAGCGGGTATATTAATGCGCATTCCCAATCCTGCGAAATCGTTTCATTTCCTCAGATTTCTACTAAGATTGCATGAATTCTGCTCACGTGTTCATCTCCTAGTTTCCAAATCTCCACGGTGATGCCATTCTTTACAGGGGCTTCATTATTTTTAAGCGATCGGATGATCTCTGCTGTTTCGTGTACGGTCGGAGGTTGTGAATCAAGGTTCGGCATGGGCTTTTCGAAGTCAAGTCTTTCTTTCGGAAGATCACAGTTGAGGTCTCTGAAGTAGTCAGCTAGAACTGTGCAGTTCACTTTGGTGTTCATTTCTAATGTTCTATCTGCTCGATGGAAACATAAAGATGGTGGTTGATAGGATGGTGGAATAGGATTGGACGTAAGGGTTATACGTTGGATAAGAACATTTCTAAATTCAAGGGTTCAGTAAGTCAAAGTAGGAAATAATATATCACAGGAAAGTAAAGTTTGGAAGGGAATCGCACAGGGTAGTATAATCGGTCCGTTACTTTTCTTAATATACACAAATGGTTTAGGGAACAATATAACATCAAAAATAAGATTGTATGCAGATGATATAATTGTTTATAGGGAAATAAATAACATTGAGGATTGTTCAGAATTACAAAGGGACCTTGAAAGTATCCAACAGTGGGTTGAAGAAAATATGAAGGTTAATGGAGGCAAATCAACTGTTACAACATTTACAAACAGGAGCTTTAAAACTGAATTTGAATATACTTTGGATGAGGTAGTTATCCCAAAATATGGCAAGTGCAATACTTAGGTGTGAGATTTGAAAGTAATTAGCACTGGAAGAGTCATGTTGATGACATTGTTGGGAAAGCATACAGATCGTTACATGCCATAATGAGGCTACTTAAAGGATGCAAAAAAGAATTAAAAGAAAAAAGTTACTTAAGTATGGTTCGTCCATTATTGGAATATGCAAACAGTGTTTGGGATCCTCACCAAGAATACCTAATAAAAGAAGTAGTGTGCAGAGGAAAGCAGCAAGATTTGTAACAGGGGATTTCAGAAGAAACAGTAGTGTGTCAGAAATGTTAGAGGAACTTGGGTGGGAAACTTTAAGTAAGAGAAGGGAGAAAACTAGACTTATAGAATTATATAGAGCCTATACAGGAGAAGCATGGGGAGAAACCCGTGAGAGGCTTCAGTTGGAAAATCATTATATTTGCAGAACTGACCACAAGTATAAAATTAGAAGGAATTTTAGCAGAAGCGATTGGGGTAAATTTTCATTCTTTGGGAAGGGCGTAAATGAGTGGAACAGTTTACCAGGGGTAGTGTTTGATCCTTTTCCAAAATCTATACAGATATTCAAGAAGAGAATAAACAGCAACAGGGAAAATAAATGAAATGTTAGAGGGCATTCGACCAGCGCAAGCTATTGTAAATAAAATGTGTGTTAAAAATTAATTCCATCCCCTGGTCCATGGAGTTTAGGCAGCCAAAGTAGGGGACTGCCTGTAGGGGTGAAGTACAGTCGGGAGTTCGAGGGCCCTGGGACCGCTACGGTAGCTGTGAAGGCCCTTCAGTAACTCTGAAAAGTGGTGGCAAAAAGGGGCTCTGGTTACGACGCAGCAGGTCGTTATGCTACTTAGGTTCCAAAATGGGTAAAAATTTTTTTTAAGTAAATAAATGCAATGTAAATTTTAATCTTATACCAGTTGCATAGTATTATTTGAAGTAATTCCACATACTGTATATGAGTTGACTATGTTTGTAAGTATAGGAGATATTATAAGGAGAATTTTGTAAACAATATAAATTTATTAAGGATGATATGTTTGTTTAATAGAAAAAAATTGTTAGCATAAATTGTATATTTTATTCTAGAAAAAAAAGATTCTTGTTAATTTAAAATTTGGTGCTTGACAGTAATGTATTTTAGTGTACCATTTGCCACCGAGGTAGACACCTCATTTGCAAATAAAGAGATTTTGATTTCATTTGATAACTGGATAAATTCTCACGGTAGGTCTTGTAGAAATTCCTAGTGTTTTAGAGTTCTTGCTCGATTTCTACGAGTCCGTTCTTGTCACACTCGTTTCTCCCGGCGGATTATTTTTCAGGCAGTTTTTTATACATTTAGGAAGGCCTCCCATTTGTCAGTTGTTTGATGTCCATTCCACTGATTCCACGCTTTCATCCGATCATAAATATCTTCATCACAGATCATGTTCCACCATCTATGTTTTAGTTTCCTCAGTGGGTGTCCTAACCTAAGGGCTAATGTTTGAAGTGTTTTACGTAGGTCTGGACAGCCCTTGGGATCCTGCTCTCGTTTGTCTTGTAAGAAGATGTTGTTCTGTTTAAGGCTTTTAGGGTCAACTCTTGGAGACCTATTGGGTTTAGGTCTGGATAGGTTGGATTGGAATCTCAATTTGATTTGTGATAGATACTGGCCCGAGTCGACAACTCCCTTCCGTACTCTGACATTTTTGGAACTCGCACACATTTTTTTTCTGGATACTGCAATGTGATCAATCTGGAATTCCCATCAACAAAAGGCAAGAAGGCGAAACACCAGCACTCCTTACATACATTTCTGGAAACCCAAGTGGGCTTAAAGGCCCAATGACACAGATGCTAATCCTATACTATAAAGGTGACTTAAGGAAGGACATTTAAAACAGACAAGATTGACCAAATTTGGAGGTTGAAAACATTAGTCAACCAAATGAAAGGTTGAATAGGAGACGACAGAGGGTCACCACTCGCGTTCCACTTACATGTTTCCCAGTAGGGAATATAACTAAAGTTCTAAGACTTCGCCAAAAATCCTACATTTAAACCACCAAATTACATTAAAAGAAAACGGCGGAAACCTTCACCTCAAACTACCCGCAGGCACTATCATATGTTTAGGTAAATTATGCGATTACTTTGTATCGCAGGATGTTCCTCAAGCAGGCCGCGTCCCTGCCTTCCTACGCCTTTCTCAAGGCGGACTCCAAAGTACTGGAGCAATTCAGACAAGACGGTCCTAAAGTGTCTTGCTTTTATAGTTCCATAAGGGGAGCTTCCAGATTAAACTGAACTGCACTTTGCTTATAGGCTGAACTCCTCTACACACCCCCGGGTTTGGTTGGCTAGATAACATGTTTACAAGCATCTGATAGGTAGATTACAACAGAGGAGGGACCAGCTAAAGTGTTGACAACTTCGGTACATAAAACAACAATCATCAAAGGAAAAAGTATACCAACTCCCAAAATAATAATTTCCTTATTAATTAGTTTGTTTCTAGTCATGAGTGCGCTTACCAACTCCCAAAATAATAATTTTCTTATTAATTAGTTTGTTTCTAGTCATAAGAGTGCGCTAACACATCGATGATAGAGGCATCTAACCGTAGAAGGAGAAAGTCTTTGGGAGTTCAACAGTTCAAGTCCGTTGGCATAGATGGCCGTAGAGAAGGCGCGCAGTTTAGCCAGGGAAGGTGTACCCGTGGTACACTAATAATAATAATAATAATAATAATAATAATAATAATAATAATAATGATAGACTGAAAAACTCGAAGGTTATATGTACCAAGAATTAGCAGGCACATAATTTTAACGGACGAAAAACTTGATAAAATCTCGGATGTAATGTTGCTGAATCCCACAAAATCGAAGCACGAACACATTCTTTGTATGGCAAGCAAGCAGAACAGACGTATATCTGGTACGCTGCGAACTTCCACACTTCCTTTTTGCTGGTGCGATAAGACCTTTTAGACACTAGAACCTGAGTGTTCGCTCGTCCTGCTGGGTCACTGGGGGAGGAGATTTAGACCCTGTGAGGTCGCTCGTCTCTTCTTCTTATGCAAATTGGCTTGGAAATATCTTGGCTAGCCGTTACCCCTACGAGACAGCAACCAGCTCGGACGACTCGACCATTGTTGGCGGAGATTGGACTCGGCTTGTTGCCGGGAGGAGATCCGCCTCGCTCTAGGCTATAAGCCTAATTTAAATTCTACCACCCACGCGGTGCACTGTCTCGGGTCCTGTCGTGGGGACACCACTATAATAACGTTACCTGGCCCGACACAGTGCCCAGCTCGTGGCTAAGGGCCACCCGAGGCGCCGCGGCGCTGCCGCCGCTGCTGTTGCAACAAAAAGCTTATACCCAGTAACTGTAAACTCCATTCATTCACCATGGAAAGTGAAAGTAGAGAACTGAAAACTCTCCCATTAATACACATTAACTCCGCCCAACACTGGAGGGATCTCAGTCTATTTGTGGAAAGAGCGCTAAAACATAAACGGTTCCAAATTCAACCATCTAAGACCGGAGTTAATGTCCGCGTACACAGTAAAACAGACCACGCACTACTCACAGGCACACTCAACAAGCATGACATGAATTACTTCACCCATGCGTTGGAAAAAACTAACAAAAAATCTATAGTAGTTAGGGGACTACCAATTGATCTCACCCCCCAAGAAATAACAAATGACCTCATAGAACAGGGATTCCAACACCTTACAGTAGTACAAATGCACAGAAACGTCCAACAAGAAGACAATACAGTCAGGAAAGCACCAATGCCACTCTACATCATCAACTACGAAGCCACCCCCGCCAATAAAGACCTCTCCCAACTAAAGGAAATACTTAACATCCCCATCAGAATTGAACCTAAAAGAATAGATGAAGTGCACCAACCCCAACAATGTTACAACTGCCAAGCTTACGGCCACCTCAGGACACACTGCCACTTAAAACCTAAGTGTGTTAAGTGCGCAGGACCACACAAGCCAGCAAACTGTCAAATACGGGGTTCAGAAGGGCTCAAATGCGCAAATTGCGATGCCCACCCCGCCTCCTCCAAACGGTGCAAGGTATACCTTGACTACATACAGAAAAAGCAAAAAACCACCACACAAACACAGCAAACCACTACCACCAATACTCCCCCTCAGCAATTCACTCCAGCCCCCCCCCCCTTACAAACCGCTGGAATGTTCCAGGCTTCGCGTCAGAAGTCCTGGATAATGACGCAGAGCAGAGTAATACAGCAGACTTGACACATAAAACATGGCTGGAAAAGAACTTCCCTCGCCTGAAACGCCCTAACCACCCACAACAACAACTACCACCAACACAAAAACCACCTACCCAGAAAACTCGCTCACTACCAGAAATACACCAGGACCAACAACCAACCACTACAACCAAAAGCACTACACCCCCCCAGACAATCAACAACACAATACCAGCCACACTACCAAACATCACTACACAAATCCCCCCACCCCCCCAAAAGCGCCCCACCACAAACACACCTCACCCACCAAACGACAAACTTTTCACAAAATTTCCCATCTCAGACAGTACCCCACCCTATGTAAAATACATCCTGGAGACACTTCAAATACAGATGAAAACATTCATGGACAACATACTTACAACAATACAACAGCTTAATCACTCCCTACTACAGTTAGCCTTCCAACTCTCAAACACCGAAACATGGGTAAGAGACCATTAAAAGTTTCCTACTGGAACGCAAATGGTCTCAACGACCCGGCCAAGAAGGCGGAACTCACACAGTACATCACGCAACACGACATTGACATTATACTAATACAGGAAACCAAGTTAAAACCCACAAAACGATTCACACTTCGGAATTACAACATTTACAGGACAGACAGGGACAGAGGTGGAGGCGGGATTATGGTCGCTATAAAAAGACGCATTTCCCACAACCACCTCTTATTACCAGACACACAACACATAGAAGCAACAGCCATACAAATTCAAAACGGACCAGACACACTAACTCTCATATCAGCATACCTTCCACCCAGGAAAAGACTCATCACCAGTGACATCGACATCTTACTAGACCACGATCAAGTTATACTAGCCGGAGATCTTAACTGCAAACACCCTGACTGGCACAGTAAAACCAATAACACATCTGGCAATAAACTACGTAACCGTAACTTAAACAACGACTATTTTATTATCGCCCCCGCAGAACCAACATTCTATTACTGGCACAACAATACACTACTTTCCGACACTAACGACATAGCCCTACTGCGCAACGTACCAAGTAACATCACAATTGACACCATGCAAGCCCTACGATCCGACCACAGACCCGTACTCATGCAACTAGGAGTAGACCCCTATTACAGAAACACGCACAAGAAAATACAAACACACAGAATAGACTGGGACAAATTCAAAGAACAACTTCACTATCTACAGGAATCGAACCCCATACCCACCCCGACTACAACAGCACAAATAGACACAGCCATAACCGATTTCACAAACATTCTTACCACCGCAGCCAAAGCTAGTACACGACCAACACCAACAGCTAAACAAGGACAGCTACACGAACTACCGGAACGCATAATACAACTAATACACGACAAAAACAAAGCCCGTACACTCTTTCAAAAAACAGGAACGCTACAACACAAGATACAATTCAACAGACTACACTCTAAATCCAAAAGAGAAATTAAAAAATTCCATAATGAACAGTGGACCGCTAAACTGCAAAACATTAAACCTAATAATGATAATAATAATAATAATAATCTTTGGAGAACTGCAAAAATTTTCACTCACACAGAACGCCCAGTCCCTCCCCTAGTAAACTCAGCCGGAACACAAATAACTTCACACATAGAAAAAGCAGAGCTACTAGCTAATACACTAAAAACCAACTTCACTCCTAATACTCAGCTAATAAACAATGCCCACGATGAAAAAGTAAAAACCAAAGTAATAAACTACCTAAACACGCCGAACCCCTCAGCTGTCCCCCAATTCAAACCTGTTGAAATTAAAAATATTATTAAAACTTTACCTAATAATAAAGCTCCAGGGGAAGATGGAATACCATCATTACTGCTAAAAAACCTCAATAATAAAATGATAAATATCTTAACCAACATATTTAATGCTATGCTAAACCTAGAATATTTTCCACATCACTGGAAAATAGCTAAAATAATCTGTTTCCCCAAACCAGGTAAAGATCACAAAAACCCAGCTAATTACCGCCCCATAAGCCTATTAAGCATAATATCTAAAGTCTTCGAAAAGCTAATACATAACAGGATAAAACAAACAATTTATAATAACTTAATAAATGAACAATTCGGATTTAAACCCCAGCACTCAACCACACAACAGCTACTAAGAGTCACAGAATATATAACACAAGGTTTCCAACATCACCAAGGCACAGCCGCAATTTTCCTAGACTATACACAAGCCTTTGACAAAGTACACCTCATATACAAACTGATAAAACTGCAATTACATCCCACATATATTAAAATCATAAATCAATACCTCACAAACAGAAAATTCTTTGTACACTTAAACGGAACTAACTCACAGCTCAAAAACATACAAGCAGGCGTGCCACAAGGCAGTATTATCGGCCCGACCCTGTTCTTACAATACATAAATGATATCCCACGCAACACGCGCACCCTCACAGCCATCTACGCCGACGACACAGCAATTCTTGCCAAAAGCAGAAACCCAGACCTAGCTACAGAACACCTACAACAACACCTGCAACAACTCGAACCCTGGCTCACCAAATGGAAAATACAGGTCAATATACAAAAAACAAAAGCAGTACATTTTACACGCAGATTGCGACGCCCCCAACAACAATTAACACTACTAAATCAAAACATAGAATGGGTCCCCAAACACAAATACCTAGGAATCACACTAGACACAAGACTGAACCTACAAGAACACGTAAACCAAACACTACAGAGAGCCAAACAACAAATACTAACACTCTATCCACTCATACACAGCCGCAGCTCACTATCCAGAAAGAACGTACTACTAATTTACACCTCATTCATTAGACCAATCATTACATACGCACTACCAGCAATAGGCTTTCTCTCCAGAACAACCATACAAAAATTGCAGTACATACAAAACTGGGCACTAAAACTTGCAGTTAAAAACTTCAACACAAGCATTGCAGATCTACACACCATTACAAAAATACCATACATACTAGACTTCGCCCTCAACCAAGCAACGAACTTGTACAACAAAACACAGCAACACAGCAACCCATTAATAAGATCTTTAGGCCAATACGAACCAGACCGTCACGACAAAATTCACCGTTCACCCAAATACATATTCTTAATAAAAGACATACTACAAAATCCAGACTAATACACTAACAGACAACGCCCACACACCTGAACAGTCACTTACACAACAAGATAAGGACCGTTTTTTGTAACCTTTGCCACGAACCAAGAACCGCCGAGGCGGGTAGCACAATATGCGCAATATTGATAAACAAATGCAAAACAACTGCTGAAAATCTAAATTACTAGTGTCAAAAACAACCAACACACAAGAATGACATCCTATTCTTGCTTACAACCCAGCGACAGGGTCTGATGCACTTAAGAAATATCGGGCGTGGTCAGAGCTTGGATGGGTCACCATCCAGACTCGGCCCCTGCCGCTGGACCTTATTAATTTAGATATATTCCCACAAAGCCATGGCACTCTGCGGATAAAGTTGAATTTTACCATGTCCCAAATAACAGTAATCAACTACAGTACAAACTTCACCATTTTTCTTTATTATTATTATTATTATTATTATTATTATTATTATTATTATTATTATTATTATTATCATTATCACAAATACTAATATACTTATTATTTTTATACTTTATTTCCTACAACAGGCCAGGTGAGGAGCGCTACATAGCGCACCGGTACTGGCACCGCAATCGGCACTCCCTCAAGGGGTGTCCAAACTGAAAATATGGGAAAAATCGAAGCACAAACCACTGGAGTTTGGGATATCTAAATGGACAGTAAATAAAGCTGTAAAAAAATGAACTTCAATTACACCACTATAAAATTACTGTGGTTCAATAAACAAGTCAAATTCATCACGCGAAGAGGTTTATTTAATAATAATAATAATAATAATAATAAAATATGGCTTCAGATACTACATCGTGGAACTTTAATTTGACGCATCTGACTGCCTGCTCGTCATGTTTGATTTACAGCTTTGTTCTAGGCGTACTAGATGGCAGAGTATACGGAATACCTCTGGCGTCCATGTTGTGAATGGGTTAATCGGTATAGATTTTATTGTGGTTGAGTATACAGTAATTAAATTTTGTTTTGTTAGGAGCGCAAGTTCGTGCCAGCCAGTTAAGTGCTATTACTAGGTGCTCTCTAGCGGGGAAACTGCTGCGGATAAACTTCCCTGGCGCGCTGTAGATAGGCAACTGAAAGAACCCCATTTCAAAAAAAAAAAAAAAAAAAAAAATTCCGACACTCTGGAAGTGTTTGAAGGGAAGATGAGAGCACATTCTTATTCTTTCGTCGCCATAAGACCTATCTTTGTCGGTGCGACGTAAAGCAACTAGCAACAACTATTCTTATTCTTATTACATGCAGTTTAGATATTCTGTAGAATTATGTTTGCCAACCATTTTGTTAGGAAGAGCCACGAGCAAAAATGACTTAAACATTTTCTCCTAGAGGTTGGCGTATTTATGAGTGTCCATTCAGTTCTCGTGACGTTACCACAACTCATCTAGCGTTCGCTCCATAAAATCGATGAGTTGAAGTCTTCTAGTTAAAATGTAACGCGCGACGTCATAAAATGCTTGACGTTCTTTCGATTGACATGTAAATAAACAGAACTTTGGTATTATGATTGGGTATCGAAGGGAATTTTAATTCAAAACTTCGCCTGCGTGAGGAATAAATTTACATGTTTCGACGTTTTATTCCTGAAGTATCAATTTAACTTTGTTTAGAATTAAAATAATAATATGGAAGTATTACGAGTGTGAAATGCTTGTCACGCTTTCACGTACATTTTGATATTACGAATAGAGCTGCAAGAATGTAGAGTTGAAAGAGACGTGATAATAAAACGGAATGAGAGATTGCGGTGATGACTGGCCGGCGTTCTGAGTCCAAGTTGGCGAGTTCTGTACCGGATCATTCCAATGGTACTTGAATGTACTCAGATACGCCAACCCCTTGTTGGCAGATGTATTGACACGTAAAATCTCTCGTATGGTACAAATACCTGGCACCTCGGTGTCTCCGTATACTGTAAATGTAATGTTAGTTCGTATGTATGTTCACTCTTTAAGCGATTTCGCTGGTGGGATCCTCAACAGCTTTGCCATCAGCTGACATAGATGCCTAGGCATCACTGAAGAGGCATACTAGGGAAATGAGTGAGGTAGTTTCCCGTTGCTTTCCTCACCGAGACAGTAGGTCCTGCCAGCAAAGTCAAAATGTTAGTAAAGTAAATAACATTATGAATAAGGAATTCTCTCAAACATATTATTATGAACCCTCCCCTTGCGGTAAAATATGACAGCATTGAACTTCTTAAAATAAATAATAATAATAATAATAATAATAATAATAATAATAATAATAATAATTGGTCTCTTGTAGTATTGAGTCCTAAAGGGCATTCACAAATGTTCGTTCTTCGAGGGAATTCGGTTTCGTAACTTTGAATACACGCGATGAGCGATAGGCTTCATAGTCATCCTGAAAAAAAGGATGCTAAAAATAAATTTATATTAAGAGTACATACAATTTTTATTCCGTCTTCAACAGCGATATTGAGAACATGAGGATGTTTCAGCAGCTGAACATCGCCCCAGATATAAGTTGTCTCCGCTTTCTGAAATATTGTAATGAAACTCTCAACGACGAATATGGTACTTTTTAACTCTTCGTTGGGCGCATATAATCTGAAATTGAGGGCGGCGTTTTCTCATTGCTGCGCATGCATGGTTAATATCGTCTACCTCTCCTCTTCAATATGCCTACTACAGAATGCACGTGACATTAGAGTTCAGTGAGTGGTGGTGGTGGTTATAGTTTTAAGGAGAAGTACAACTTGGTAACATACTGTAAATTGAGACCTCTTGTCAGCTTAGGGTTTGCAGCGTTATTTGAAATAAATCTGAGGGATAGATTGCGATCATTCCGTTTGTTTGCCACTTTCTCTGATTGTTTTATGTAATAGGACCATATTTTTTATTAATGATATTAAACGGTGTAAAATAAGACAAAACTAAACACATTAAGACTATACAGAATGTCACAGGCGGAATGGTAAATATTCAGGGATATGACAGAAACGATATTTTGAAGCAAAAACTTCATATGGACATACGTCCTATTCCGAATGGTTTCCTAGAGATAAATTTAATGTACATTTGTTTCTGGGCTAATGGTGCGACGGTTTGAAACGGGTAAAAATTTTCCACATGTAGATTTCGCCATACGCGAGTTCGTGATACGTGCAGAAAGTCGCTGCGTGCTGGTAGTAGGACTGCGCTGCACCATTTAAATAATGTATTACTGTTCCTGCACAGGTTGTTGAACTACACATTCAAAAGAAAAACGGGAACTTGGAAGAATAGTTTCACGAAATGTGCTGAAAATTGAGGGGTGTGTGTTCAAAATATGCTATTCCCACTTCAATTTCTTAAAAAAAATTTAAAAAAGCCGGGCTGAGTGGCTCAGACGGTTAAGGCGCTGGCCTTCTGACCCCAACTTGGCAGGTTCGATCCTGGCTCAGTCCGGTGGTATTTGAAGGTGCTCAGATACGTCAGCCTCGTGTTGGTAGATTTACTGGCACGTAAAAGAACTCCTGCGGGACTAAATTCCGGCACCTCGGCGTCTCCGAAAACCGTAAGAGTAGTTAGTGGGACGTAAAACAAATAACATTATTATTTAAAAAAAGAAAGCATTTCTTACACTGCATTACAGTAGTTGAATACTATAGAATGCCATGATCAATCAAGACCAGAAATACGTAATTCCTTAAAAGAAGTACCATACCTGAACATGGGTACGTTCCATGTGCCTTTCATTATAAGTTTCCTTCCGTTTTTCACCACTTTCTTACGGTGAAAATAGCCTCTTTTGAACAGACCCGTCTCAACTATGGTAAACACTCTACAATCAGGAATTCGACATGTCGGAAAGCGCCGACTGTATTCCTCAACATCAGGAGCACTACCAACGCAGAAGCCGTAAACATGCACCATATCTGCATATTCTTCATTCGTGTAAACATGCGGCATTTCAGCCAGCGCGTTTACAAACACAGTTAACCGGTGCTTCTCTCTGATACACTCTCAATCCCTCGCACTACTTCACTCACAACACACCAGATACAACTACGCGTTCAACAGGCTAGTTTAACGGCAGAACGACATCCCAAGCAAAGAAGTTCGAAGCAACGAGGTAGGTTGGGCTGGAATACAACGTCAAAGAGGTTGGATGGGTAAGAAATGTGCGCGCCTCTAATCCAAAAACAGATGTACATTAATTTGTCGCTCGGAAACTATTCGGATTAGGGCGTATGTCCATATAAAGTTTTTGCTTCAAATGATCGTTCCTGTCATATCCCATTCCTCCTGGGACATTCTGTATAATAATGACAGTCTGGCGCCCGCTCCCACCATATATTGTGTCTGATAGATTGCGACCAACCGAGTTACATAGTGGCCAAGATCTAACTATTACTATACTTATCTACAGGTTATCAAATTAGCTAAAAACGAACTTCTTTTAATTTTGCCATTGATGCTTTCACGGCCCATACTTATAGACATGATACTGTATAGGCCTTTGGGCTTATACCGTGTCAAGAAAATAACTTGAAATTCTTTACGTTTCGCAGAGAACTGTGCTCTTTGTCGTGCGCGAGAAAGGCTTCTTAAACAATGAGCTTTTGAAAATTAGACGTTGTAATAGAAGTGGAAATGGTACGTTCATTCGTCACCAGATGGCTCTCCGGATGTGGCACAGCGCTAGCGTTCGAAGTGGAAGCTGACCGAACCATCAGAATCAGTCTAAGACGGTCACATAACATGTTTACGTAACACATGACATTGACACAACCCTGGAATGAAACATCTGGCGATGAGGAACGTACGGATTTGGAAAACACCGAGATGAAATAACAATAGTTAAGGGAAGGGAATTACATAAATCCTTAATGGCTGGCAACCAGATATTACTTAATTGATAGCCGGTGTCCTTGTTGAAATTGTTAGGATTTCTACGTATTTCCACAGCTTCCCGTATAATCCTGGACCTGTACGGTCTAATGTGGATAAGAGGTCGAGCATCTTGCAACCTGACATGACCCGACGATAATTTCAATTTAATAGTCTTCGGAAAGCATCAGAATATAAGTGGAAAACTAAAAAAACCATTGGCAAAACAGCTTTCATATATTTTAAAACCCTTTTAAAGGTATTAAAATCTCTCCTGAGTTGCGCCTGGTAATGTTTCAAAAATACAGTGCAACCCCAGTTAACCGAACCTAAGGGAGGGGAGTGGAATCTTTTCCGGTAACGTATTTTTTTCGGTCAAGCCATGAACATTTACTATTTTTCATGTAATTACTGTATGTATTTTCGAAATTTTGTGAAGGCCAAAAGAATTCAGAACTCTCTATCTAGGCTATGGTTAGATTCTTAAAATCTTCGTAATTTTTCTTGTGTCCCTTTCAACGTTTTCGAGCAGTAATGTTCCGCCATAATTTCATTAGGACGTCGGCTGGCGTTGACTCACTGCATTCTTCGACAAACCTTTGGGAAACATAAAATTAGAACAAAATATGTACTTACTGCAGTTTTTGTGTAAAAGAAGAATTACTATTGTACAGTATGCAGTAGGCTACAGCTGGTACAATGGTCGATTTTCACATTATAGAAAAGCAAGGAAGCAAGACAATAAATATTGCATACTGTGATTATTCCCCTGCAGTACATTACGTGTTTAGAGTTAGCTTAACCGGGGTTATACTATATTGCATCTAGCGAAGGGTTAAAGAAAATTACCTTTCTGAAGCTTCGCTGTTGGTGGTTGACAACGAGCATAGAACAACCTGGAGGTGACTACTCTTATTGAAATGCATTCGTTCCCTGATGCCGAGATTTGTTCCCGTCACCATACTATTAGCTCAACCATCCGTGCCAGTCAATGAGCATAGAATGAGATATTATAGAGCTTCTCACCAATGTGCTGTCAGACTCGAAGCAAACTGACACGCGTGGCTACCGTATTGAACCTATGGACCAAAGGGTTCGCTATTAATGACGTTTAAAGTAAATACGAAAATTCTAAATTATAATTTGAGTTTGAGATGTTGAAAGGAAATGCAACAAAAAGGAATGCATGCACTTAGGAAACAGATCAGAAATATATATATACCGTAGGAATGACGGCAAATTGAAAATTATAGTCAAATTATTTGCAGGAGTTTTGAATCACTTCAGAGGACTTCAAGTGTCAGTGCCAGAAGGACTTCATGTCTACAATGTTCCTGAACACTTACCGGTCAATTTTAAAATATTCTACTCTATGGTCTAAAATTTCGATTCTTAAACCAAAAAAGGAATGTAAACGCTGTAGATCTTAACTGAATGGATAGCTTCTAAAAAGCAGCTTGTAGATAACTGGACCAAAATGACGTTGAAATTTCATAGAACATAATAATAATAATAATAATAATAATAATAATAATTTGTACCGGTTGGTACACCTCTACGCCGCACATTTGAATTTTCCGCCTTTAAGTACTCCTCTACACGAGAAACTCTGAGCTTTAACAACTGTATCAACTAATAAGTTTCTTCAGAAGATGTCAGTACTGTGTGGAGTTCAACTTGTTTTGTATTGATTAAGAAGTGTGGACGTTCTCTGACAGATGTCTCTACAAAAAAAACTATGACCATGCACCCTGGTGCGAAGTGGAAGAACTTTATTTGAAGAAATTTTGTATTCATAAGTTTGTTCTTTACTAAATTTCGTTCTTCCATTTGTGGGTTGGCAATATAAATCTTTTCTTTCCGCCAGTTTTGAAGTTAGCCAATCAGTTATTTCTGTAATTAATTTTTGACCAATCGTGTATTTCCTCTCCAATTTTGATGTGTAACTTGTAGCCAGCCAATAAACGACTGTGGGTGTATCTTAATTATTCATGGAAGGTCTCGAATCTTCCCCGAGAGTATAAAAACTGCTGATTTTCCTGTCTCTCGGCCACTCGAACAACATCTATCCTAGTGTATGGAAGTGTAGCAGGAGGCGGGAAGCGCCTCTTTCATCCGGCAGCAGCTCTTCTACAAGGTAATGGCCATTTAACATCCTTATTTCTTGCTAGCTCAACAGTATAAACCGCGGGGAAGGTCCGAAATCTTTACTATGTAACCTATCTTGAAACATAGAATTTGCCGTCGCTTTTGTGAAACTTCAAATATCTTTAACTGTAAAACGGGGATAGAGAGTGCTTTACCCTCTTGAGCTCCCCTTCATTTTTGGTTTGAGGTGACTACGTTTTGTAAATGTTTTTTCCCTTCTATAATGTCTTAGTTTTCTCATACGAGTTACCTCCATAGTTTGGCAATGGCACCTGCTTCATCGGCCTAGTGCCTCTTAGGTTTTAAAAGATTTCATGTAGGAGTGCAAGTACACGCCTCCATTCTACTTAGTGTTGCGGGCCATTAACTTAACCCATTATTTTTCTACTAAGGCCCATTAGGTTGGGTACAAGGTACCCCTGTTTCTTTGTAAGTGTGCCTTGAGGGCAGTTAATAATAAAGTCCGTTGTGGCCTTTGATAGGCTTGAAAAATTGAGAGCGGGTCAGCTCTTTCTTGTATTTGGGTATGTGCCTCTAGGAGGCCTGACAGTGCTAGGTGGGAGCAAGTACTCCAGGTTATTAGGGGTTGTGGTTGTGAGCTGAGAGCTCAGGAATTGTAAAAGGTGGGGCTTGAAGCCCAGATCGTTAAAGTGTCTCTAAATCTTGGCTTTCCTGGTCTTGTACCTGATTTGTTAACTTGTTGTTATTTGTTGAATGTTCAATGTCAAAATTGTTATGTTTTGCTAATTTCGAAAATATAACCTTTAATGCAATTTTAATCAATATCTCAGCTTTGTAGTTAGACCCATTCCAGCCCGCACCTTCTTTCACCTCTGCATTCCACGGGTAACCCCGTAACAATAATAATAATAATAATAATAATAATAAATGCAAAATTCAATAATTCCTAAAAATGTTTGGGTCGGATCAGAGCTAGAATTGGGAATATCATGCATGTGTTCTATATCCTGTGTTCAGGGAACTATAAAAATGTTTGACTAGGTTTATTTTGCAAGTTGCTTTACGTCGCACCGACACAGCTAGGTCTTATGGCGACGATGGGACAGGAACGGGTTAGAAATTGGAAGGAAGCGGCCCTGGCCTTAATTAAGGCACAGCCCCAGCATTTGACTGGTGTGAAAATGGGAAATCACGGAAAACCATCTTCAGGGCTGCCGACAGTGGGGTTCGAACCTACTATCTTCCGAATACTGGATACTGGCCGCACTTAAGCGACTGCATCTATCGAGCTCTGTAGTTTGACTAGGTCTCAGAAGCCAAATGCTGCTGGGATCCGAGGACTAAAAGGGTTGACTATGGTGTCCGATATAAAGCTGAAAGTGGTGAAGATGGTAGAAGTACGTGGAAGCAATGTCAGACATGGCTAGCCATATGTAACGAAAAACATTCCACCTGCAAGACTACAGTAAGAAGAAAATTCTCAAATTATAGCACAATATAAAAGGCAGTGGTATCTTTCTGTACACATGTTAATTTCTCATTAAACCAGTTAGAAAGCATTTCGGTGTTAATAAATGTTTATTATTATTATTTTTACTATTATTATTATTTTGCTTTTAAAGACAGGCTGTAAAACCTCTAACGGTTGAATTAATGAACGCGGGCAAAACCGCGGGTTCATGTCAGTTCTTAATTTGCGTCTGTAGAACCACTTCTCAAGCGCTTTTCATTTTTCCTTTGCACTAGTTGCACTTAAGTGTCAATGTCTGAATGTTTAGATGGTGACTTATTCAAAATCGAACTAATCTTACCGAGTGAGTTGGCCGTGTGGTTAGGGGCGCAAAGTTGTGAGTCTGCATTCGAGAGGCGGTCGGAAACCCTGAATATAATTTTTCTTTTTGCATTTTCACACCAGGCAAATATTAGGGATGTTCCTTAATGAAGTCCATGGCCACTTCCTTCCCACTACCAGCTGTTTCCTGCCCCCTCTCCGCTAAGACTTATCTGTGTCGGTGCGACGCGAAGCAACTTGTGAACAAAAAAAAAAATCTCCCCTCACACTTCTACCCCTTTCCTATCCCATCGTTGCCATAAGGCCTATCAGTGCCGGTGCGACGTAACGCAAATTGAAAGAAAAGCTAATCTTAGCAAAGGAGGGTTTTTTTTTTTTTGTTTGCTAGTTGCTTTACGTCGCACCGACACAGATTGGTCTTATGGCGACGATGGGACAGGAAAGGGCTACGAGTGGGAAGGAAGCGGCCCTGGCCTTAATTAAGGTACAGCCCCAGCATTTATCTGGTGTGAAAATGGGGAAACAACGGGAAACCATTTTCAGGGCTGCCGACAGTGGGGTTCGAACCTGTATCTCCCGAATACTGGATACTGGCAGCACTTACGCGACTGCAGCTATCGAGCTCGGTACAAAGGAATTCCGTGTTGTTCTATTCGGTATTTGATTTCTACTGATTGATTTCAATCTGAATCCATACAACTTCATAGTTATTTAAATTTCTTCATTCTCGCAATTTCTGTACCATTTAGAGACAATTTCTTGAGATTTTTTCTGGTTTACCATAACATTTGTCTCTTAAAGGAAACATCGGCAATGGGTAAATCGCCGATCGCATTGAAACTTGGAAAACACATTGAGGTACACGTAAAAATGATGTCGGCATCAATTTCGGGTGCCAACATTCATTAGGGCGTTAACCGCGGGGCCTAAAAGTTGCGACATTTCAAATTCCGCGCGATCAGCGATGAATACCTGCTGGCCAATGCTAAGCTGGCACACTGCGTATCTGGAGACACGCCTCTGCATCTCCTCCCCTCCCCGCTCCGCTCCAATTGGTTCACCGCCGCACGTTTTCCTTCACCCCGCGCTTGCCGGCCGCTTAGCTGTCGAAGGGAACCGGTGCTACACTTTGCATACTCTATCAGCCTTCCTCATATCTCTCCTTTGTAATTTCCACGTTGGATTAGTCAGTTTACGTTTTCTGAAATGTTTATGAAAACGTTTGCACCGGGCGAGTTGGCCTTGCGGTTAGAGGCGCGCGGCTGTGAGCTTGCATCTGGAGGATAGTGAGTTCGAATCCCACTGTCGGCAGCCCTGAAGGTGGTTTTCCGTGGTTTCCCATTTTCACACAGGCAAATGCTGGGGTTGTACCTTAATTAAGGCCACGGCCGCTTCCTTCCAACTCCTAGGCCTTTCCTATCCCATCCTCGCCATAAGATCTATTTGTGTCCGTGCGACGTAAAGCAATTAGCAAAAAATGTACGGTGCCTGTTGTTAATTGTGATTTGTTTCGGTTTTCTTTTCACTATTTTTTAATGTTTCGAATAGACCAAAGATTGTTTTTGTTTACTATCAGTTATTGACGGGGAGTTTGCCCGATGTAATTGTTAGTCATTTATTGTGTTGCCTTGTAATTGTTTTTTGTTGTACCAGTTCGTACAATACCCATTTAACTTTTTGCGTATGGAACTGCCATTATACCCAGAAGACTGTAGTGTGATACTTTTAATATCGGTACTTGTTGAATACATAGACCTTCGTCAGCTATAGCGCAAAAGTACCGGTACAGTAAGACTACAGGTCTGCCTGTGATTACTGTATATCTATTGCATATATAAATGCACATCTTTTTTATGTTTCAAGGCTTTTCTTATTACGTCAAACTTTACTATATTCCATGTCATACTCATATCGAAGTTGCCTATGCATTAAATTAATTTATATTCGACAACCATTGCTGCAATTGAAATGTGTTGCGCCTGTCACTGGAAAACATAAATAAATCGTTCAGTACAAGCACAAATAAAAACATTCTACCTATAGGCCTATTCCTTATACCAGAGTACGCAATACGGAAAATACCAGTAGTTTCAAACTCGGAGTTTATAATTGTTATTGTTGTCGTCCGCGATGTCGTTTCGTTATGACACAACTGGTAGCGTACACAAAATGGGTGGGGGGGAAGGGGTCATAAAAAATGATATGGACCTATAACCAGGTTTTGATATCCCGAGGTACCGAATCTCATTACATTCATTGAGATCCTATACCCGGGCACGTAATTTCTTTACATGAAAAGGTATTTAACGTCGTTTAAAGGTGGGAGATTCATTTAGTGGTGGGTGATTTAATTAATTCCATATGTATGTCCACTCTAAAGGACACTATCGACAGCTTTAAGGCGTTTTAGAAGTAAATAATAATTAGGCGTAGGTAGGACGTGGTACCCCATCCCACGTTTCCGTGGTACTTAACTCGGAGTTGTACCCACGAATGTTACAACTCACCGGAATGAAAATATAACATTTGAATAAAATATGGGTGTATTAGTATAGGTTATTTATTATCATTATGTGTGAAACGGAACGTAATTTAAAGGATTTCAATAATTACAGTACGAAAAGAAGCAGTCGGTCCCGTTGAATAGCTAAGCAGCCGGCAAGCGCGGGGTGAAGGGGAACGTGCGGTGGCGAACCAATTGGAGCGGAGCGGGGACGGGAGGAGGTGCAGAGGCGTGTCTCCAGATATGCAGTGTGCCAGCTTAGCATTGGCCAGCAGGTATTCATCGCTGATCGCGCGGAATTTGAAAAGTCGCAACTTTTAGACCGCGTGGTTAACGCCCTAATGACTGTTGGCACCCAAAATTGATGCCGACATCATTTTTACGTGTACCTCAATGTGTTTTCCAAGTTTCATCGCGATCGGCGACTTACCCATTGCCGATGTTCCCTTGTTAGACATTTATTTTTAAACCATATACAGTGCAATTATTTTGGATATCTTAGTCATCAGTCGTAGCAGACCTTCCAAAATTTAGCAAATGCAACTGCATTATCTGCGTACCTGATGTTTTTGAGACGCTCACCAAATCCATCAAGTCCTCGCTTAAGATAAACTCTGAATATAAAACAAAACGCACCCTTGTCCTCCACCAGACTGGACGACATTCCTTGATAAGTGAACTAATAATCAGCTATTTTGATTCCAATGCATATTCTTGATAATATTGGCTCAGTCCGGTGGTATTTGAAGGTGCTGAAATACGTTAGCATCGTATCGGTAGATTTACTGGCACGTAAAAGAACTCATGCGGGACAAAATTCCGGCACCTCGGCGTCTCCAAAACCGAAAAATTTGTTTGGGACGTAAAGCAAAAACATTATTATTATTATTATTATTATTATTATTATTCGTTGGAGGATGCATATCAGTTTAAAAACGTTGTACAGTGTCAGTTATCTATGAAGCAAGCAAATGTATCAGAATTAAAATCTCGACATCTTTGAAATGAACCCTGTAGTCCTGTACAAAATAATCGCAAAACGAAATTCCAAGAAAAGGGTGTAGTATTTAAACCGAGTTTCTTCACCTCCAAATGAGAATTCAATTAGTTTCCGGAAAGTAGCAGGATAAGTTAAGAGTCAAACAACAGATTGTGAACAATATGAAAAGTGACAAAATAACGTGCATTAGAACTGGCTCATTAGACTGCAATAATGTATATGAAGTAGTGTATTATAGTGCTGAATTTCCTAACTCTCCTCATTCTTCTGGCATGTAATCACAACACATATATAAAAGTAGGATGGGTCGTAATATTCTTCTTCACAATCTAAATGCTAATGCTGGTTTGTGCAAAGATAGTTTGACTGCGGTAAAACTAGACAAAAGTAATATTTGTGCAAATATTCTGATGTGATTAGCTTCATGATTAACGTGATTTATTCAAAGAATGGTTTTTAAAATTCAGGCATGCAGTTTGTTCTTATACGGAGAAAATTTCCTTTAATTTTATCCTTCTCTGTCATGGTCAACACGAAACAGGCACAAACTTAACATAGGTTCGGGATAAATCTCTTCACTCCGGTGTTTACCCAAGGATAGCTTATTTCAAGAGTTCGCAGATCCATAGACGTCAAAGCACAAATCTCAATTACAACTATACTCGGTATGGTTTATAGAGAAATTCCATAATGCCTGTTATAACTACATACTGTACAATCGGCATGAATGTCATATGGGAAGTGTAACTTTTACCCCCGAGATAGATTAACATCGCCATTTTAATCGTCCAATTACATTTTACATAAGTTTTGATTGTAGAAGTCAGGTTTACATACTAGTCAGCAATAAAGATCATTTAAATTTATTACCACTTCATGATAGGTCATTATGACATATTGTTCATCAGTCCCGTATACTTAGAGAGAACTACTATACATGTGAAATAATTTACACGTCTTAGTTTAAAGTCTGTGTGATACTACAGGTAGAAACATTGCAAAAATTACCCCGTATGAAATAAATCTCACGACGATCTGCTTACCTGATAAAGGCCTACAGATTTTGGTGTGTCACATGGTCAAAGTGTTGTCATTCTCTGCCATGCTGCTCGGCTTTCTTTATCGGGTTGCACTGTCGGATATTGCATGGCTCCACAGTTGGAGTCGCGCAGCTCAGTGTACCACATTTCAGCCTGGCAGTCTGCGACCCCTACACCACGCTGGTTGCAAAAGCATTTTCAGAAACATTGAAATTAATAAAGTACAATGCCTAATTAATGAAGTGAACAAAGCCTCAGGACAAAATCACGAAGCCATATTTTAAAAATTGCTTTGATTTGATCGGTTGTAAATACAAACATGTGTGAATACGTATTTCCATTAATTAAGAAACCAACCTATATTTTTTTAGGGTGCCATTAAAACAAAGTTATCCATACCAAATTGTATATATAAAGTTCTGTTAGCTCAGGAAACTTTTAAACTTTTAAACTTTAATGCGAACAACGGAAGATATTGTATCGTAACTAGTGTTACTTCTGTAGATGTTGTGTCTCTGTAGATCCTCGGAGGACGGGTCACGATTTCAAGAATGCGCTTCATTGGAAGTTTAAAGCGCTTCCACGTAGCGCAAGGTGATGAAGTACGGTACCACGAGTTCTGACCGTTAATCCTATTATTTACATTCCTTGTCCGCCTCTGTGGTGCAGTGTAGCTGCTATCCCAGGGGGTCAGATTTCGATTCCCAGCTCTGCCACGAAATTTTAAAAGTGGTGCGAGGGCTGGAACGTGGTTCACTCAGCCTCTGGAGGTCAACTGAGTACAGTGGGGGGGGGGGGGATCGATTCCCATCTTAGCCATCCTCGAAGTGGTTTTCCGTGGTTTCCCATTTCTCTTCCAGGCAAATGCGAGGATGCTACCTAACATAAGGCCACGGCCGCTTCCCTCCCTCTTCCTTGTCTACCCCTTCTAATCTTCCCATCCCCCACAAGGCCCCTGTTCAGCATAGGTGTGGCCACCTGTGCAAGGTACTGTTCCTCCTTCCCATTTCTATCCCTTCGACCCAAAGCCGCTCCAGGACACCGCCCCTGAGGCGGTAGAGGTTGGTTCCCACCGAGTCAGAGTGAAAACCAACCCTTGAGGGTAAACGGATTAAGGAAGGAAGACTTTAAGTTTCTTGAAGGTGGTCTTTAGATTAGTAGTAAGTTATATTTCTGTTCGTGGTAATGCGGACGCAGGTTGTTGTCATCCAGGGATCTCTATCATGTATAAACGTTCAGCTTCATCTGAAAGATAACTGCCGTTAAATACAGTCGATTTAGTAAGAAATCGGGACGTCCATATTTATCATGGTAGATAAATAAATAAATAAATAAATAAATACGATAGTAGGATAGTAGTTTTTCTTCTTTTCTACATTGACCATCTTTGGCTGATCGTTCTGGTACACAACCCTACCAGTCAGAACTAAAATGAATCGCTGAAAATTGTTCTTTAAGGGATATCGTGTCAATTATCTGTGAATTGACGTTTATGGCTGGTCCATGTACATTGAATTGGTTCTTTCTCAGCGACGAAGGATCTGTTCCGATGGTGCCGCGAGTGTCTGAAGAGCTCTCCGCGTCTGTGGAATCCTAGGATAGGATCAAGAGTTTCTTTTTCTCCGTGGCAATGCCAACAGAAGTTTTTGCTGTCGTCCAGTGATCTGTATACCATATAAACGACGGCCAGCCTTTCCTTTAAGAAAATTTCCATTAAATATAGACAATCTCGTTAGAAATCATGACGACCGTCTTGCTTATGACATGGAAATACACACGAGTAATAGTTTCTGAATAATCTTACACGGTAGTAGAGGCTACCACATGTCACCTGAAATTTGTAACTTAAACATTAAACAGAACCTATTTATGACCAAGTTGGTCCTACTGCTTCATTATTTCAGCTAACAAGGGAAGTCTTCGAGGTGTTACATTTACATTCCGTTCGTATTTTGCATAAGGGTAGCTAAGCTAGTGTTCATTCCGAAAGTAAACACCATGTGATATGTTATATGTAAATACAGGAATTAACAAGACAAAATTAAAATTCCCGACTCGGCCTGCAATAGAACCCGTGGACCTCGGAACCGGAAGCCAGTACAGTGACCGTTAAGTGAAAGAGGCTGAGCGGCTCAGACGGTTGAGGTGCTGGCCTTCTGACCCCAACTTGGCAGGCTCGATCCTGGCTCAGTCTGGTGGTATTTGAAGGTGCTCAAATACGTCACTCGTGTCGGTGAATTTACTGGCACGTAAAAGATCTCCCGAGGGACTAAATTCCAGCATCTCGGCGTCTCCGAAGACCGTAAAAGTAGTTAGTGGGACGTAAAGCCAATAATATTATTTAGTTTGTTTCGGCCATAAAGGATCACATAAAGCAAATTATGGTTTGTTATTTTCATTGTACTTCCAGAATTCTTTCGTCATATCGCTATGTTCAGCTCGACGTTCGTCAGTCCATTTTCTCCTGTATCTGCTGGGCTTATCTTTTGAAGCAACTTCCAAGTGTACATCTTATGTCTGAAAGTTTTGCAGTCTTCCATTTCTTTAGGTGTGATGTTTGCGTTATTCAGATCAGCTTGGACTTCTTTGATCCAAACCGTTGTCAACTTTAATGTTCGTGGGTACATCAATATTTTCTTTGTTAATCCGTTGTCATCTAGCCTCACGATGTGTCTATAAAATTTCAATCGTCGTTTACGGAAATCTGTTTGAATGTTTGAGTATTTTTCTGTGATCTTGTGCGATTGTAGACGATATATTTCATCTGCAAGTTCTGGGCCAAGGATTTTTTGGATGATTTTCCTTTCATCTTTCATGATATTTTTGAGATCCCCCTTATAATTGAGGTTTAAGGTCTCACTGGCATAATGCATTTCAGGTTTAACGACCGTCGTGTAATGTCGAATGTTTGTATTAAAGCTCATGCATTTTTGTTTTGTTTTAGATGTTCACGGTTTTCCCATATGCTTTCCACATTTTAACGTCACGTTTTTGGTGCTATTCTTTCTGTACCTGTAGGTTCAATGATTTCACCTAAATATTTGAAGTGATTTACCTTGTTTATTGTTTATAACATTATTATCATTATTATTCGACAATACAGCTCGAATCTGTGCCACAGAATGTATTTGTGTGTGTTGACGTTCCTGTAGTTATTTCTCACTGGGCAAATACTGTGGATAATATTTTTACTAATAAAATATTATGATAAAATGTTACGAGACTGAGCCGTTGCGGATATAACATTGCTAATATTATGAACGCAATGTATCTTGTCCATCCATGCGGACGTAACTGGGTGAGTTATTACGATAGGTAAAACAACTCCACTTAATAACTTTCATTAAAATGTTATTGATCCGTTACTGGGAGTGCTTTAAAACTGTGTGTCCTTTATTGCCTATATGCGGACAAATGTAGTAAAATATTTTAATATCTGACAGTAAAAGCGCTCCCAAACATTTTGACGTAATTTTTGCTCTTTCAAGGAATGCTCGTACGAGTTACTTGTTTCTCACTTCGTAGCGCTGTGTGTGAATTTATCAATAAGATCAGCAGAGCCCTGTAAATTTTGTGAGGAATGCCTATACTTACAATATGAGGACTGAAGATGTAAAGAAACTTAAAAATCAGTTGCCTCCTATCATTCAAGGTTAATTAGTCCACAACATATGTCCAATGTGCAGAAAGTTCTATACAAAAATTGTCCAAAACAAAAAAATCCAATCAAATCAGGTCACAAGTAAAAGTATCCAGTGTAAAATAAAAAGTACCCACGAGTCTAAATATTAAACATATAATTTCATCCTTGTACTTTTTATTAGTTTAATATAAGATATATTCGAGTGCAATGACATAGTGGAACTACTGTACATTAGCACTATTTTGATCTACTTTGTGGATTTTTAATGAAATAGCATGGCAAGGTGGTCGCAGAATCAATAATATACTTGAAGTATTCCACTCTAAATGTCAAAGAATGGTTTCTGGACAGCACATAAGTAGTTAAATATTAATGGAAAGCATGATAAAAGAACATAATGAGACATATAATATATAATGCATATTCAAATAGCTACAAAAACTTAAGGCACATCATACAGTAAGTAACAAGTGTGTTACCAATCAAACATGGATTGATGTTGATGCAATGAATGTCTCGGCAACAATAATATGAAGCTATATCTACGGGTATTTTCATATTATATTAATGCTGAACGAGATACAGAAGACAATTGCGAAAAAACAAAATTCGGCTGTCATTACACAATCTTTTGTTTTTTTGCTTACATTGCACCCTTGAACTTACCGTTCCATCGTTGGTCGTCAGACTCGGGTACTTCGTTAGAGCAACCTCGATTCTCGGATCTTGAGGCCGTTACGGGTTTTTTCTGTCACTTATTTCACCAATCGATAGGGTTCAGAAGAGAGCAAATGAGGATCAAAATTGTGTTTACCAAAATTTTATTCAATGTTATTTGTTTTACTAAATAGGCAAGAAAAAAATCAGTTAAGTTTGTCATAAAATAGAATCGTCATATTGACTAAACTGCAGTTACCTACGGTCTTACATAAAATCATAATCGTGGGAGAACTTCGTATTTAAAATATGCTTTACAACGCACTCGGATATGACAACCCTTATATTTTTCAATCACTTCGGATCGCTACAGGATATCGCTCCTCTTATACAGCCTGTTTCAGAAATATTACACAACATATACACCATGTCACAAAAATTCTTCTCCATTGAACTGCAGGGCCTCTTATCCTCGGAATTTACTTATTACATATAACTCATAAAATACAGGCATACTCTTCCTTTAAATTCAATTTATTCTCTTAATATTTCATTTCCATTACAATCCGTTTTCTTCTTGCTTGAAAACTTTTAAATATAAGCGATCCCATAACCAAACAACTTGATAGTAATCTCAAAATTAACTTCTCGAAATTTTTCCAGACCTCAGGAGCAAAATAATATGCAGTGATTTTTCTATAGCACAAAAACACGGTGTCCCAGAATTTAAATTTCCAGAATGCCAAAATTTATCATGCTACACTGGATTTCGATATAAACTTCAAATTCCTTTTACCTAACTGCTGAATGCATTATTATTATTATCATTCCTATTTAATCTCGACATTATTATTATTATTATTATTATTGTTGTTGTTGTTGTTGAAACGTTATTTGACTTCATCACTCTTATAATGGTTATTTATATCTTTATAATTATTATAACCTTTACCGACCCGAATATTTTCACTGATTTTTATTGTAATACGTAACTTTTTTTTAAGAAATTTAAACACAGTTTAACGTCTCGCGCTCTGACATAAATAAGACAATTCGCCTCTACAATGGAATACTGACAATACACATCATCGTCATCGCAACATAATTCTACACTCGCCACATATACAACGCGGCATTATGATTTATTAATTTAAAGGAACAAGCATTTACATCTCTAACTACAGAAACATATTATTGGAATTATACAGAACTGTAATTGTGCCGCTTGACGTGGAATTATCCTGGCTACATCTTGCTAGCCAGCAAACTCTTAAGTTAGCCCATCATAATGGTAGGAGGCATTCTTCGCTTAAATACTACCTTATCAATACACTGATTCTGCACTTGTCTTGAGGCAACACACATTAATTTTCTTGGAGTAATTAACCCAATAAGAAATTATAATATACATATATACACATAAATACAACCACACAGCCTCGTGTGTGATGCAGTTTGTGGAAAATTTACACCTCCTTCTCACCAGGTGTTCAACAGATGTGAATGGCCGTGAGACAATTTGTTATCTCTGCCAGACCCCAACAGACCTCCATTACAGATTAACAAAGTAACCTTATCCACAATAATTCCAAAAAGCTCTCTGTGCTGTCTTCCTACGCAGAAGTTAATGAATCCTACAATGAAATCCCTATGATATTCCTACCTACCATGAATGGATGTCGTAAATACAATGTTTAAATGTATGTTTCTTTCCCTCATTAAATTGTAAAATTTCGTCTCTCAAGTCAAGGTCTTCTGGGACCACTGAATGCAGACTGCTTGTCTTACTGGTAGAAGGGGTATTTATGCATTATCTGGAGACGCGGAACGTTGCATTATCCATTATTGCGCAATCGTTCCATCTGATGACGGCTGGACCGATTTCTTTGAGACTCACCCGAGAAATTCCTATTTTTCCAATCACAATGGTGTTCGCTGATTTCTCCTGCTTCTTTCACGGGCGTAATTAATTGAATTAATTCAGTGTACGATGATTCCCGCGTATTTTGACCTATGTCCATAACACGTGTAATTCCAGTCTGCCTTCAAGAATGCTAACTTCCTCCTGAACATAAATAAATTTCCACTTGTAAAGTTAGCTTCATCAAACCTTGCCCAAAATTCTTAATATTTCTTCGCGAATGGCAGTGCCGAAATCTCTCAAATTGAGGGTTATTAGTCAGAACGTCATTATTAATTACCCGAGATATTCCTAAATGTTCCGACCTCGTTCGATTATTTTGGAGATCGCCTCTTGCTGTGAGCTGAAACACCTAGGAACACGAGGTGAGCTTGCAAAAACAAAATCGATGCGCGTTTTTTCATCTCGCATTTGGCCCTACATAGCCGTGCGGCGGTGCTTTCAGCAATATACAGTAGTATTATGTGCTCAACATTTCATTGTTAAATTATTAACAAACATTTTATACATTTCTGAATGTTTATTAATGTATAGTTAAAAACTGCGGATATTTTCATTAGCCATTTTATAGCTGCGGACATTTGATACTGGACATGAACGTTAGTAGAAATTTTTCTGTGGTCTCTTCGCTATGGGCTAATTAGCTGATCGTCTTCTACCGATATGCCTAAAAACTCTATGCAGCTCTATATCTCTCTCGTCAGGCCCAAAGTAAAATACGGAAGCGTTGTATGGAACCCAGCAAACAAAATACATATTACACAGATAGAAAAATTCCAAAAGATAAATTTAAAATACGTACATAAAAATCCTGTAATTATGCAGATACTGCATACAACTGACTTTTTCTAAATCTTGAAGTAGGTATCTTTGGACTGAGGAGGTAAAAGGATGATATGAAGTTTCACTACAAAACTCTAAATTCGATTATTAAAAATCCTGACTTTTTATGTCTCTTGAGCTTTCACGTGTCCCGCTTTAATGCAAGGACAAATGTAACATTTCAGAGTGAACATGTCGGAACAACCACTCAAAAAATTTCCCCACTCAGGCTGTGCAATGTCTAGAACAGTGCAGTTCAGGAAAATAATTATTTACACTGAAGTGTACCTCTAAACCTGTTTCTACAATAATTCACCATCTCCGTGATAACTCTCTAAATAACTTGTAATACTGATTTGAATCATAAAATGTTCTTAAAACCTTCTAGATTAAGCCCTGTCCAATAAATATAATCATGAATATTAAAACTAGAACAAAACAATAGTTAAGATATGAAATTACGCATTTTTTAATTTTACTCTTTCTAGCAAAGATTGAATTAGGTTAGGTATGACATATTGTTTCTTTCTCATTGTAAATATAGTGGATCTGTTGCGTAAAAAGAAGTGCTTTTGCTGCCTTAAACATTTTCCAGTACTCCCTTATTTCGTTTGAATACAGGCAAGTATTGTCTTAAATCAAGAAGTAAGCTCTTAAATATTTTCAAGGTAGCTAAAGGGAATGCTTAATTGTGCTTATCTCACTTTGGACATGGCAGGATTCGTGAATTTATGCATCAAGAATTGTTACAAGGACAGAAAAGTAATATTAGCCCTAGCCGATCCAGACGTCTGTTATGTTTTGAAAGCAACAGTGTAGATTATCTGACAGATCATTTTTTTTTTTGGACATAAATTGATGAAACAAGAGGAGCACTTAATTCACGGCAAAAGATGGAGATATTTCTTCGTTTTCTGAGTGATCTTTGAGTCCAGACAAGTGTTGCATAAGATTGTCTAGTTCACTATACAACAGTCTGCAGGACTATAAATAGCGTCGCTGATAGCGTAATGGAGAAGGCACACCGATGGATACTGTTTCCGTCTGATTAACGAACCATGGATGAGGGTAAAGTGAAGTGGTCAAATAGGTTTCAAATACCTACAGTCATCGGTGCTTTGGACTGCAATCGCATACAAATTAAGAAAACCCAAGATGCCGGGTGATCATTATGTAGACCGGCTATCATAAGTGTGGAAGTTACTTTTGACGCAAGTGCACTGATCATAACTGTAGATGTCCAGTTCCCTGGAAGTGTACATACTTCCAGGATTTGAAAAGAGTTCCATATATGAGACCATTGCAAGATTTCAAGGTAATTACTGCTTACTTGGAGACAGGAGATATGGAATCACTCCATGGTCACTTGCTCTATAAGTCCTCGTGGCCGAAAGGAAGAATTTTTCAACATAGTGCACTCGAAGGAAGGAGTCATAATTTTGAGTATTTGAACAACTCTAACAATGGTTTCCCATTCTGGGTATCAATGTGCGGATATATTTAGAAAAGGTTCCAAAAGTAATTGTATGCTGTGCGGTATTTCACAACATTGCAAATGTTTACAACTTGGAGTTTACAAAGGAAATCTTGGAAGATAGCTGCGAAGAATATGCAGGTGAATCGAAACGTGTGACCTACAGCACAGAGGCATCAGGAAGTGTAATGCAACAATGGAAGTACTTGGTACTCACCGCACTTAAAAATACAAACTGCCGCAATGCCATAAATATAGGTTATGTATTGTACCTTAATATAAGTAATGCATTAATGCAATGCATTACGGATATTGGAAGCTGTGTGCTACAAAGAACATACAAATAAAAAATGTTGTACTGAGAGAATGTAATGAAATAAGTACCCCGCAGGTGAAGAAAGTGAAGGAAAATACAAGGTGGAAAACTGTCTAATTCTCTTTGCCAAAGGAAATTTATACGAAATTACTAATCAAAAGATCACGTAAAAATACGTCAAATGAAACTAAATCATTAATAGTAAATTAGTATTCCCGAAAGACACAGTTAACATACATGAGACAGATTGAAGAATTCTTGTAGGTCTGTAAGTATACTAAAATCTAGTTGCATCTCACTATTTGCTGCTGATAGATCTGAACGTTGTGATAGAACACTAAGTCTTTGTACCACAAGTTCGTTCCTTTTCATATGTAATCTAGTAAGGTGTAATTGTTCTAGTAGAGCAAGATGCTACAGTTCTTGAGTTAAGTTTTCAGTTTCTTCCGTTCCAACTAGAATTTCTTCCTTAAATGTTTGCTTGTTTTACTGTTCAGTGTCTGCAGTTGCAGTTGGAGAAAGTTGCGAGTTATCCATTTTTCGGGGTTTTCTGCAATACTCGTCTCTTCTTTTGGTCCAGAACAGCAGCAACAAGCACCTGGTATTCTCTTGAAAACTGGATTTTGTTCAAAACCTAGAATTTCTAAATGTTGTTTCTCCCACTCACGTAACATCATTTTTTGTTTCCTGTTAAATTTTTGTCTGGTTTTTCACATCTTTTTCCATATTATTGAATTTTGCTCAACTTTTTGGTAGTAATACGTTTTCCTGTGTTCTGCACAGATTCCTCTGTAATGTCTTTCCGTGCTTTTCCTTTAGCCTGAACAATACCTGGCGTCACTGATTTGTTTAAATGAACGGTGCGTTCTTTAAGCAGGTTGGTAAAAATCAGCCTTTGTAATCCACTTTCTACAAGTAATTCTTCTTCACTCGAGGACATGTTTGCAGCTACTTGTTTACATTCACACCGATATACAGTTCCCTGTGAGGCATGTCTTGTCCTATCGATATAATCTGACGCCAGCAGCCGTAATTTCTGGTATGTTAAGTATTTACTTACAAGTGCAAGTAAATACTTAAAAGTAAACACTTGATTTTTCAGAACTTTTCCAGTGTTTACGTTTAATTAAAAGGTAGATCTTATTCAACTGACATCAAGTAATAGCTTATTATTAAAAGTATTTCCTAATCACCTCAAGCAATCACTTATCAGGCTATACTTATTTTTATTCAACAGACCCGTTATATTAGAAGAGTTTAGATATTAGATTATTAGAATAATTTAAAACATTGGAAAATAAACACATGTAAACAATTGCCATTGCAATAGGGATTAAACATCCTCTATAGCGAAGTGAATAAATACATTTTGAGTTAAGGATCACGTTTCTTCTGCACTACATCGATAGCAAAACCCTTTATCAGTCGACAGATGTCTTGTTTGTACCTCAAACGTGACAATGTTTCTGTGGCGAATGTCAGGAATAAAGGAAGATAATGAAGTATGGAAGGTACCTCTACCGACAGAATAAAACCTCCAACAGATATTAGCAAGAAGAATGATTAAATTCTGAGTTCCTTGTCTATAGCCTTACACTGGCGGAAAAAATATCTAAACACTAAGCAGGGGTTGTGCTAGATTAACGAACGTCGGTAGACGTGTTTATACATCTGAAAGATGACGTCGATTCATATCTCCCGCAAATCGCATTAGAGTGGCGCTAGTAGCGGTCCCATGATGTTGCACATCACGTTTGCTTTAAATACGAGTTGTACTGTGCGAGAGCGTTAGTTACTTATGAGATTGTACAAAGTGACAGTGAGTGGGTAAAGAATGCCTTTAGGACGACGAAGAGGCCAGTATCAACAGCTCACTGTGGTTGAACGAGGTCTTATAATGAGGCTACGTGTGGATTGATATTCCTCCCGCGCTATTGCAGAACGACTTGGTGGTAACGTCTCCACTATGCATGCGTGCTTGCAGCAGTGGTCACGAGAACGTACGCTCGCAAGGAGACCAGGCTCCAGACGTCCCCGTGGAACCACCAAGAGGGAGGACCGCCGTATTCGGCGTATGGCTGTGGCGCAGCGGAGTACACCTGCAGTAGCAATTTGAGCGGCAGTTGGCACCACAGTGACGCAACGAAATGTTCGAAATCGGTTACTCAAAGGACATCTCCGAGCCAGACGCCTTGCGGCGTGCATTCCACTTACCCCAAACCACCGCGGTCTGCGAGTGGTGTCAAGCGAGAACTCGTTGGAGGATGGGGTGGAGGTCCGTTGTGTTTTCCGATGAAAGCCGGTTCTGCCTTCTTGCCAGTGATGGCCGTGTGTTGCTTAGGACGAGGCCAGGTGAGCGCCTGCATTCCACCTGTCTGCAGCGTTGACGCACGGGACCTACATCAGGAGTTTTGGTCTGGAGAGTCATTTCCTATGACAGCAGGAATACTTTCGTGGTTATCCCACGCACCCTGTCTGCAGATGTGTACGTCCGTCTGGTGATTCGATCTGTTGTGCTGCCATTCATGAACAACGTTCCGCGGGATTTTTTCCAACAGGATAATGCACGCCCCCATGCCGCTGTTGTAACCCAACGTCCTCTACAGAGTATCAACATGTTGCCTTGGCCTAATCGAGCCCCAGATCTGTCCCCAATTGAGCACGTATGGGATATCATTGGACAATTCCAGCGTCATCCACAACCGGCATTAACCGTCCCTGCATTGATCGACTAAGTGTAACAGGCATGGAACTCCATCCCACAAGCTGACATCCGGTACTTGTACGACACAATGCATGCATGTATGCATGCCTGCATTCAAGTCAGGCAATTACACTGGTCATTAATGGACCAGCATGACATATTTGCGGTGGCTTTTCTCACGCGGATATTAACCTGTAGTCTTGTAAATTTCATCAATTAAATATGTTACCTCAAAAAATATATCGCCAAAATTTCCGTATTCTACATTCCTTATGTCATGGTGTTCGGATATTTTCTTCCGCCAGTGTAGTTTTCAATAACATTGTGCACAAATCTTAACGCGTGCCAGCCGGCTGTGATGTGGCCAAGCACTCACATTTCATGTAAACAATGACGACGAAGACGAAGACAACTACTAAAACATCACCTAGTACCATTCTCAGTTTTCTACTTCTCGGCGCCGCTCTCTACTCCCTTCTCCCTTATTTCAAGTTCTCTGCCGGCCGTCCAACTGGTTTGCCCCTCCACTACTTTAGCTCCACCCCGCCTGAGCTTGTGTATGAGACAGGATAGTAGTCCCAACGTTGCAAGATGAATTTAGGTGATTAACACAGCAGTCCCGGCTTTATTTCCAGCTAAATGCATGCATTTACAAGAAATATCCCGTCATGCCCTTGTTGAGGTAAACATTGCCATTTGCTTTGTACTTCTTTCCTTTGCCAATTCCAAGTAATGAGTGCGGAAGGTCACTGCAACTGTTTTTAAGGGTTTGTGGTACTTTATCCAAGAACATTATTCTACACGTTTTGATTACGTGGAATAATGTCATGGATTGTGACGATTCAATTACCTTCCATGTATATGGCCCAAGAATCCATACTTCAAGGGGAAGTACAACCTTGGGAGTATAGATACGTGTTGTCGGTCTCCTTAATCGTGCAGGTTGTACGAATCCGAGGTCATTTCAGAATTTTTGCTACTACAACGGACTACTTATGAGCCTCAAATACGACTGTCATGGTTTTCATTAAGAGGTCATGTCGGATTGTATTCCAACATCTGAATACTCACTTCAATACGATATGTTGCTGACCTATGTAGATCTGATTTCTCGTAAACTAGGCTATATTTAAGTGTCAAACTTAAATTATTGAAGAGTACACTGCATCCTTATAGTTACCTTTGTTGGGAGACAATAGTATAATAATAATAATAATAATAATAATAATAATAATAATAATAATAATGAACAATAAAATAGAAAAAATGACGGTGCTCTTCTACGGCTTCGTGAAACATTTTGAAAGATGTCCTTGCTCGCATGCTACAATAATTTAATCCAAAATGAGTTACCTTAGGAACAATAGATGCTGAGGATAGAATGCCCAAAATATTTCTGCTAACATCTGAGAAGTTCGGAAAAATTAACAGTACAACTATTACTCAGTTTGTTCACCATTCTCTACGCCACATTTGGCTCAAGGGTATAAGTTGTAGTGATATCCTCCTTAAAAAAAATAACGGATGCAGCACCGGAGATGAAAAAATGCAAAGACTTTAAAAACTTCGATACAAAGCCTTATATCATTCGATAGATGTTTATACTTCAAATGGGACAATGTATCAGTGGCGAATGACAACGAAATTGTCCATGTGATATTCTCAACGTACGGGTTTCATAGAATTGCAGAGAACTTGCAAAGTCCATTTCCTGACGTAGGCAATTAAATTTCCAGTGCAAAGATATTTTCATCAAAGCTCCGTATTGGACTTAGATCTTAAAGGATGTTGCTCCCGAGCTCGCGCTTCCTTCACTGTCAGTATTATTCAGACAACATTGACAAGGCATTTAAAGTGATTGCCACGGTCCCTGACACTGACGCTGCAAAAATCCGCGACATGTAGGAACTTCTTACCTATGAGAGTGCCAGGAATGGTTTCTTTCTTAGCAAACTATTACAGTAAATTACCAGAAGTGATCACGAAGCTTTCAAGGGGAGGGGAGCCCCTTGTAGCTTCACTGAACTTTGTTGAGGAAATTGTGATCCTCACTGAAGCTGTTCCAGTTGAAGCAGAAGTGCAATCAGTGAACGTTGCTTCCTTCTATGAGCTAGGTCCTGCAACATGTAAATCTGCCAAGGAATACACCAGCCGACCATACATGTCATATTCTCACCACATTATTCATCACATTAACCGATAGCAAAAGATGTGTTACTTGCATCGCTCATACCTCAGCGACTTTCATTTGTTGTTAAAGGTAAGCATTAAACTACCGGGCGAGTTGGCCGTGCGGTTAGGAGCGCGCAGCTGTGAGCTCGCATCCGGGAGATGGTGGTTCGAACCCCACTGTCGGCAGTCCTGAAAATGGTTATCCGTGGATTCCCGTTTTCAAACCAGGCAAATGCTGGGGCTGTACCTTAATTAAGGCCACGGCCGCATCCTTTCCTGTCTCATCGTCGTCATAAGATCTATCTGTGTCTGTGCGACGATAGCAACTAACAAAAAGGATTAAACTGAAATACGTTAGGAGTAACAAAATAGGTCTAGCGCGTACGGGAAGGCATAGAGCACTGTAAAGCTATCTTACCTGATGAATATGAAAAGGTTGGCAGTTATGAGTGCTTAGATGTGATATGCCTGTACCAATGCATTTCTAAACACGTTGAAGAATTTCTTTTTATTAAACGTCTGGCTCTGTGGCATCTATCAAGATTTCTAGGACCTGAAAGAACGTTAAAGAGGTTCATTAATATCTCTGAACTAGCAAGCGTCCTGTAATCATTTTTTCCTACCGCTTTCCCCCACTTGTGGGGTCGCGGGTACTAACTGCGTCGAACATGTGGATTTGGCCTTGTTTTGCGGCCGGATGCCCTTCCTGACGCCGTGCCTACACGAAGGGATGTAATCACTATTGCGTGTTTATGTGGTGGTTGGTAGTGTAGTGTGTTGTGTGAATATGAAGAGGAGAGTGTTGAGGCGGATACAAACACCCAGTCCGCGAGCCAGAAGAATTAATCAGAAGCGATTAAAATCCCCGACTCAGCCAGGAATCGAAACCGGGCCCCTCTGAACCGAAGGCCAGTACGCTGACCATTCAGCCAACGAGTCGTACAGTAAGTTTCCTGTAATAATAATAATAATAATAATAATAATAATAATAATAATAAACGCATGGCCTTAGCAGCCAGGAACGGGAATTTTATGACACCATTTAGGTTGCCTACTTGTCAATTTGACAGATAAACTGATCCTTCTTGAGCGATTTATAGCAGGGTTATAATTAAGTTCGGGTAATAGCCAAATGCATCACCAGAGATAATTAACATGACAACATCGTAAGACATGAAGTGCCGTATGTATGTTTTTCATCCCATTTACAATTCAGCTACATCTGCTGGGATTGAACCCATAATCTTAGGATCCAAAGACTGTCACTCTTCCAGTGACGTTTCCACGGATACTACTTAAAGGTGCCATTCAGCACTAATGCAACTCAGTCTTATAAACCTGTTCGTGGTCTTGACGTGACTGTCATGATCGACAACTACTGCTGTAGATATGCCCAGTAAAATGATTGTGTATGTTTTAAAGAAAAATTGAATAACTACCAAATGATATTCACTGAACCATTATCCATTTGAGAGATTCAATCACCCCTTGTCTGACATTTCTTTATTGCAAATATTGCGAGAGCTCTTGGCTTGTGGGTGGAGTGAGGCGCTCCTCGTGGTGGTGCCTGACATCTATTAGAAGTAAATATCTTCATTACGCTCGCCCAACCCCCATCCTCGCTGCTCTAATACCCTGTTAACTTTAATTGAAACCCTATCTAGAAAATTAGTTGCGACTGCCAAAGCTTATTTCTGGACGTAATGTTATTTAAGCTCGCCAGCAAAATAAAATGCTGATATTTAAAAATATCTTGAGATTAAATACAAATTGAATGAAGTAGATGTAAATGATACATGTATTTAAATGACTCTTCAACTGACCTACTTTTGTAAGTATAGACATATTTGTTACATGTTCTATAATTTTTTAGAACCAGGGTTGCATTTGCGGGATGGACTGGGATGACAAAGTATTCCACGGGATGATCCACAGGGGATCCCCAAAATGTCAAATAAAAAACGTTAAATGTACAGAAATTAGTGCATTAGTATCTAGTGTGATATAATATTCAAGTAATCATTGTCAATTGTGATAAATGTACAATTTACGTTGTAACAGGAGATACATTGTGGCTTTACAAAATGAACTAACAATAGATAGGCCTGTCGCTGCTTCAGCTGTTAACAGTACAGACAACTTAATTTTGAAAAGGAGAGGAGAGAAAGCAAAAGGTCATATCCCCGACCCCTAGAGAGAAAGCACCGTGAATGAAGGGAGAAATGCCACCACAACCTGAGAAACGTAGCGGACTAGCATCATAATAAGCCGTTCTCCATGATTCTGGTTCCACCGTTTGGTAGAAATATATAAACGGAAGTGTACGTGTCTGTTTTTTGACTTCGCTGTTATTACCACCGGCATACTGCAACTCATAAAATGGCAAGTATAAAGTGCAAATTGCGTGTAATAATACGGCAACGATATTATTTTCTAGGCCTTTGTTGTTTCCTACTCTTTATAGGAGGAGCTGTCTGGCCAAGGTGGTAAAGAAGTGCTCGGTTCACCCGGAATGACGTGGGTTCGATTTCCAGACAGGAAGTCGAAAAATTTAAGAAACGTCATTTTCGTTTTCGGAGATGTATATGGCCCTGAGGTTCACTCGGCCTATATCCAAAATGAGTACCAGGATAATTCCTGCGGGTAAAGGTGACTGGATGTACAGCTAACCACTCTACCCCACTAAGTGCCGAGGTTACGGATAGTGGAAGCCTTTCCTCTCCAAGGGCGTTCATGGCCTGTACGAAGAAAACACTTTATTGGAACTTATATAAATTAAAAATGCTACTTGTGTAAATCGTATTTTTTCCAATAACCTATCTGCTGGAGGAAGTTCTAAGCACATGTCCGACGATGGCGTGTTTTATGCCGAGGCTGCTAAATCGCTTTGAAGCAAAGGAAGCACTGTGATCACTGGTGCCTCAAGCTACTAACACTAACACTAACCACTACACCAAAAGGCGATCATTTTAGGACGACCCTTTAATAGGCAGAGTTGCTCTAAAGCAGCACGAATTTTATCGAGCGGGCGAGTTGGGCGTGCAGTTAGAGCCGCGCAGCTGTGAGCTTGCATCTGGGAGATAGTAGGTTCGAACCCCACTGGCGGCAGCCTTTAAGATGATCTTCCGTAGTTTCCCATTATCATACCAGGAAAATTCTGGGGCTGTACCTTAAGGCCACGGCCACTGCCATCTCACACATGGGCCTTTCCTATCCCATCGTCGCCATAAGACCTATCTGTGTCGGTGCGATGTAAAGGAAACGGTGAAAAAGAAAAAAATAATTTTATCGAAATGATTGATTGTTACATTGCGGCAGTGTTTCTCTCAAGCAACATCCCGTAAATACGGTACATGATGTAAATAAATGTTCGTCAACACCAGAGCATTCGCGGAGTCCATTTTATGTGAGAAATATCCGTTGAAAATATTTCCTTGAAAATGTAGGTGACTGCCAATTAAAAGGCAGTCTCAATTTAATTTTATGATCACAAATAGACACGAGTTTTAGAAAATATCCCATAACAGGTAAGTCAAATCGTCGCCCCTCTCATAACATAATCAGCTACAAGAGGGGCTGTCCACGATTCTTCCTAGCTCCTAGTTATCTCCCTCCTCGTCCTTCCCTTGCGACGGCCCTACGGAATTTCTAGGAAGTGACAGCTTAATCCTAGCTTGCTGACTTCTTACCAAAGCGACCACGGATTGCAGTACTTGCGAGGTTATTTTTGCGACGTGTTTAAAGTCTCACTAACAACTGCACTCTTTGTCGATGATAGGAAACGAGAGGGCCAGTACTGGGATGGTACTAACCGTGGCACATGAATTGAAAATGGGAAACCACGGGAAACAATTTTAGCGGTGCCGACGTTGAGGCTCGAACTCTCCTTCTCCCGGAAGAAGGAGCATGTGTGATTTTCAAAACGGACAATCACGTCTCTAGTTCGGATTCCACATAAAACTATTGGTCCTGTGACTTGATGATCACAATATTTAGAATCGCATAACACTGCAACCACGCCTGCTTTTATTATTTGTTTCCATGAAGATTGTTTTATTTCTAATTCTCTTAATGCTCGAGACTGTAAATGGCTCCTACGCATCAAGATTTGCGAAGTTATTTTTGCAACGTGTTTACAGCCGCACTAACAACTGCGGTTTTGGTCGAATATATCGATGGTTTGCTTCTAAAACGTCGTATGTCCCAATACTCTTCCTACCCATTATATTCCTTAAGAGTGGTCACGCCTCCTAGCCACATGTTTATATGCAGTCTGGCCGAGCTGAGTGGCTCAGACGGTTGAGGCGCTCGCCTTCTGACCCCAACTTGGCTGGTTCGATCCTGGCTCAGTCCAGTGGTATTTGAAGGTGCTCAAATACGTCAGCCTCGTGTCGGTAGATTTACTGGCACGTAAAGGAAACTCCTGAGGGACTAAATTCCGGCACCTCGGCGTCTCCGAAAACCGAAGTAGTAGTTAGTGGGACGTAAAGCCAATTACATTGCATTATATGATGTCCATCAGAATAATTTTCGTTGTGTTCATGTTCCTATGCTAATTGTAAAGGAAAATGAAATTTACCGTACTGTAGGTATATTGCTTGCATGGTGAATTTACGCTGTCCTACAGTATAATGTGTTTAAGATTCATTTTACTTTACACATACACGTAGGAAAATGAATACATCGAAAATTGTTCTGATGGGCTGCATATCCGTATGTGGCTGGGAGGCGTGATAAGTCTTCAAGAAAATAATGGACGGGAAGAGCATTTTGGAAGAATCCGAAACATGTTTTCATACACAAAAGAAATTCTTATTAACTCTCGAATATATTATTTTTGTTTTATAGGTTTATACGTTAAGACTCGCTAACAGTAAAATTCCGCATAATAGTACTTAAGAAGGTCAAAATAACTCGCCATGTATCGCCTAACTAAGGTGTTAATAAATGAATGAATGAATAATAATAATAATAATAATAATAATAATAATAATAATAATAATAATAATAATATTGGCGTATGGCCCCAGGAGAGACCTCTGAGACGACGGACCCTACCTAAGATTAATTTTAATGTTGAAAACGGCACAAACATCCAGCCCAAGAGGCAGCGAATTTACCAATTCAGGTTAAAATTCCCGACCCGGCTGGGAATTGAATCCGCGACACCTAGGATGAAAGGCTAACATGCCAACTATTTAGCCATGGCGCCGGATTTTAATATAATTATGATGTGTGATTTGATTTTTTGTGTCTAAGACGGTTAGACATCGCTAGCCCTGGGTTCAAACCTGATTACTGCACGTAAAACTTGTGCTGGATAAAGCGGAGGTCGGGTCGATGACCTTCGATGTTAGGCCCCTTTAAACAACAAGCATCATCATCATCAAAGCGGAGGTCGGACAGGCTTTCACCGGGATCTCCGGTCTCCCCATTTCCCTTTTTAGTGATACTCCATTTATTCATTAATCAGCCCCTTGGAGTTGCGTGACAAGCCTCCCCAGCCTCTTCCTTGATGTAGTTGAGATTCCCGCACCTGGCCCGATAGTTCACAACATTAATGTTAGTGTGTTGTTCACTCGATCCTAAGATCGCGAGTTCAAAACTGGCAGAGGGAGTCTTTCCAATTTTCTTGTTCTTCTTCTTACTGATATTCTTCCCGTCTTATGCGGGTCTGTCTTTCTGCATTACGCCTTCCAGTTTTCCTGGTCTCCAGCCTCCGCAGTCGCGATAGTTTCTGCGTCAGCTCTGGCGGCATATCGTTACTATCTTATTCTTGCATCTCATTTTGTCCGGAATCGCGACTGTTTTTTAAGTGTCTTCCTGACCCGTAAGTTCTTAGTGTGGTCTAGACGCGTGACTCCCAGCGTCCAACTAAGTATGCACATCTCCTTTAAGTGTAGGATCAGCGCGTGTTCCTTTGTCTCCGGCAAACATTTCAGCCCCGTAGTATCACTGGGCGAACGACTGTTCAGTAGGTCTTCGATTTGAGACACAGCTTGATATTGCTATCACAAAGGACGCCGCCCGTGACCGGACGTCTACTTCAACCAGGCGGCGTTAACGTGTGTTCGAGCGTCTACAAGTGTGCCGCTGTCAGCAATCTGGCGGGAGCCAAGGTAATGCAACGCAGATGTCTTCGGTAGTAGAAAATCGATCAATATTGTCCCATTTGTCTGGGTGTTGTACTTCACGTATTCTATTTTTGCGAGGTTTAGCCGCAAACCAAATATTTCCAGCCTCATTTTCCACTGGGTAGCAAATTCATAGCCTGTTTGAGTCCCTTGCCAGCATAGAGAAGGGTCCATGGATTAGGTGTTTGCAGGTCTACGGTTATTCTGTCCGCGCACAGGATGTAAGGACTGGTGACTTGGTGAACCCCCATTCCGATATAAAATGGTGCTGTGACGCCAGATGCACAGCGGACAGAGCTCGTAGATTTGTTGTAGAGGAGCTGAACCCAACGGACATATTGCTCCAGGACATCGTGGGCATGGAGCGAATACCAAATGAGTTCATGGGGACATTCTCAAATACTCTTTCTAAATTTAGAAAGTCCAAATGCACCATTCGTATCTTCCCTGTGCCTCTCTGTCAGCAACCGGAGCGCATGTATAGCATCTGTAGTTCTGCAACCCTTCACGAAACCATATTTATTTGATGAGACAGTAATGATGCTTCTAGGCGTGCGTCAATTACCCCCTGAAAGATTTTCATGGTGTGTCAAAGAGACGAATATATTGGGTGGTAGTTGGTGCAGATAGTTAATTCACCCTTGTCTTTCCAGATTGGCACGGTGATACTGGTCTTCCAGATGGTTGGTATATCATTATATTCAATGTACTTGGTGAAGAATTTCGCTAGAAATTCAGTCCCACATTGCCCCATCTCCTTTCAGACTTAAACAGGGGCGTTATCTGGTTCAGTTGCTTTGCTGGCCCGGATAGAAGCTGAAACCTGGGCAGGCGTGATGGGTAGAACTGCACTCTGCACAGAATTGGTTTGGAGATGTTCGGATGTGGGGAATTCCTCATTCCAAATGACATTGAAGTGTTCACGTTATCACCTAAGTCTGTTCACTGGGTTTGTAAGGAGCTGTCATTGTTTGTTCTTAATGTGAATGACATGACCTATATCTTCAGTGGCACGATGACGAGATCTGGTGATTCCTATACATAGCATTGGATCCTTTGGTTTGATCGAACCGTTCATAGAGGTGAAGGAAGTAATTGTGCTTATCGGTTGCTACTGTTCCTTTGGTGGCTGGTTCGATTTCCCTATAGCGGACCAGATCTATATCAGTTCTTGCCAGCGATCTTCTTGGACTTCACTGAGCGCTGGACTTCGTCATTCCACCACCAGACCTGTTTGTCCACGAAGCGCTTACCTTGTTTCGTCATTCATTTCCTTCGCACTCGAATTCGTGCGGCGATCACATTCCATGTATCCTTCACAAGTCGGTCTGCAATCGGGGACGCACGGATGATGTCCATTAGCACTGTTGCTTTGTCATGCGTTCTGTCGTGGTGACAAGTTGGACACGTGGGCGAAAATGAACGTTAAATTAAAGAACCAGGAATCTATGCTGAGGAGATACGTTGATGGTATCACTTTACAGTCCATTACCAGCCGCAAATCCTTATTAACCACCCAATAATCTGTTTGCGATTTGTGACGACCACTGATAAGTGATAATGTGGAACAGGCGTTTCTTGAAGAACGTAGCCTCTTTCCAAGTCACATTCCGAGAGGCTTTCACCAGGTTAATTACGCACGCTAAGCCCGAATCCACCGCGCAGTCATTCGAAATCTTCCCCTGAATAGTCAACATGACCGCTGATGTTTCCTCAGGTTAACAGATGTCCGCTGGCATCAATAGAGTGGATGTATGACACCAGTTCCGTCCAAAGTCCATCATTTTCCTCTACTGCGCATCCTACCTTTGGTGCATAACAAGAAACGATGTGTAATATTCTTTACCTATTGACGACTCGGATGGCAATCAAGCGATCAGATATACGGTCTACCTAGGTGATGTTATAGAAGTTATCTCACAATTTCTCAGAGACGCAATTGCTACGCCATATTAGCAGGATGTTGTATAGGACCTTGTATCCTTAACCAATATCACAGGCTATCGCACCTTTCTACGTCGTCTACTGGATACAGGCAATGTCTATTCTTCGTAGCTTGAGTGATTCGGCCGACTTGTCTACGTCCAATCATTGTCCTAATGTTCCGGTAATTCGGGCTCGCTTCTTTGACCTGCTCCAGCCTTGGACAGGAAGCCCTCGCAAATTTCTTCAACTGATCGGGCGGCATCGGGTTTCTCAATGCTACAAAAAAAATATCCTCAACACTTCATGTCGTATGAAATCACGTAAAAGATCTCTGGTGACACATTCGGCATCTACCCGACAAAACTCATAAAAAAACTCAGCCGTAGGCCATCCAATAGATTTTACGTTCACTATTGCGATCTGGTGGAGTGAAAGGAACGTCGAAAGCAGCATAGATGGCGTCATCTCAATATGGCGGCACCTGGTGGCTGAGGCAATTCAATCATTACTTAATCTTTTCCTTGAAATTTGCCACCAGGAATACTATCTCAATTTGAAAATAAAGTATATTGATTTACTTCCTCGTGTCTAGAAGCACTGTCAAACACACCTCCTGCCAAATTTTCGTACTCAATAAATCTAACGGTCATTGTCGTGAATCGGCATGCCAGCACAGTTTCTCGGTTAAAGTACTTTTACACTGCTTATGCAGAACCTTACTCTTATGCTATTCCCCTTCCATGATTTAACACACACGAATTTACTGTTAATATTGCGTTGACAACTGTTAAAGTTTCACTTCATATATACTCTACATCAAATATTTGCGTGGCCATAATATCTCAAGACGTTTACTAACCTGATTGACTTTCTGCGGACACAACTACGCAGAACCTCGCTATACTGGACCATCATCGTTCATGCCGCGCACTATCGTAATATCGTTGCCTACATGATTGGTAATACGGCCTTCGCAGGCCTTCGCATGGCAGTTTACACAACGCGAAATAAGATCTAATTCCAGATCGCCGCTGAACTTCGTGTTAGCCCTCCACTGTTCAACACTGATGTATATAGGAATTGTGAAGCAAAAGTTAGCTTGGTGAACTTTAGGTGAGGAAGACTTTAAAAATAATTATATAAGGTGTTGATATGTGTATTCATCTTGTAGTGAGTATTGTTTTTAAACATAAATTTAAGATAATTTTCGGTGCATAGTTATAAATATAAGAGTTTCTGTATTTAACGCCGAGAGAATATTTATTGTAAGCATTCTATTCACAGGATGTTTATTGCGCGTACTAAACAAATTGTTTATTGCTGTGTACCATTCTGCAAATGGAAACTTCAGAAAGGTAGCGGAATTTCTTTCCACGAGTTCCCAGCAAATGCAGAATTACAAGAAAAATGGGTCAAAATGATATCACGTCGGTGTGACGAGAAAAATAGCATGTGGCAAACTTCCTGCAAATCTATAGTATCTAGTGGATATTTTGAAAGCACGTGCTTTAGCATTTATGCTAAAACCAGACGCCTTTTTTTCCAAATTCAATTCAAACGATTCTTTCAAGGTATCCATCGTATTTGTATGACAAGAGCAGACTTAATAAAGCGCGTAAGCTATCCAAGAGACGAAGCTATGAAAATGCATTCTCGCAGGTAAATACAAATGTTTACGACGACGTACAAGTAGAGCGAAGAGGGGTGGTTGTAATTGTTTTAAGAGGAAGTACAACTACGAAACCATCCTCTACTAATCAGAGAGAAAAATGGAACGTATCCGACACTTCGAAAAATGTAGGCATCGGTCAAAGAAAGAAAAGGCCCACGAAGGACATGAAAATGAGACGCCCTAGAACTCCAATACTCTGAGTGGAAGCAACGCCAGGACTCGTCTAAAGTTCTCGTGTTCGCCAACTCACGCCCTCAAGTGCAGAGCCCCTGGGGCCTATTTTAGTCCCCTCTTAGGAGAGACAGGGGCTACCGTGGCTGTTATTCTATCGCCCCCATCATCAGCGCATACTACCTGAGGCAGAGAGCTTGGCTAGGCAGTAAGAGGAATGAAATTTAAGGTGGTGAGAATAGAAAGGTAGATACAGACATGAAGAGAAAAGAGCACATACACCTCTCGGGGTCACCTTGTTAGTCTGGCCCTACTTACCGGTAGCAATTACACGATCAGACTCGTATTGAGCTCTTCTTGAATTACTGTGTGATGCATATATGTTTTCTTTATTAAACGTTATAGAATTTTTTCTGGTCAAAACGCGATGTTTTATCTTTGTAATGTGCTATTATATGCAAGTTATTCTCGTAATGCCAACTGGAATTGCGCTGAGGAATGGAGGGGTAGCCTGACATCTGGCGGCGCTAATTAAAGTGCTGCTTCCCTGCCAATTTAGTACTTGAAGAGACCGCGCATGCAGAGGCCTTTACTTAATCTCGTACCGGGCGAGTTGGCCGTGCGCGTAGAGGCGCGCGGCTGTGAGCTTGCATCCGGGAGATAGTAGGTTCGAATCCCACTATCGGCAGCCCTGAAAATGGTTTTCCGTGGTTTCCCATTTTCACACCAGGCAAATGCTGGGGCTGTACCTTAAGGCCACGGCCGCTTCCTTCCAACTCCCAGGCCTTTCCTATCCCATCGTCGCCATAAGACCTATCTGTGTCGGCGCGACGTAAAGCCCATGGCAAAAAAAAAAAAAAAATTACTTATCTCGTAGGCAACGGTAATATCGTCGTTCTTCGAGATATCAGAAAACCATTACTCCGTCTTGACTTCTTAGATTTGCCGATGTAGCTCGGACAGTAGAGACTTCTGAGTCCAGCTTGGCAGGTTCGAATCTGGCTCAGTCTTACGGTATTAGAAGGTGCTCAAAGAAGTCAGCCTCATGTCCGTAGATTTACTGGCATGTTAAAGAACTCTTTCGGGACAAAATTACGGTACCTTGGCTTCTCCGAAAACCGTAAATGTAGTTACTTGGATATAGAAGTATTATTATTATTATTATTATTATTATTATTATTATTATTATTATTATTACTTGTGATATGTTGCGTAGAAAACGTCTTACCTCTGTCTCATCTAGAAGATAACTAGATCAACAGGGTCCTACTACCTTGCTCAAAATTACTTTTTATCATTCTGAGGAGACTTTGAGACAGGCTCTTCAAAAATTCTCTTCCTTATAGGCCTACTTTGTCCGCCTCCGTAGTGTAACGGTTAGCACTATTAGCTGCCGTCCTCGGCGACCCGGGTTCGATTCCCGGTACTGTCAGAAATTTAAGAATGGCAGGAGGGCTGGTATGTGGTTGAAATGGTACATGTAGCTCACCTCCAATGGGGTGGGGGGAGGGGTGTCTAGAAAGAGCTGCACCACCTCGGGATGAGGACAAGAGTTTTTTTCCCTTATACTTTGACATATCTCCTTCAGTTACCAACTTACACTTCAATAATTTGGCTCCGTGCAGAGCCTAGTTGGTTTGATGCTTGTCTTCTATGCTGAAGTTTGCGAGGATCGGAATTGCAGTCGTTAATACGGAAGTGCGGGGTACTTGTAATGGTGGCACAGTAGTTTAGGCGTTCACGGTAGGCGTCTCGATGCATATGGAATACATTCTTCGGCCTTGAAGTCAGTGGTCGAATGGGGTATCTGGCTGCCGATGTTTGACTGGTAACTACGGTCGACTATTGGCCTTCGGGGAGAGCTGACTCTTTCGAACGCCGGTTAAATGCTGGAACCTCTATTTAGGTACAATTCAGGCACTCTATAGTCTCTTAAAAGATACAATAGAAAATACGTTACATGTTTTGCTCCTTTCTTTCTTTCTTTCTTTCTTTCTTTCTTTCTTTCTCTAATTTCAATAGCTCATTTTCGTAATAAACATCTATTAAGGCCTGAAAAAAGGACTCTTCGTTTAACAAAATAATAATAATAATAATAATAATAATAATAATAATCATGTAGTCTATTCTTTACTGCTGTTAACGGGCGAGTTTGCTGCGTGATTTGTTTTGTACAGTTGTAAGCTTGCATTTGAGATGCAGTATGCTCGAATGCTACCATCAGTAATCCTGATTTTTTGGGTAGTTTCCCATCTGGTAAATGCTGGAGCTACATCTCAATTAGCAGCATGGCCACTACTTTCCCAATCCTTTCCTTTCCTAATGTTGCGTCGCCGAAAATCTTCCATGCGCTAGGTGATGTTAACCTATTAGTGAAAAAAAGGAAAGATTATTGCTATTTGAAGTTTCTTGTCGAAAACACGAATGTGTGAATACAGAGAACAGAGGGATGCACATTACTTGCTCTTTAACAGAATGGAATTGAATGTACACAATGGGTAATAGCTAGGCTATTTAATTCCGTTTTGTACTTGATAATACAAAACGCTATTCAGTTCACGCAGTAGTTCTCCAGTTTTCGAACTGTACTTTGGGAGCTGGAGGAGAAAGGGATATTAAATCTACTTGATCCTCTAGCAAACATTCCTTAATTTTTCTATCTTCAATTTCCATATTCAGATGAGGAGTTGGAAATAAATTGAAATGATAACCGTGTTTCCGCTTCAACCAGCACACACTCGACTAATTCAAGCGCTCCCACTGAAACCACTTTCCTGATCCAGTGAACGTGGCTACCCCTTAATAAGATCACTGCTATTCCTTTCAACTGAGAGCAGATGGAATTAGGTGCGAATTCATTAGAAAGAGACCGTTTGCAAATACACGAAACAGTGATCATCTAATTTTGCGATCAAAATTAAATTTCAATCCTTAAGTTAAAAGAGGAAACTGTGTAGTCATGCATTCCTAGTGTGGTAGTAAGTAATCCAAACAGTTATAGAAGAGCATTTATATAGAGATAATTATTTCCAATATAAATGGTATTTACATTGACACAGTTAAATTCAATTTACGCAGTCAAAATTTATAGTTAAGATTAGGAGGATATTACTCCAATATTTTCTCAATTACGAAGTGGTATGTGCAGATAAAACTTCGATTACAGGATGGGAATTTCTTGCGAAGCGAATTGGTTACGCAATACCGATAATGCAGCTATGTGCTCTCATTAAGGGTAAACATGTTTGAATTCCAACGCCTGAATCACTTCAACCTATAATTGCCGGTTTTTAAGGTTCTAAGACTAAAATGGTAACACAGAGAAGCGTGCGTTATTATCCATTAAATTTACTACACTTCTATTTACAGTTGATCACATGTCCGCTTGCATTTGAGTTCTCCACTAGATACAGTTTTTATTCACTATCGTAACACAACTCCAACATACACACGGATACCAGCACGTCGAACTGAAGTTGCCCACGCGGCTTCCCACAAATCAGAAACGTTTCAGAACAGTTTACAATAGCAAGCTTCGTTGAACTTAGCTACATTGTCTGACGTACTCGCAACCGATGAAGGACTTGCCACCGACTCGCGACCATCTTGTACTGTTTACTTTTACTCGTGATTGACGCAATTGAGACTGACATCAGACTGACTGGCGTGCACAAGTTATGCGCCTTATATAGGCCCGGAGAAGATTCTAGTAGTTTCCACTTCCAGTTTATTCTGGGTGCGTGCTCCAATGTTAATCAGCATCCATCTGATTCTAGGAGCTTAGTTATCATGAGCCTCAACGATTTGCCCAGGGTATTGTCTTCCTCGCTGCAGGCCCATTCTACATTGTCACTGCTCCGCTGGGTTTAACATTCCCGCTAGCATTACAGAGTTCCACCTGTCACCCCACACTCGGCCTTCATTGTCATTGTATTCTTAATGACTGGTACTTCGGCTGTAGATAAAAACTTTTCTTGTCTCATCGTTGCCGGCAACATGTACACTGACATGACGAAAGTCGTGGTATATGGGTCTATCATCGTGTTGGTTCTCCTCTAGCTCGGCCAATTGCAGGAACTAGTCATGGCACCGATTCCGGAATTGGAATAAATACCTGTGGAGAGATTCCGGCCCATGCCGTTTACATATCTACCGACAGCTTCCTGCTTTTTGTAGGTGCAGGATCTTGGGCGAGAATGAACCTCGCCACCATGTACCATAAATGCTCGACAGGGTTCATACTAGGCGGAAAAGGTGGCTGCAGTAGTCATTGTAACTCTCTAGAACGCTCCTAGAACCCTTTCTGGACAACTTGAGTCGGACGACAGGGTGCATTATTCTTCTGGAGTATCTCATTGTAGGGGTACGTGAAGTCCATGGAGAAATGAAAGTGGTCACCAAGCAGTCAATGCATTATGGAGCTACCACCATCCTGTATGGTCCCTTGTTGATAACTGGGGTCCGTGGTTTCATGGGCCCTGCGCCATTTCCGAACCCTCATATCAGCTCGAAGCAAGTGGAACAGTGACTCATCAGGCCGTGTTACATGTCGCCAGGCCTGCAGGGTCGAATTAGGAACGTCACGGACACAGGTGACACGATGTGTCCGGAGTCATAGTGTTAACAAGGGCACTCTGGTAGGTCTTCTGCTCCCATATCCTACTGACGTTAAAGAACGCTGCACTGATCTGCTGGACATGCATATGTTACCTCCTGCATTGAATGTGGACGTGGTCTGAGCCGGTGTGACTTGTCTGTTCCACTGTTCTGTTAACTGTCGGTGGTAATGCCTTACATGAGGTATTCCCAACACGCCGTCCATGGAGGAATGTTAATTATCCGCACAACTTGGACAATGGAGTGCTCAATCTATCTAGCCCCCCCACTATCATGTGCCGTCGCGCCGTGCCACGACCAGCACAGACGGTGTTTACAATATATCCCGATATGTCAGATCGCACCTGATACAGGCCTGGGCACTTCTTATAAGTTACGGTATGCAACCGACTATTACCTTTAAATACTGCTATCCCATAACATTTGGCATTACATTGTACACTATGTACGTTAAAATATTTCCTTTTTTTGTGGAGTCCTCACCCGTTGGTAGGTTGGGTCCGAACAGATCAACCAATACCTGTCTTAGACAGCCCAAGCGTCTATGTACAGGCATACTACGGGAATGCGGAAAGACATAGTTCGCTGTTGCTTTCCTTACTTGGTTAGAAAATATTACCCACCAGCTGACCCGGGAGGGACATTTTCGCACCATTCATAACAGGAACAGGCTGCATAAGACTTGAAGTTACTATCATTACTCATATGAAGGGGCGTAATTTTTTCCGCCCTCGGTTCCAGGTAAAATACCCTGACCTGGCCTGGAATCGACGTCGGCGGCTCAGACTGCAGTGCCGGCACTTGCTTTTAAAATCGTAGTGCTGTTATTTTTTTTTTTTTGCTAGGGGCTTTACGTCGCACCGACACAGATAGGTCTTATGGCGACGATGGGATAGGAAAGGCCTAGGAGTTGGAACGAAGCGGCCGTGGCCTTAATTAAGGTACAGCCCCAGAGTGCTGGTTTTACAAACATAGTATTGCTAATTGGAGTTAAACATATCGTACAAATTTAATCTGCTTACACAGTTACAGAAGTGCATATATACATATAGAGGTACACAAACACAAGTAGCAGAACAGAAGATGCAAAAGGTCAACTTGAATGATTCCCATGCATATGTTAGATAAAACTTTTGAGCAGGAAACATGCTAGGCTTACTTCATCTACTCTGAAAAATGTAATGGCGTATAGCTTTTAGTGCCGGGATTGTCCCAGGACTATTCGGCTCGCCAGGTCAGGGTATTTTGATTTGACTCCCACGGGTGACATGCGCGTCGGGATGAGGATAAAATTAATTAGGACGACACACACATCCAGCCCTTGTGCCAACGAAATTAACTAATGATGGTTAAAGTTCCCCACCCTGCCGGGAATCGAACCCGGGACCCCAGTGATCAAAGGGATCCGACAATTCAAAATATAAAGATGTCGGCCAAAGGAGACGAGAGCCATGAAGGGCGTGAAAATGAGACTCCCTAGGCCTCGGGTACTCTAGTACCGTCGGGGTCGGAAAAAACAAGAGTCAACCAGGAGGGGTCGGATAGGGTAGATGTAAGTGTGGAGCCTGGCACAAGTTCAAGCAATGTCAGGGCTCAGTTAAGGGCCCCGTGATCGCCAACCCACGCTCCAAAGTTCAAAGCCTCTGGGAGCCCTTTTAATCGCCTCTTACGACAGGCAAGGTATATCGTGGGTTTTATTCTACGGCCCCCACCCACAGAGGTCCATCTGACAGCTGAGGGTGGAGCTGTTGCGGTGAAACCAGCTTCCAGTCTGAATGCGAAATAAACAAAGTTTGAAAAAATCATAGTCATGTTACTAGTTATCTGAAAATGAATGCAACATTTCACGAAATTCCATCCAGTGGTTTAGACAAGATGTTGCGGAAGGCGGACAGACAGAAGTCCTTCTTTTTCTCCTGCGTCGTCTTTCTTCTTCTTATTCTATCTTTCTCCACAACAACCAGCACTAACTTTGTATTCCAACCTTGCAGATCAACTACTTATGGAAGTAACTCCCTTGTGTAAGGGAACCGTACGGAAGAGTGCACTTCAAACATTGATATAGGAATTAGAAAGATGTATTTGGATACTTTCATGTGGAGCGTGACATTGTATGGAAGTGAAACATGGACGATAACTAGCTCAGAAAGAAAGAGAATAGAAGCTTTTGAAATGTGGTGTTACAGAAGAATGCTGAAGGTGAGATCGATAGATCAAATCACAAATGAAGAGATACTGAATCGAATTGGCGAGAGGAGATCGATTTGGCTAAATTTGACGAGAAGACATAGCATGATAGGACACATCTTGAGACACCCAGGACTTGTTCAGTTGGTTTTTGAAGGAAGTGTAGGTAGTAAGAACGGTAGGGGTAGACCAAGGTATGAATATGATAAGCAGATTAAAGCAGATGTAGGATGCAGTAATTACGCAGAAATAAAAAGGTTAGCACAGGATAGGGTGGCATGGAGGGCTGCATCAAACCAGTCTATGGACTGATGACTCAAACACAACACACACTCGTTGTAGACGGACTGTATAACACAATTGAAGAAGTTTAATACTTAAATAAGAAAACTGGTAAGTTTGAACAGGGCTGAGATAAATATCCCGATAAATATGAAGTACGCTGCCTCTTCACCGGGAATATTGATCGCTGCGCCCCACAGTGGGTGCAACTTCATAATTACTTGCGTTGCCCGCGAAGTTCTACCAACTACCTGAGGAATGTGAAGAATGCTGTTTGATGACAAAGGTGAAGCCTGGGTATGTGATTAACTTTGTGTAACGTTACATAAAGTGACTCTTTTCTTGTGAACGTTGTTTTTAATACATGTTCTGGATATTTGAGGAAAATGTTTTCATTCTTGTTGGTTGCGGTCACCGGGACAAGGACGATGGCAACAATGATGAAAAAATTGGAAAGTGAAGTGGCGGACTCCATAAATTAATAATTCCTTTAGAATGGAGTCTGTGTAACGGAGACAAAGGCCACCTGGAAGGTAGTCGAGGAAAATAGGAACAAAATTGTCATATGTTCTAACGTCCCTTAAATTGCTATTTATTTTAAGAGAAGCCAGCGTGACAGGATTTTGTTAAGCAATTTTTCTTCAACGTACTGAAAGACAAAGAAATAGTAGTCACATTGAAATACAGTCTCTAATGCCGCCGACCTCAGCTGGGATTGAAGTCGCTATCTTTGGAGGAGAATGACTTATTTGTTAGTACAAATAAAATAAAAAGATCGCAGAAAGACAGTACTAGGGACATTCACATTCATGGAAGAAAGTATTCATATGTAAAAGGAAATAGTTATATAGCTGTACTTCCCCTTCAAACAATTATACCACCAACACCATATGTTATGGAAGGATTCCTGAAATGCTTGACGTTCGACTTATTTTAATAGTGATCTTGAGTATCATAATAGTCTTCATTTCGGAGGTGGCATGAGTGAAATTTGCGACCACCTTACTCTTTCTTGGGTACCCGCAGTTATGTTAACCAATTTTGTCACGTGTTATTATAATGAGGAAGTCGACTGTCAAGTTGAAAACTTCCTTCGATAATGCGAGACTTACGTTCAGTTCTAAATAAGTTTTAGGATATGAATGGCACACGCGTTCAGTCCACTCATATTGTTTTTAATATACGTGACTGGTAAAAGCAATGCCACTTAAAATCGTGCTCCGGTTAAAAGAAAATAGACGAATTTGGAGGAATTCCTGACAGATACTATAGGCCTATGTGAACAAGTGTCGCTGAAGTGAAACTGGAGATTTATGGACGTTTTACCCCGTGTATGTTAACTTAGCATTGGTCATATGTACCGGCGGGCGATATTCATTTTGTGACTTTCTATTTTGTTGTGTGATCTAGGACACGAGAGCTCAACTGCGCTGTGCATGTCAATGTAAGTGATAGCGATATGAAGGCAGTCCTGCTGGTGGGTTGCGTCACGCGGTACTACTTTAATAGGATTGATATTGACGTAATTGATCTAATTTCATACATGCGTTGGGATAGAATTGCATAGAATTGAGACATAGAAACGTTTCATTTGTTAAGGTATGTCGCATACCTTAGTTAAGCATAAACGGTCAGTTATGGAACACGATACCATATTCTTTTTCCTGAAGTGATGGTGGTTATTGTTTTAAGAGAAAATAAGACCAGTTGTGTGGCCAACTCGTGTCCCGTTCCTCTACGGGGTCGGGTATGAAGCGGAGATAAATCTTCGTAGCAAGCTTTTACGACCGAATGCCCTCCCTGACGTCATCCTCAGAGGAGTTAATGACATTAAATGAATAACGTGATATGTGATGGCTGGAAGTTAGACGGTGAAACCCAGTACCGCCACATAGCCTACTCCTGTGAATAGCACTATAAGGGTGCGCTCAAGGCATTACGTCGCCATCCGACGGACGATTCATCATCAACAGCGTCATATGTCCTAACTCCATATGAACACTGCGGAGAGGTTTGGAATTCAATCCAAGCATTTGGCACGCATTCTAGTGATTGTAAATTGTATACCGGCACCTCTACCGACCAACGTTCACATAGTGAACATTTTTTCGACCAAACGGACTGGAACCTGCTAACTACGTTAATGTAGACCTGGCCCATTAACGATCAGGTGGGCTAAAAAATAAAACCAGATAACTACCCTAATTCAATTTCTGGCGAAATATATTTTTTTAAGGCAGCCACGGCGAAAATATGACTCGGGATTACATTTTGACTCGCCATGCTAGTTTCTTGGATCCTAACTCTTCCAAATAACCCTTCCTTCCTTCCTTCCTTCCTTCCCGAACCTCCTCTTTCTTCTCGTCGCTCCCTCTCTAGACGGCTAAAAAAAGTCTAGAATTTTTAAGACGTTGTCCAATGTCTTAAAGATTTTCTTCTTCGCTTCTTATCATTACTATTTCTTGTTTCAGAAAATTAATTACACAGTCATTTTTTTTTGTTTTGCAATTGGCTTTATGTCGCACCGACACAGATAGGTCTTATGACGACAATGGGAGAGGAAAGGCCCAGGGGTGGGAAGGAAGCGGTCGTACCCTTAATTAATCTACAACCCCAGCATTTGCCTGGTGTGAAAATGGTAAATCACGGAAAACCATCTTCAGGGCTGCCGACAGTGGGGTTCGAACCCATTATCTCGCGAATGCAAGCTCACAGATGCGCGCCGCTAATTGCACTGCCAACTCGCCCGGTACAGTCTATTTTATGAATCGTCCCACGGCTTGGAACTCAAACACCTGGGGATTTTTCTTGAAATAAAACAAACAGGATACTAGATGTGTAAAAGAATAATATTAGGCTTATGATTATTTTCTACTTATTCTGCCGTCCCTTTGCACAAATTGCATTGCATTGCATTGCATTGCGAAACCAAATTAGAACCGGTAGTCCCCGCAGGCTCCCTCCCTCCCTCCCGCGCAGCTGTCGGCTTAGTCACTCCCAGTCGCCGCTCTGCTTCAAATATATTTGGATGACCAAGTAGATTTAAATGAAGTTACAGGACAGCATTCCAACGTAGTAACTATAGTAACAACTTCACTGAAAAGCGGCGTTATTCACATAACGTGACTGGGGAAAACTTTACTCACATAGCTCCGGATCAAGCATGAATCAATTAACACACAAAATACATACTCATTTTGAACTAATAACCGAAAAGTCATCTATTTGGAGAAGACACCGCACACATTATGAACAAACAAACCAAACATATAAATACATACATACAGTTCCATAAATTTCCTATATATGCAATTTTTCAGAAGATAGAATATTTGCACATCCTAACTACTTTTCACTTATTATTTCTACCATTATCAAGCTATTATCAAATCCGTTTCCTCAATATTTCCTGTACCAGTTCTTGGCAACATATCGAGTTGCTGAGCGTTCTTAGAAATAGCCGAGGCACGACTTGAAGGGCTTGCAAGGGATGTGAGGTCGTTTCATGTTGTTTCCCTCCCCGAGCGAGAAATCTTGCAGGCCCACTGGAAAACACCCATCAACTGATCCCATTAGCAACACTCTCGCATTATTCATAACAGGGCCTGACTGCGTGAGGAAATTGTTGTCACTGTACTAACATTGCTCATTCCTTAGTCACTTTCACGTTGTCCAACTCAAGGACAGTACTAAGACAGATCAATAAAAGTAATAAAGTAGCCCGAACCTAAGGACACAGAGGACTGAAAAACACTGTCTCATCATTAGTGGGTCTGGGCTTTTGTTCGATAAGGATGGCTTTATTTGCCGGTGCTGATAAAATTGGCAAAGTAAAACTCGGTAAATATTTGGCTAAGCAAGCAGCCCCCAACAGCCTAGTTGTAAATCGTGGTCTGGTATTTCTGTATTGACGAATGGTAAACATAAAGGGACCAGATGGTTCCTGTTGTTCGACTTAATTCCCTGATTTATAACAGCTATGCGAGCAGCTTGTTTTAACGACGTGTCAATAAAGAGTTCTGATGCTGGACTGCTCTGTGCATCAATATTCTCATTACGATAACGTGATGATGCTCAGAATGGAGGATTTTACTTAAAAAAAAAAAAAGAAGAAAGCGATCATAGCATGAGGTACTGTTATTTGCATTTATAATTATACTGATGAGCACTTTACTCTGAATTCCTCGACATTCATTGCTTACAATGCTATCGTGGTCAAGGAATGCATTGGAAGCTCGCAATAGTATTAATGCAAAAAGAGAACATCTGACTATTAATACTTCACTAAATTGTTCTAATCAGTTAAAATGAGTCATTTTCCAAATTTACTTCAGGAATATTTAGCTTCTTTTAGTCGTTGATAAAATTAGGTTTTTTTTTTTTTCATGCCAGTGGATATAAGAGGGGGAAATGTTGTTATTATTATTATTGTTATAATTATTATTATTTGCCTGTGTACATATCTATGCATTAAGAATAAATCCTTTATATTTAAGGATTAATGCTCATTTAATTGGTGAATCCACGATTTCGTCTAATATTAATTTGCAATTAGATTCATTACTGGCAAATTCCGTTACTCTTAATGCATTTTTGTATTGCCTATAGGGGGGCGGGGGATTCCATCAGTTCCATTTCTTTAGACGTCAGATGTGACTAATTTTCACTTGTCCTCCATCATGCAAGTTAAAGTTTTAAACCTGGCATTTAGACAGATACTATCAGTTTCCCGCGGGCGCCCGCAATACATCTTGTTCATTAATAACCCCACGTGCAAAGATTTCGAGATAATGAAATAATACAGATTTCAATGAAAGACTGAATCATCTTCTTCCAGTCAATAGACGACCGGGCGAGTTGGCCGTGCGGTTAGGAGCGCGCAGCTGTGAGCTTGTATACACTAACTGTCTTACTAATAAAAAGTCCTTATACAGTTGTTTAACACTTGTATAGTAATACAGTGAATAAACCCTGTATAAGCGTTTTATATTTTTCTTACTAATAAACGTGGTATACGCATTGTATTACTATACATCACGTACACACTCGTTCCAAGGCGTAGGGATCTCTTCCTGGAGTTCACTGGCGATTTTCGCATGTTCACGGCCTTTATGATCGCTTCTGCTGGTTATCTACAGGCAAAACTTTCCGGAAAGTCGCGCAGTAGCACGGCATATCGAAAAGGCAGTGGCAACACAAAATGAGTCAGCTGGAAATTGGCTTATACTGATATCAACATTTCTTCAGCTTGCTTGTGTAATGAACGCCAAAAAATAAATGGAAAAGCCTAAGAAAAGATCAATAGCTCCTAACTGGGATAGTACGGAAAACGTAGGCTAAGCAATTGTAATTGAATCAGCGAGTTGAAAAGTGTGCACATTCCAAAAACCTTCCTTTTCAGGAGAAAGGAAAACCTGTTTTGTAGGTAAACGAAAGGTTTGATCAAAAAAGTTTCTATTAGGCATTTATACATCACATTTCTGCGTATTCAGGTACAAAGTATGGAAATCATATTACGTACGGTTTTTAAGTTATACCATTTTTTATGTCGAGGAAATATGTCCCTTTTTAGGGTACTCAAATTTGATAAAGATCTTTGTAGAGGCAGATAATGTATAATAAATTCACAATTTCAAAAGTCTATTAAGCAGTACCGTAACACATTATTACCCAAAAATACGCCCAACCATAATTTCTTTTATCGTTATTCATTGTCTTTCCGTGAGACAGCTGGAAATGAGCTTATATTAATATCAACATTTCTTCAGCTTGCTTGTGTAATGAACGCCAAAAAAGAAATGGAAAAGCTTAAGAAAAGATCAAAAGCTCCTATCTGGGATAGTACGGAAAATATAAGCAATTGAAATTGGATCGGCGAGTTGAAAAATGTACACATTCCAAACTCCTTACTTTTCAGGAGAAAGAAAAAACTGCTTTGTAGCTTAAAAGAAAGGTTTGATAAAAAAAAATTCTATTAGGCATTTATACATCATATTTCTGCGTATTCAACTACAAAGTATGGAAATCATATTACGGACGGTTTTCAAGTTATACCATTTTTTATGTCGAGGAATATGTCCCTTTTTAGGGTACTCAAATTTGATAAAGATCTTTGTAGAGGCAGATAATGTATACCGGTAATAAATTCGCAATTTCAAAAGTCTATTAAGCAGTACCGTAACACATTATTACCCAAAAATACGCCCAACCATCATTTCTTTTATAGTCATTCATTGTCATTCCGTCTCTTTAAAGTGTTTTGCTTTACGAAGATGTCTAGCCTCCATAACCTCTGAATGGTGTATGTCTTCTACGTTTAAAATACCGTGAAGATTATCAACGTTATCATCCATTCTTTCAATTTGTGTTCATGTTAAATGGATAAGTCGAATATTTCACCGCGATTATATTACTGTAGACAATAAATAGCACGAAAATAAACTGCTCACTCGTTTCATTTTCCGCTACTCGCTGTTATACAGCGCTTATACAAGGGTCCTGGTCTGTATAAGCAATTCAATGAATAACTATAACAGATGTATACACAGGAGGCTTATACGCGGTTTATTAGTAACGAATTTCACATAAACAGTGTATAAACCTTGTATAAAAACTATACACCGTTTATTAGTAAGGCGGTAATGCTGGGGTTTTACCTTAAGGCCACGGCCGCTTCCTTCCAACTCCTAGCTCTGTCCTATCCCATCGTCGCCATAAGACCTATCTGTGTCGGTGCGACGTAAGCCACTAGCAAAAGAAAGTCATAGATGACCACTAAATGAGGTGTATCCGTTCATTGTAATCAAAACTATTGCATGAAAGCATTGATGGAGTTGAGATGAAATATTCGGAGCAAACTTCCCAATTGCTGCAATTTTTGTCAAGAGGACATACTTATAGAATTCTTTTGAAAGTTACTTACATGTGTTCAGAATTAAATTTTGTAGGTTATCTGGTTGCAATCGGTTGATTTATTCATTTACAAATGACATAAATTACGAAAATGTTATGCACATAACCGTACTTTTCTTCCATTTCGAGTAATTATGATAAATGCCATACGCCCTCCACTAACAAATATTTTAGCCTGGTAACTCTATAATCACTATGAAGTTTGTTTGTGCCGCCTCAGTGTCAAAGATGATACATGAAACTGTGAATAAAATACGCCCTGACCAACACTTCAGCACTTCGTCCAGAAAATGCACAATAAAGAAAGGTATCGTTATAGACTTAAAGGACGAGAGGAATGAAAAACTATAGCACATACGATTGAGTCAAGTGCAGTAATCCAATCTACGACTAAATCAGTCTAATTGAAATAAACTGGCTTAAGAAAAAACGTCTGAAAGCAATCACTCAATACTTATTCCAGATAATAAATTGCTCTGTTGTATCATTGAGCAAAATCCGCCACCTTACTTAAGTAACTGAGGTTAATTTTGCAGAGAATAAATCGCTAGATTGTTTAACAAATATTCCTCGCTATTGTAAGTTCGATTCTGTTCGACTGTCCAGTCTATCCGTTAAGAATTTTGGTATCAGAAATGCCATCAACACATAAAACCTTATACCCGTATATCACATAAATTATGACCAGTTTCATGAAATCTTTGATGAGGTAACTACCTCTACGACCCGCCCGATTACCTCGTTAATCTTGTTGCAAATTTTGGTACTAATCAGTGGAGGCGTGTGTGTAGATGTGTAAATCTATATATATAAAATGAGTTTTGTCTGTACATTGCTCAGAATTTTCTGTATCGGTCATGTCCATAGTAACAAGGAAACGCACTTTTCACATCTCCGTAATTTCTGTCTGTCTGTCTGTCTGTCTGTCTGTACACGCATCACGAGAAAACGGCTAAAGAGAATTTAATGAAAATCGGAATGTAAAGTCGGGGATGAGCCACTACAATCTAGGCTATAAATTATTTACTCACGCTGAGTGAAATGGTTGTTTAGGGGAAGGCCAAATATTGAATTTTCAAATATTTATATTATTAGTGGTCCTATCGATAAATACTACATAAATAAAGTTATATAGAATTAAATTTCTGATCCTTTGTCATACATTGTTACCGTACCGGTTTTGATAACAGATATTCATGAATATGCAGTTTTGTTGCCAAGTCCATATCAACGCCGAGTCACGAGAAAATGGGTTAACAGAATTTAATGAAAGTCGGTATATAGAGTCGGGGAATAAGAAACTACAGTCTAAGTTATGCACAATTTTATTCGCCCTGTATGAAATTGCAGATTAGGGGAAGGTGCCTAAAATGTAATTTTTAAATACCCAAGATTGGTCCTATCGAAAAGTGCTATATAACAAAAGTTATAGAGAACACAATTTCCGACCATTTATTTTTTATTCAATTTTACCGTACCGACTATGAGTGGTATTTCAGAGTCGGAAGAAAACTAAATGTGAAGGCCTACAATATTGAAAGCGCGTAACATTGATCAACAATAACATTACAGTGACCATTGTTTGTGGTGATGTTCTTTGTCTCACCAAATACTTTAACTCTGATATATGGGATTACTGCTGCGTACCGAGTATATCAGCCTGACTGAATATTGACGGGAAATAGCTGGGGAGTTAAAAAACATTCTTATTTAGCATGTCATTCCTCTGGTTTATACATTTTCTGGTACCGAACTGCTGGTACGTAACTGACTGGTTCATCATACTATTCCAGCTATTCGCTCCCTATCCTGACGCTCTGTTTGGAATGAGCAGTGTGCACCTTAAGCAGAGGCTCTCTTAGTAGTGGTGGTGGTGGTGGTGGTGGTGGTATGACCTGGTCTAGAATTACAATTTAGGCCTATTCCAAATTATAGCACCACAATTCACTAACATATTCTAACTCAAAATTCAACCCTGAAGAGGGTCGTTTCTTAAAAAGAGCTTCTTCCTCTCCTTTTATTAAATTCTACGGTCATTTTATTCAAAACTAGCAAGGTACCCGTGCTTCGCTACGGTATTATACTGAAATTTATAATTGAATGCTTATTGTTTTAGATATATAATCCGCCGAAATTCGCGATCTGACACGTTTTCAGCGAGAATCCACCAAAATTCCCGATCTGACTCGTTTTCTATTAGATTACGGCACGTTTCCTCCCATTTTTCAATCTTCCTTTCCAGCAATCGATTTCGTACTTCCCAGGCTAGGCTCAGGTATTCTTTCCGGTCAGTTGGGTCCGTAAATCTTTGCCATACCGTATTTTCCTATAATCATTTTTATCTGGATAAAATCCTTCGGGAGATCCGGCGTGGTGTCATATTGGGTGCCTTGGCGGCACTGAACCCGCGGCCGGACTGCATTCTTAGTCATTACCCGTCCAGGAGCCGTTTCCAGCGCGGTCCGCATATTTGACGACGGTCCGGAACATTATTATTATTATTATTATTATTATTATTATTATTATTATTATTATTATTATTATTATTAATGATATTCTTATTCTTATTCTTCTTATTATTATTACTATTATGTGTTGCTGGGATGAATGATGACAGGGAAAACCGGAGTATCCGGAGAAAAACCTGTCCCGCCTCCGTTTTGTCCAGCACGAATGTCACATGGAGTGACCGGGATTTGAACCACAGCACCCAGCTGTGAGAGGCCGGCGCGCTGCCGCCTGAGCAACGGAGGATCCTTATAAGTACATTAAGAACAGTAAAATCAATTGGTCTCACCTCCTTCTACACCCCACCGCCGTTAAGTTTATTTACCGGCACCCCCCGCCCAAAAAAAATAATTAAAAGAAGGCTTGTTTTTTATGTTTAAAGAAGATTTCAAACACCAATGTTCACGTCTATTACCTTCAGTTTTGAGATATAAGTATCCCCATAAATATAATTTACTTTTGTCACTTAATTTCAAACTACTCCCCCTCCCCCCCTAAGTGAATCTTCCCGCAAAAAATACTTGTTTCTTTAATAGTGAAGGATCTTCTAAATACCAATTATCACGGCTCTAACTTCTTCACTTTTAGATTTATGTGTCCTTATGAAAGGAATTCAACTCCTTTACACTCCCGCCCCCCAAGATTTCCCCCCCCCCCCCAAAACGCGTTTTTCTTTGTTTTTAAAGGAGATCCAAATACGAATTTTCACGTCTGTAACAACTTTAGTTTTTATTAGATGTATATATTCTCATACAATTAAAGTCAATTAATTTTTCAATTCTTTCACATCCCTCCCCCCGCTTCATTGGATTTTCCGAGAATACTTGTTTCTTTATTTTTAAAGCAGATTGCAAATATCAAATTTCACGTCTGTAACATCTTCATTTTTAAGATATCAGTAGCCTAATTAAAAGAATTCAACACCATTTTCAGTCACTTTCGCCCCCCCCCCCCTCCACCCAAGTGGTATTTCCGAAAATTATAAATACACGTTTCTTTATGTTTAATAGAGATAAAAATGCCAGTTTTCACTTCTGTAACATGTTAAGTTTTTTTAGATATACTGTAAAAATTCTCATTTTAAAATTTCACACCTTTTGGGTTCCCCTTAAGTGGAGTTTCCAAAAACAAATCACCTATGTTTCTTTACATTTGTAGGAGATTCCAAACACCCACTTTTTACGTCTGTAACACTTTACGTTTCCAAGATAATCTTTCAAAAAATTCACCCCAATTTGTCACTTCTGTTTAACCGCCATTAATAAGATTTTCCAAAAACTAAAAAAATACGTGTTTCTTTATTTTTAAAGGAGATCCCATATATAAATTTTCAGTTCTGTAATATCTTCCGTTTCTGAGATATATGTATCCTCATTAAAAGCATTCAACCAATTTTTTACCCTTTTACACCCCTCCTATTGGGATTTACAGGAAACAAAAAAATACGTGTTCCTTTATTTTTAGAGGAGATTCTAACTACCAATTTTTACATCTGTAAATTTTAAAGTTTTAAGATGTAGACACATTCATTTTAAAAAATTCACCCCCCTTTTCACCCCTCAATATTTGGATTTTCCAAAAACGAAAAAATACGTGTTTCTTTACATTTAAAGTAGATCCCAAATACCAATTTTCAGGTCTATAATATCTTCAGGTTCTGAAATATAAGTAGCCTCATTAAAGGCATTCAACCCATTATTCACCCTTTTACACCCTTCCTATTGGGATTTTCCGAAAACAAAAGAATACGTGTTTCTTTATTTTTAAAGGAGATTCTAAATACCAATTTTTACATCTATAAACTGTAACAGTTTTGAGATAAAGATACACTCATTTTAAAAAATCACCCCCTTTGCACCCCCCATTAATTGGATTTTCCAAAAACAAAAAGATACGTGTTTCTTTATTTTTAAAGGAGATCCCAAACACCAATTTTCAGGTCTGTAATATCTTCAGTTTCTGAAATATATGTAGCCTCATCAAAGGCATTCAACCCTTTTTTCACCCCTTTTCACCCCTCCTATTGCGATTTTCCGAAAACAAAAAAATACGTGTTTCTTTATGTTTAATGAAGATTCTAAATACCAATTTTTACATCTTCAAACTTTAAAAGTTTGGAGATATACATTCACTAATTTTAAAAATTCACCCCCTTTTCACCCTCCCATTAATTGGATTATCCAAAAACAAAAAAATACGTGTTTCTTTATTTTTAAAAGAGATCAAAAGTACCAATTTTCAGGTCTGTAATATCTTTAGTTTCTGAGATATAAGTACTGGTATACTGATTAAGGGCATTCAACCCATTTTTCCCATTTTCACCCCTTTTCACCCCTCCTATTAGGATTTTCTGAAAACAAAAAAATACGTGTTTCCTTATTTTTAAAGAAGATTCTAAATACCAATTTTTACATCTGTAAACTTTTAAACTTTCGAGATATAGACACACTCATTTTAAAATTTCACCCCTCTTTTCACCCCCTTAGCGAAGGAATATCCAAAAATCCTCTCTTAGCGAGCACCTACATCTTAATATGAACATATCCCCAAAATTTCATTTCGTTACGTCCAGTAGTTTTGGCTCGGCGATGATGAATCAGTCAGTCAGGACAAGTTATTTTATATATATATAGATTAGCAGTGAAGAGGGGGGTGGGGGGGAAATTGCCTCCAAGTCAGATTTTTCCGCCGCCAGTGTAGTAAATTGAAATGTTCCGAATCATTGGGTACTCCTAGGAAACAGATTAGTTTTTTTCCTATTTGCTTTACGTCGCACCGACACATATGTCTTACGGCGACGACGGGATAGGAAAGGCCTAGGAATTGGAAGGAAGCGGCCGTGGCCTTAACTAAGGTACAGCCCCGGCATTTGCCTGGTGTGAAAATGGGAAACCACGGAAAACCATCTCAGGGCTGCCGACAATGGGGCTCGAACCCACGATCTCCCGATTACTGGACACTGGCCGCACTTAAGCGACTGCACCTATCGAGCTCGGTAAACAGTTTAGTAAAAGGGCATAGTTTTGTCCCTGCGACCCTCCACTATTCGACACCCCCCCTCCCCCCGCTCCGAAGAAAGAGTAGTGTGTTCACGCATCACGGCTGTCTGCGGCCTGGTCATTCCAGCTCTGGAACTTTGGACTGCTTGATCGGCAGTGTAGTACTGTTCGTTCGTTCGTTAAAAGTGAGAAAATGTGTGGTTTTTAATTCCATGTGAAATCATTGCTTTTACTCGCGCCATTCCTACTGACGTCATTGTAATGACCTATGTTCATTTCAGTTGGGAAAACCACTAAGACAGTCTTACTGAGGATGTAAAAAGGCAGTTGGAGAGTGAGTGTCTGCCGACCTGATTGTGACTGATGGTAGGCAAACGGGCCTACCATTACAATGAAAATTCCCTAACGCAGTCTTCATGTGAGAAAATACGTTTGGTGATTTCTCCGTTGCGTTTCAAGGGTAACGTTAAGGGCTTTGCAATTTAATACACTCTTGTTCACAACGTGTGTTCTACCTAACCTACAATTCTGTATACAATGTAGAATTCCATAGCGAAGCACGGGTAAATCACCTAGCATATATATACTTACAAATTACTTTACGTCACCCCGACACAGATAGGTCTTATGGTGACGAGATATGGTATAAGGAACAAACAAACTTACTTTTGATTTTATACACAGGCTATCTATAATAATAAAAGGAAGTGTTTGTCTGTGTGTCTGTCTGTGCGCGATGCCCAGCAAAATGTACAGCACGCAGAGATCTGAAATTTTGAACATAGGTAGATGGAAGGTGATCCGAATGCACCTCAAAGCCGGAATTTTCATTTCCGCTTTTGTTGGTGAGTAATGAACGAAAACCAATCGGAAAACGTGTATTGGGATATGACAATCCAACGTGCTGTCACCAAGATTAAATGCATAGAGTCACTGTCGCTAGGCAACGTACAAAAGATAGGTAGAGAACACAATTCAAGGAGCCATTTTACGTCCAGGGCGTAGGAAGCGGTTTTTGGTCTTGTATGGTGTGAGGACATATGACGCTGTTGATGGTGATTCGTCCGTCGGATCGGGACGGAAAGTCTTGAGCTATTCGAGAGGAGTGGGATATGTGCCGGCGCCGGGTTTCATTCTCGTATGTCATTCATTTCATCTCATTCACTCATCTGTTTAGGTTGACGTCATGAAAGTCATCCGGTCGTAAAAACTTGCTACGAAGATTCATCTCCCTTCTTACCCGAACCCCGTAGAAAAAGGGGACAAGGGTTGGACACGTATACATTTAGAGGAAACATATAGGACACAAGATAGACGATAATAATAAACAACGAATAATACATATATCAGTCAAGATGCCATTTTAAGTCCGTGGAATAGAAAGCCATTTTCCTTCAATCCATGATGTCTGTCTGTCTGTCTGTCTGTGTTCATGTTTGCGATGTCCAGCCAAATCCACGGCAAACAAAGATCTAAAATGTTTGTCATAGGAGGGCACAGGTTTTCACCTAAGACGCATGGCTGTGTCTAAGAGCAATTCTTGCACCAAGACATGAAGCTGTCAACGTTATCAACAAGCAACACTCAAAAGAATTATCCGGTTTTCTATAAATTTAAAAGTCTATCTACACGAAATGTCATACAGATGAGGCTGTCAACTACATGACAGATATTTTGAACAATTTGGTGTCACCTGGAGTACCCTCGAACATCTTGGGGTGGACGATTGTGGCACCGATTATCCTTCTCAGGAATATGAATCCTTCCCTCTGCAACTAACACGGCTTTGAAACTGATGAGGAATATTATTGAAGCCACCACCATGACTGAGCATGCCACGGGCGAAGTAGTATTCCTCGGACTGTAAGTCCATTGAGTAGGAAGCCATTTTCGGTCCGCGACACGAGGAGCCATCAGCCCGTAATATTCGGAAGTGTTTATGTGTATGTATGCGATGCCCAGTCAAATCTGACACACAGAGATCTGAAATTTTGACATAGGACAATCTATTAAAGTTGAAAGACTCCATCTTCAAAAACGGTGCTTTTACTATTGTCAACTGTACGTAGATTGTTCAAGAGTTCGAAAGGCAAACACAATATAGTATACATCTTACCTTCCAAATGGAAGGACATTAATATAGTTCATTCCGAAGCTCTAAGGAAACAATATACTTTGTATTATATAACATGGTCTTTTACATGGTTTTAATATTATTTGTACCATCCATCAACCCGGTATCTTAAGCATTGAAAGTAATAATAAAATAAAATAATGTATTTCAAACAATTTGCGTCAAAACGATGCGAGTTAATAAATGTTTTAATTTGCTTTTAAATAAATAGTTTAGAAACATCTAACGGTTGAATTAATAAACGCGGGCAAAGCCGCAGGCATATGCTAGTAGGGCATAAGTTTACCGGACGAGTTGGCCGTGTGGTTAGGGGCGCGCAGCTGTAAGCTTGCATCCGGGAGATATTGGGTTCGAACCCCACTGCTAGCAGCCCTGAAGATGCTATTCCGTGGAGCTGTACCTTAAGGCCACGACCACTTCCTTCCCACTCATAGGCTTTTCCTTATCCATCCTCACTAAAAGACCTATCTGTGTCGGTGCGACGTAAAGCAAATTGTAACAATAAATAAATTGGGGCCATCTCTTTCCTGAGACATTCCGAAATGGTACGGAATAATTTAATACAGCCACGTTTTATCGGCATGCATTTGAGCCTATTTTGGAGAGTACTCGTTGACTGAAGAGTACCCCAGTCCAATGCTCATATCAGGTTTAAAATCCTCTCGGGTAGATGGTTTGATGTTTGTCGCACTAACACTGCTATCTTGTGGATGACGCTGGGGTTGTAGAGGCTAGAACTGGGAAGGTCATAATCGTGATCTGAATTAAGGTACACCTCCGTCATTCACCTGGTGTGAAAATGAGCTCTTAAGTTATCATCTTTAAGGCTATAAATGATGCGACTTGAACTCACCATCTTCTAAATTGCAAACTTACATCTATTGCAGAAGCAGATGGGTGGCTACTGTTCTAACTTCTAGCCAAGATGAAGGAGAATATAATATATTCGAGCAAACCTCGACTTCACAGTAGCCGCTAGTCAGCACACTACTGGTTCCAGACAGTTGTACCCTTCTGGCTTCATATACAGCTCAGTTCATTCAGTACTAGCAAATATGGCCGTATTTCAGTTTCTTGATATATCAAGCGTACAATTCATCAGCATAGTGAGGTTTTCCATTAAAATGTAATTATTATTTCACTTCTTAATGGATTACGAATTATAATAAATGACAGGAAATTTATAACTACAATGAGTAAGAAAGTGACCCTACCTAGTCAAGTACCATTTGTGTGTACTGTCAAATACTTCTGGCGTATTCCACGTACACATCATTTTCCTTGTAGTCAGAATCTTTCTAAGAAACAACTGGCTCCATTATCATTAAAATATAATAACTGCTGCTTCAATGCATGTATAACATATTCTGAATATACCGATCCCTTTTTACTTTAATAGCCAGTTAATTCTCGTGTATTCCTAGGTGACCACCCTTTACTCAAAAATAGACACTGTGGAACATCCGAATATTTCGTTTCCTTCGGTTAGTTCAATTTTATGGGGAAGTACTTTCTTTATAACAAAAGAATAGACGATTGTTGTTGGTTGATTGTACTGTACATACTGTACCTCAGTGACATGACTCCTATGTCTACAGTGGGGTAACATTTCCATCAATGTAAGTTAACACTGGAAAACACCGAACAATCCTCACCAAGGACAGTTCATAGCACTCACTTCCCTTGTCGCGATATTTGAATACCACGGCTGAAGGGTTTCGTCAAATAAGCAGAGGACAGCTTCCTTGAAATGAGATTGGATTGACCCCGGGTACAGAGCTTGACACAACCAATATTGACCCAGGTTCTTGGTATTCAAAGAGGTAATTTGTCGCACTATTGGAACTAATCTCTGATCTGGTATTTATCATTCGTGTTTTCATAAAACCCTGCTACTTGCATATTTAATTTCTTCGTTAGATGAGATTTACGAATATTGAATATAGTCTTCCTTTTCATTTATGCAGATGAAACTTAACACTATAGCTTTAGAAAACTGCTTATGAATATAAACTTGATATTTTATACACTTCAGCTGATGTTGGAGTAACTAATAATGCCATTCTTACATTTTAAAATTTTAAGTAACATCATTCTTTAGAGTCAGGAAAACAAAGGCAACATACTGTAGTTGTCTAATTTAAAACTCCAGCTGCACCGTGGTCAATGGGTCACTATGATAATCATTAATAATTGAGGAATAGGTTTTTGGAGACGTGTTGAATATTTTCTGTATTGCTGTACTGAGGCCAAGTAAACAAGTATCTTAACGGATATCTATTCAATTTTTATAGAACCAACTTTCTCGCAAATTTTATCAAATGCATATATTTTATTCTTTGTAGTTTTCAGGTAATCTGAGGTATTCTTATGGAATAATTTCTTTAAATATTTTCCACAAATTCACCTTAACTTGCCATTCCATTGTGTTGATTATCTGAGGAAATCCCATCCCTAATTTTATGTGGCTGTTTATAATTAGGTTTCTGAAGTTCTTTACTAAATGTATCAAACTTCATTACTAAATATCATCTGATTTTAAACATTTTAATGAATTCCCTTAATTCTTTAAATTTTTTTCAGGTCCCGCAGTTAGGCGTGACGCCAGCGCTAGAACTCTGTATGAAGAAGCTATTACATTAGCAGGTAAGACACTATAAAATATAGTTGTGATGAATATTTTTGTGACACATTTAGAACTACTGTACTTGTCAGTTACTATATGTTTGAAAGACAACTCTTAAAATAATTTCCAGTTTTTCAAGACCAGTCTTTTCAAGATGTTACGACTTTCCATCACTTTCCAGAACGTCGAAATTGACGAGCAGACAGCCAGATGGTGTCAAATTGAAATGTCTGCACTCGGTAGTTGAGGCCATACGATTATTATTATTATTATTATTATTATTATTATTATTATTAATAATAAAAATAAATTTTTTGGCCTCATTTATATAGAGTACTGGCCGTTACCCGCGGCTTCGCTCGCGTGGATTTCGTAATTTGATAAAAGTAATCGTTCCTCGATACTGCACTAAGATGTTATCTAAAATCGCTAAAGTATGACATGAGGATGATGATGGTGATGATGATGTTTGTTGTTAACGCGCCTTACATCTAGGTCATCGGCCCTTAATAGTACGAGATGGAACGAAACGGCATAACTAAAATTTTAAAATGTCTCCACTGACCATAATTCAAAATAAATGGTAATGAAAAATGATTGAGATTAAAACAATCAGTGGATCTAATTCGCAATGCCTAGTTTTCTACTAAGATAATAGAAAATATAGGTGACAATGGAATAAAGCATTGCCTGGAATTACAGATAATTCAAGTTAGAAGTTAAAATAACAGATTCAAATACACAAACACGAACTAAAATAGTGTCAATGGGATGAAAACGCAGTTAATAGAATTACATTAATACAAAGGACATTATTACATACGATAAAAAAAACCACTATCCCTCATAAAACGGATGACGAGGTCTGCTGACTGCTCGTTATCTCGTAGGATGAGGGAGATGGCACTCGGAAGTTTTATTTTACTGCGCGGGTTGACCAGGTCCCAAGGATATGTACCACGGTAAGATGATCGCTGCAAGTACACCCCGGAGGGGGTTCTCCTTTCAGTAAATAGGAGTGCGTTACTATACTGTGGCCGATCTGAAGACGACATAATACCCCTGCTTCCCTCCAAGAAGCACATAGGGATGTCCTCCGAACCTTCGTTGTACCTTTTATCGCTCTCAGCTTATTTGTCCCGTCTCCCAATGGGACATAACCAAAGGTCTCAGCTGAGAGCGAATATCACTTGCTCGTACCTTGTAAGGCAACGGGGGGAAGGTAACTGCCTCCTTGGCAGCCATATCAGCTAACTAGTTTCCCTCTACAACCATGTGGCTTGGAAGCCACATTAACGGGACTCCGGTGCCGGCAACCGAACACACGGCCAGCAGGTCCTGGATCCGCTGCACCAGAGAGTGCCGAGGAAAACGGGTATCAATAGACTGTAGCGAGCTCAAGGAGTCAGTACACAGCAGAATGTGTCGGCGCTCATCGGACAGTGCGTACCGCAGAGCTTCACAGACCATTGCCAAATTTGCAGCATAGGACAGCAGCATTCGCTGGTGCCTCAGGTGTACAGACTGCTCACCAGATTCCCAGATTCAGCGAGCAGGTCAGCAATGGTGCTTGTACGAAAAGCTCCCGTCGCCAACCTAACCCAGCTTTGGTAGTTGCTATTCAGTTTCGCAAGGACGCTTTGTCTTGCTGATCCACATGATGCGCTGCCGTAGTCTAACCTAAATAAAATGTGTCCTATAAAATTGTAGGAGCACCGTGTTGTCAGCCCCACAAATAGTACTGCTAAGAAACTTCAATATATTCACTTTCTTAGTGCATTGCACTTTTAACTGCTGCACATGTGGATCCAACGATAATTTGCTATCGGAAAGGAGCCCAAGAATTCGGTAAGTGTCGATTACGGGAAGAGCGACATTTCCTAAATGAAGCTCAGGATGCGAGTGAAGAGTGCGCTTCCGGCTAAAGTGTACAACAGAAGTCTTTGCAGTTTAAAACCGAAAGCCATGTTCTAAAGTCCACTGTTCCACTCTCATAGCTTTCTGTAATTGTCTGCGACTGCCATATTATGCGACCTATAATGCAGAGCAAAATCGTCCACATATAGCGACGGTATTTCTAAAGAACACAGTCCGGTTAGTTCTTCGGATTTCGAAGAGTTTATTTAATCCGTTGGGTTGTCTGGCCTACCCAACCCTTACTAATCCTGAAGGACCGATATTTTCCGTTAGGGTTGTCACTCTTAGCTGATGAATCCAAATTTTAAAACGACGGGAATACGCTTTACCTCCCTTGCGTGACTTAGCCGCATAAACTTTACCCAGGAGTCATGGCGTGGACATGCAGGCATCGGACTTGGTAGGACTGAATGGCATTTCCAATGTTTTATTAGTGCACTTGTCAGCAAGAAGAGCATCGATAGGACCACATAGTACTCTTTCATCCTCCCAATTCCCCTTTTTTTTCTTTACGTCGCACCGACACAGATACGTCTTATGGCGACGATGGGAGAGGAAAGGCCTAGGAAGTGGAAGGCGGCCGTGGCCTTAATTAAGGTACAGCCCCACCATTTGCCTGGTGTGAAAATGGGAAACCACGGGAAACCATCTTGAAGGCTGCCGACAGTGGGGCTCAAACCCACTATCTCCCGATTACTGGGTACTGGCCGCACTTAAGCGACTACAGCTATCGAGCTCGGTAAATTTCCCCTAATTACAATAGGTCAATTTAATTCTCATACTTCCAATGAAGCTAGGTAGCTGCAATTTGTCACAGATGTTTCTCAAAACTGTTTAGGAAAAGTCGACAACGAACGCACAGCCCTCCGTTTCTGCCCTCGAACCATCCGTCTAAACGATGACTGAACCTGGATACCGACCAACAACGTACAGGAAGAGCCTCCGATAAATCGAAATGTCCGTGTTTTCCGTCGGGGCAGTGTGCAGATCCAGGATTATTTCAGGTCGTCGTATTATCCACGGAGGTATCCCAGATGCCAATTCGCCCAAGCTATCCTTGCGTATTCTACGATGGAAACCGTCGGCTGTACGCTGCTTACCGTAAAGCAACGCGGCCGGTTGGAATATGCTTGGATAGTAGTCAGAGTGTTTGACTACATTCAGTTCCCTGTCCTGTCAGACAACCAGTAAAGATGTTTCAATCCGAGGTTTTGTGATCAGAAGTTTGAAATTGCGATAACTACTCCAAATTACAATGTGATTAATTCTCACTTTCCACGAAACTAGGCGCCTGCAATTTGGCACATGTACACGGTCTCTTATAAACCAAGAACGTCCAGCGGCGTTTCTACTCTCCAAGACCTAAGCAACTGTACGCGAGGCGCACGCATAGTTGTTAACCTTGCAGAAAGCGTGCACGCGTTCGACCTAGCATCAATAGCCAGTCTAAATCTCAGCTGTTAACGTGGTGAGACCGATATCATTGCACCGGGCGAGTTGGCTCAACCCCACTGTCGGCAGCCCAGTCGGTTTCCCATTTTCACACCAGGCAAATGTTGGGGCTGTACCTTAAGGCCACGGCCACTTCCTTCCCATTCCTGGGCCTTTCCCATCCCATCGTTGTCATAAGTCCTGTCTGTATCGGTGCGATGTAAAGCCAATTGTAAAAAGAAGTTACGGTGTTCCAATGATATCTTCGTTAGTCATTTCAAGTACGAGTCGGCTCGACAGGTACGCGACGTATTTGTTCAGAAATTTCCTTGCTAAGTGCTATCTTCATGAGCACAGATTCACATAATTTTAAATAAATTTGAAAATACTGGCTCAGTACTCAGTTAAAAAATACATGTGCACACACGAACAGTTTTAACAGAGGAATAGCTAGATGACATTAGTTGCGGATCTTAGACGGTCACGGGATAAATCACTCACAAAATTTAGCGCAACAAGTAGGGGTTTCGGTTTATTCTGCACACAGAGCTACAAAGATGTTAAACATCAAGCCGTACAGGTTTACACGGGCCTACTGTTTGAAACCTGCTGATACAGGCAGAGGAGAGCTATTGTGAGTTGTATCTTGCATCCTCTATCCTCTTTCTTAGGTTTTGATCAACTGTGGACCACGTTAATTCGATTTCAGCTGCTTCTGGACTTTGATCTGCGCCCAGTAATCCTTCATTCTTTCACTCTGCAACCTTCTTCTCTCTTTCGTCCATGGTGTTTGGGTCCGCAAACTAACTTTTTGTTGGAACATCTTTGTGTTCTTTATTTTCGACTTGTAAGTTTCCCTGTTGCTTATTTCCAATCCTTGAATTCCCATTTATGTCAGGTCCTTCTTCACTTCCTGATGCCGGCGTACCAAAGTTTTCCTGGTCTCAAAAATGTCTTACTATCTGGTTGGTCAATCTTCCCGGGTACATTCTGTAGATGTGTCCAAAGAACATGGCTCTCCTCTTCCGGATGGTGTCTGAGATCTTTTCTATCTTGCGGTACAGTTCTTGGTTTGCTTTCTTTTCTATGATCCATCCTCTGTTCTTTGGGCTCCCAGTATCTTCCTTAGAAATTTTCGCTCCACCAGTTCTAACTTCTTAACCAATCCTACCTTTATCAGGTTCAAAATTCAGCTGCAATTAAGGCTTCTGGACGGACCACTGTCTGGTAATGTCTGAGTTTTGCATTGATTGAGATCTTCTTGTTACAGGTGTTCATACTTAACTTGTATGCCAAGTTCATTTTGTTGATTCCCGATATCAGTGCCTTTTCCTCTCACAAGTTATCTATCCACTCTCCAGGATATTTAAATTTCTCTACTTTCCGAATCCCCCCTCACTCCACTGTCATCACACTGGGTGCTGCTTCGATGTTGGCCATGTACTGTGTCTTTTAGAAGGAGATCCGTAAGCCTGCCTTACTTGCTTGTTCCTGGAGCTGGGCAATCTGGTTCAGTGCCTCTTCTGTTGGCTCTGATAGAATCACAATGTCATCCGCAAGGGCTAGGCAGTCGAGTACAATCCCTCTATTCTTACATCCCATTCGTATACCACCTATTCCTTGCATTTTATTGCGCCACTCTTGCATTATTGAATGATCCTTTATTTGACAAACGGCTAGTATTCTTTTCGGATTAGGGCTGGTTTTATCTTGATGGTCGTGTGAACAGTCATAACACTCGCTACTGGTGTACAGAAAATTCGAATGGTGTTCATGAAGTCCGTCATTATGAAGGATGACATTTCCAGGATCTTTTATGGGGTAAGATTTCATATAAGATTGTACACACGCTTGAAGCAGGGCGGCCGTGTGACGTAAGTAGCGTTGAGTACGAACGCCGTGCGCTCAGTCGGGGTTTATAAGGGAGACCCTGTATTCGTTACAAGCATGTTAGAAAAGGAAAGGCCGGGCTGAGTCGCTCAGACGGTTGAGGCTCTGGCTTTCTGACCCTAACGTGGCAGGTTCGATCCTGGTTCATTCTGGTGGTATTTGAAGGTGCTCAAATACGTCAGCCTCGTGTCGGTAGATTTACAGGCACGTAAAATAACTCCCGCGGGACTAAATTCCGGCACCTCGGCGTCTCCGAAGACCGAAAAGTAGTCAGTGGGACGTAAAATATTATTATTATTATTATTATTATTATTATTATTAGAAAAGTAAAGATTTTTTTGATAAATGGGGTGAAAATGGGCTAACTACCCAAAACGCAGTATCGCTAAATCAGCCAATCACCCACTTCCCACGAAGTTAGTGGGATGAAATTTGGCACAAGTGTTTATGAAAGGTAAATACGTAGAAATCAAAAGGTGGTGGTGATTATTGTTTTAAGAGGAAGTACAACTTGGCAACCATCCTCTATTAACAATATTCAGATTGTAAATGGAAGGCATCGGCTAAATAAAAGAAAGCGCCATGTAAGGCGTAAAATGAGACATTCTAGGTCTTGAATGATCCAATACCTTGAACTCAATTCTCCCCGTCTCCCCTCCCACACATAGAGGTAGCAAAGTGACGCAGAGAGACGATGAAAGTAGATCGTGATCGAAACTGACAGGAAATAGTCAGTAGCTGAACATGGCTTCCGGTACTAATAGACCAAGTATAGGAAGAAACATTAAAATCGATACACGTATATTAAGACAGCGATAATTTTATATATAAAAGGGAGTTTTCAAATGAAAAGGAAGCACATATTAAAAATTGTCTTATCCTCATAATAGAGAATACAAAGGGGTAAGTTACTTACGTATAACATGCAGATATATGTATAGTTGAGCCACGTCGGTCTCTCTCTCTCTCTCTCTCTCTCTATTTTCCTTTTTACAGTATTATCAGAATGAAATATGAATACCAATGAATTAGGTAGTCTCCTATCTCGTGCAGAGAGAAGCTATTAAAACAGGGTATTAGAGTATTCACCTTTTATATTTTGGTCACTGAAGTGACCTCGATTCAGTATCCTCATTTCTTCACATTATATCCCTCGTTTTCGTTTGTTGCGACAATAATTCCCAAAGAGAATACCTATTATCCTTCAGGTACAAAGAAAACATATTATCAAATAAGTATGGTGAGGGCAGGTGAGTGAGGCAAGGAAGTATGCATAAAATACATACATGGAGAAAACAACAAATACGAAATTACCATGGTTACCTTCAAAATAGGCAAATGAAGTTAAACGACGGCAGAGCCAAAATAAAACGACAGAGTGGCTGGGGAAGCCAGAAACAAGAATGAAATAACTAAAGATACTAGAAATTGGACACCCCTAAATGCAATGTAGATCCAGATATCAAACTCATTCACACGAACACAGAGACCAACACACAGAAACGCAGGGCGGAGGGACAAACCGGTAAAGCATGTCGTAATAGTTCACAAGTATAATCAAAACAACCAATTTGCTCGTGAATCCGGTCTGGTAAAACACAGAACCAGGCCAATAGGGGAAAACGTCCACCACACTAGTAACAACGTATCGTGCAGTCAAAACCCTCGTTATCAGTATACATTCGTACCACACACCAAGAGTGGACATGAATAGTACAGAGTGGCGAGCAAGGAAACACCAAAGGGTGTGGGGATCGAGCAAAATGTAGAATGCCCATGCGTACACAAAATAGGTCTCCACACATGTATACATACACACGAACCAATCAAACTGAGCAGAAAACGTAACGGGATCTACACTGACCTTGCTTTTCGAACAGAAAATAAAAATTGGCAGAAATACGAGAATATATGATCATGAGAAACAAGTCTGCAAAAATATTAAAGTAGAACAAATACGTAACCTCGAAAACTTATAAGAGCAACCATGGCAAGTCTTGGGAGGACAAAAATAGCATAAGTAAAAGAAAATACTTACCTGAATGATAATAAGAACAATACCACAATACCATATTTAAAACGGTCAAAGTATCTTTTATAGGATAGAAAAGCCATCTCAGAAACCTCACTCACCATTTCCTTTTTTCAAATCTGAACAAGAATGAACAAGAGGGCAGATAAAATGTACAAGACTAGGCAGAATAATAAAGGATGACGAATCTGAGAGCGAGAGTTGCCATCTGTCTAGATAGAGATGAGTTATTCGATAATACAATAGACCGCAAGGCACGATACATGTCAAAGAAGGGAAATAGTATAATGAATAGTAAGGTGCGGTTGAACCTTCAGGGTCGGAAAAGTACAAGCGTTGACCAAGGGAGGTCGGATAGGATAGATGAATGTGAGGAGCCTGGGACAAGCAAGTGGAATCTATGTCGATACTCTGCTAAGGACCCGTGTTCGCCAACCGACGCTCCAAAGTTAATAGACCCTTGGACCCTTTTAAGTCTCTTCTTACGCCAGGCAGGAGATACCGTGTGTATTATTATACCGCCCCACCCACAGGGGTTAGAAATGAAAAGGTTAGCACATCATAGAGTGGCATGGCGAGCTGCATGAAACCAGTGATGATCAGACAGGAAATCATAATTTATACCGAAGGTCTGTGATAAACGGAATGAAAATGGGGTAGGCCCTCACTACACAAAAAATAATACCAGTAAATCGTACACTTTTCAGTATATAGAAATTTGGCACAAACTACTTAAGAAAAGTAAAGGTTTTATTCCAATATTTTGTGATTAAGGAGGTGAAATAAGGTTGATTTCCCTAATTAAAATATTTAATTCTCATACTCCCACGAACGTAGAGAACTACAGTTTGGCTCATATGTTTTAATTAAGACAATTAGGAAAAGTGATAAGCGTATAACTTCCACTAAGACTTCAGATACTTAATGTTACTAATCTTCCTAACACAATTTTTAAGTTTTGTGATTAAAGAAGTGAAATTGGGATAACTAACCTAGTTACGATGTCATTCATTTTCGCAATTCCCATGACGCAAGAAGGCTAAAATTTCACACAGGTGTTCAGTATAAGCTATTTAGGAAAATTATAGATACTTTATTGCGATGTCTTTTGATAAACTAGGTGAAATCCGGGTAACTATCCAATACACAGCTTTAGTAAATCGCACACTTCCTAGAAAGGTACAGGGCTTACAAACAAATTAAGAAACATATAGATGTTACATTATGATATTTTGACACTGAAAATTGAAGATAGTTCTTTATCCGTGCGACGAACCGGCATTCAGCTAATCTTTTATATACTGTAAATGAACTGATATTAATTCCGAATGTTGTAGGGCCACTTCCACTGCCACCTTGTTCCGCCAGAGTGTCCAGACATCCACTGGAGCGAATGTGTCGTATCATGCAGTGCAAAATCTACTGCAATATGGAAGACTGATATCGAGGAGGCCTGTGCCAGAGCTCATCTAAAATCACACTTTAGGACAACTCCTGTGTGTGTGTGTGTGTGTGTGTGTGTGTGTGTGTGTGTGTGTGTGGTGGGGGGGGGCAACTATTCATAGCCCATGGAATCAGAGACAGAGGTAGCGTACGCTCTTTTCTCATGAGGTCACCGTAAGATTGCTTCCATAAAACAGGAGAATTATTCTGGAGACTATGAAGTGTGTGACGGAATGAGCCCTTCAACCTGAAGCCCCATCAGCCGCAATGGGGTTCAGTCACGTTTAGGGGTGAGGTCATGTTTGATCGACGCAGGGGCGGCCGTACCTTATGTGCTGAAGTGCTGCAGCACATTGTATATTTGAAAAATACATTACTGTAATAATATCTACAATCAAATACAGTGCATTGAAGAAGACTTCAACAAAGAACAGAAAATCATTCAACTCCCCTCACGAGGTAACTAATCGTGCTCTCCACGCCGGGTATTGTGTAGATCACAGCTCAGCGAGAATTTCTAAACTTATTATCAGTAAGCAGGAACTCTGACTTGCGCATGCGTCCCCAACCTTCCCGATGTGCTGTGGAAACAGCCAAGACCGCTTCACAGCGAGTTTTCGTTCGACTACAGAGGGGCAGCACTCTTCACACTTATATGACGACCGAAATGAGAACGTGGCAGGTGGCACCCTCTTGACTCAGCGGTAGTATTTAAGAGTGGATCGCTCAAAGCAAACGGGAAAACAAAATACTGAAATACTGTAGAGGAAGCCATCAGCTGTTCCTGCCAGGCCTTTTGATACTACCAACTTGCCTATTACGTAGCCGTATTTGTAAATCGATGAACTATACAAATTGTATGCTTTACGTTGTCAAAATAACATGATTTCATGCTTTCCTTCCATTACAAAATCTTTAGTTTATAAACTTCACTATAACAACATAACATGTAATTTAGCATTAACGACGTCACTGGTTTCATTTCAATGATCTTGGCAACATTGACAAGTTCTATTCTTGCGCGCTCACCCCTATTGTTTCTGAGTTCGTGAATGTATTGTCATTGCACATGTTTTTGTGTGTGTAATTAGTTTTGTATGAGGAATGCGTACGTGTTGGACTTGTTTGCATATTTGTTCAGTGTGGAAAACTCAGTCGACAGCATCTTAAAAACCGCATATGTTTCTAAATATTTTTATTTTTAAGAGGGGTAGTGTGTTACAGCACACTACTGATTTTCTGCACGAGCCGCCACTGGACGTACGTCTCTAATTCCAATCCTGGGTACCATGACCGGACTGATAGGAAGATAAAATATCCTTCAACCCATAGCCTGTCACTGTGGGTGAGACCGTACAACTAGCGGATTGTAATGCCCGTGCCTATCAAGCCTGGCATGTCATACAGCGAATGGTGTGAGCTGTGTATTTCGCGGACATGAACTGTGTCGAACATGCATGGCGTAGACTGAAGAGAGCACCTTGCCCACCGCCATAGTGCCAACATTCAGCAACTGACTGAATCTGCTATCGAAGGGTGAAGTAATCTGCCACAAGATAAGTTGTTTTTAAAATGCTGAGTATGACTCAGGGCCCGAGGTGGCTATACAGGGTAATGACCTGCCACGCAATGAACGATAATTTTGTGTTCCAAATTCTACAATACCATCTTTGTACTTTCCCTATGTTTCTGAATTTTGCATAGTTGAACGCATGTTGCTTTTTCCTTTCTTTATCTTCGTATGTATGTATGTACATACATGTGCAAAATATGTTCACCAAACCAGAGTGGCTACAATTTTTTGAGCGTTGTAGAAAGGGCTGTGTTCGCCTACTGGAATAGTCATTTGCTTCTCTCCAAGAAGGCCGTGATTCGAATCCGGATCCTGGTAATATATGTGATTCTATCAAAATGGAAATTGAAGTGTCTCTGGTTTGAATTCCACATAAATTGGGAGGTTTTTTAAAAACTATTATGAAGACTTAAACAGTAAGGAAAACCTATACGCTTAGCTATGCTCTCAGAAAATTGAAAAGAACAAGGTCAGGATAATAAAATAAAGGGAAGTAGCATGGGGAGGTTTTTTACGTATTTATTTATTTATTTATTTATTACTTACATTTGTGGCGAAGTAAGGGCTCACGGCCCTCTCTTACACTTAACCACTATAAACAATAACATTTAAAAATGTAAACATAAAGGTAAGACATAGAAATTCTAAAAAGAAATAATACTACGGACAGAAAATTTAAAGACTAAGGTAGACCTACTTATCAGTACAGTAGTGTGACAGTACTAATACTGATAATAATAATAATATAATAATAATAATATAATAATAATAATAATAATAATAATAATAATAATATAAGTGAAGAAAACCCATCCACACAGCATACACACAATTACTCTCACAACTCAGTTTTATGTTCGTAGAAAATCTTTTGTCAGGCAGATTTGAATTTATGAGACGAAGTAAGGTGCCGAATGTGCATTGGCAGTGTATTCCAGAGTCTCGATGCAGTAACTAAAAAGGAATGATTGTAGGAATTAGTTCGACTTAGTGGAATTTCAAGTAGGGAACCAGAACGGGTACTAATTTCATCTAATGAGTAAAAGGAAACGAAAGTTACAAGAGTGGTAAGAACGAGTGTTCGTCGAGAGCACTTGGTAAACAAGTGTCATTAGATGAATATTCCTTCGTTCATTTATGCGTAGCCATCACACTGTTTTGAAATATGTTGTAACATGGTGTAACTTACAATTCGTTGTGATATTTAGGATGGCCTACTGGATTGTACATTATTAAAAATCATATTATTCCGTTATTTTTTCCAGTCTAATGACTCCGTTAGTTTTTAAATGCTAACGCACTAACCAGAAAACATCTAACTACTGTCCAAATATGGCGACATGAAGTAATTAACCGAATATAATTATCCATTTTGTGACAATTGTGAGTACAATTCCGTCAATAGAACAATGGCTAGTTGATGAAATCAGATTTTTCGATACTTTCAGAACAGTGATGCCTGGTAGTGCTTCACTGCTGAAAAATTCGAATGACGTCTTTTCGAAGTGTATAGTCCTCGTGCAGTCTGAATCGTGTCGCGTAGCATAAGCCTTATCCTTCATTTTACTCAATATATCTGAATACATGCATTCTGTTCGTCATTGTATGATACTTATGAGAGTCAAAAACGTTGTGTGCAGTTGTGTGTTATCGGTTACATTTTACGACAAAAGTGTAGCTTAAAGGATAATTTTCTCTATAAACGGCAGATAAAACTTTCAACTGTCAGGGCTTTGTAATTTCATGTTGATTGGACAGAATTTGTTTCTCAGAATGTTTGGAAATGATGCCATGTAAATACACTTCTATACTTATTTCTACTAGGACATGGGAAGTTTCACTGGTGGCTCATCCTGAGCAACGCCCTGGCGCTCCTTGTTTTGTCAGTGGAATGCGATCTGATGCCCTACGTGCTGCCAGGAATTGACTGCGACTTCAATATAACTTCCACTGAGAAAGGAATTCACAATGCTATCGTGTATATTGGTGAGTAATCCATTAAACTTCTGCTCTAATTTTTACACTCTTCATATTTAGAGGACTATCCGACTAGGTGGACAGAATGTCTGAGTATTTTCATTGGAATAGTATATATTTCAACATAAAATTTAGTAATGTGACCAATATTTTTGTAGGTTATGAAACTTTGCATTCAAATAATAAACATTGTCAACAAATTATTAATAATCGTAAACTAAATGGCACATACGAAAAGAACTGGGGAAATGCATATCGTTATTAGTAGGCCTAATGAAATAAGTCAAGCAAGGCAATGGAAATGAAAGTTATAATGTTGGAGCAAATTCTACTTGCATACCAGTTTATTTCTTGTGATATGACAACCATTGGTGCTTTCAAAGGTATATAAACAATCAGCTGGTTAAATATATGTACCTTTCAAATGGCTCAACCTAAAATGCATTACTACATGATACGATGGAAGTAATTAATACGGACTGACAACTTCTACATTTTCCGATAATTCCAGTGCAAGCAAATATAAATGTTGTATAAGAAACCGAATTATCCTTGTAAACATACTCGTAAATATAAACTATTCTAAAGGAAAAATCCGCATAAATTTACATACTATGCAATATTTTATGAGCTATTAAATTTTTAATGTTTGATGAGCGTGGCATATTTCGATGAAGAATAAAGCGAAGAAAGACATAGCTTGTTGATGAATGGTGCACTGTACCTTCCGATCCCAGCGCATTAAGTCACTGGATGATAGGCTTATAGCTGAGAAAGTACCTAAAAAGATCTTCCTGCTTAAGGAGGAGAGTTCAGTCACAACTGTATTCAGATGAATTTTAGGGTTTTAACATTTTACAACTCATTTACTGGCATTTCAGCACGTTGTACTCTTGCGAGAAAAACTTTTGATGAAGTTTTATCAAGAACAGCAGTAGTTAGATGTGGTCAGCGTTGAGGCCTCCTGTTTAGAGGGCCCTGGGTTCGATTCCCGGCCATGTCTGTGATTTTCATTGCGTCTGATTACTTCTTCTGGTTCGGTTTGTGCTTGTCCCAACATACTCCTCTTCATATTCAGAAAACGCACCACACTACCAACCAGCTCGGAAACACCCAATAGTGATTATATCCCTCCACAAAAGGTTGCCGTCAGGAAGGTCATCCGGTCGTAAAACAGGGTCAAATCCACATGTGCGACACAGATCACACACGCGACTCTGCAGGTGTGGGAAAGTGGTAGATAATTATTTACTATTATTATTATTATTATTATTATTATTATTATTATTATTATTATTATTATTATTATTATTCGAGCGTAAGAATTGGATAGTGTTTAAAACAGATAGTTATTCATAATGAATCTGCTGTATTGCTGCTTCAAATTTCTTCTTCGTTTTTTTTTTCTTCTTCCACATTTCCCACACCCTGGAGGGGTCTTAGATGAGAACTGTGATGCACATGTAGACTTGGCCCTGTTTTATGGCCGGATGATCTTCGTAACACCAAAACTAATTGGATGTATTCACACTAGTGCGTGATTGTGTTGGTGATTGGTTGTGCACTGTCTGTGTAAGAAAAGATATGCGTTGGAACAAACAAAACCACCCGGTGCTCGAGACAGAGGAATTATCTAGACGTTGTTGAAATCTTCGAACCGGACGAGAATCGAACCCGAGGCCCTCGGAAGCGTAACCCTTGACGCTAACTGTGGGATATTGAAGCTAATGACTTGTGCATTCTCTTTGATGTGATGTGAATGTGTGGGTCATATGCAGTCATATTATTAGAATTAGTTGTTGTTTTATTATCAGTAGGCCTATAAATTACATTCGCTGGAATACAGTGTGGCAGTTTTGTATTATCCTATGTTTGATATCTCCTTCATCACATTCTTTTCACTTTGATGCCAAAACTCTCGGTTGAATGAACATTGTAAAATGTAACAACATTCCAACAGAAATCTGTGATCCAACATCATGAACACATCAAAATGTATGATGTATGACACATTAGTTATAACTCACTTGTGCAACTACTCGAGCAGTTCACCTTGAACTTACATCCGATATGATTGTAGAAAAGTGCCTGCTCGCCTTTCAAAACCGTAGAGGAATTCAGACACACACAGTGTATTCGGACTATCTTCTACGCAGTCAATAAGGAACTTCGAGAAATACCAACAATCCTCCAAGAAGACAAAAACTTCCCAGTACTTTGCGACCGATGGGTTTATCTGGAAATTCATTGCTGAACATGCTACTTAGTGGGGAAGATGGTGAATGGGTGGGACAGTCACGCAGTGCATCAGAGAGGATTTTCGGCGCAGACATGTGGACCATGAAGCACATAACACCATTCTGGCCAGTATAGGAGATGCACTACATTAACGCCCGTTTTTACAAGATGAATACCCTGCCACTTTAACTCCTGCTCACTTCCTAAACCTTGAAGAGAGGAATGACTCTTATTCTTACCGGACGTGAACCACTTATGCAGAATGACTTTGGAAGAGTATTTCAGCTTCAACAATAGGTACCAGTCGATCTTATGAAAAGATGAACCAAAAAACTACCTCTAGAGCATTGAAACTATCATATCCAACAGACTAATGGAAGAGCAGTTCTCTTGCGAGTGGGAGTTGTGATCCTTATAAAATCGACTCGCACCGCCGCCACATGAGGAAAAAAAACACTCATACGAGATCTACGACAAGGAAGAAATGGTCACATCAGGACAGTCATACGCCGCACGACTGACACCAGATTACACGCCCCGTTCGGCTGTCATTTCATTGGAGGTCGACCAGGGTGGGGAGGATGTAAGAGATTGAAGTTGCTGACTTGTGCATTCTCTTCGACTTCGTGTATGTGTGGGACATCTGCGATCATATGATTAGAATTCGTCGTTGTCTGTATACTTTAAACGCTGGATTACAAGGTAAAGTGCATTGTTTACTCTGTATTTACTTCCTCTTTCGTCACTACTATTCATTACACTGACCTTTCATCCAGCGAGCCAGGCTCCTTCAGATATACTGTGTGCGCAGAAGTGAATCAGATTGTCCTGCTTAGTCACTTGTCATATTAACTAGACCATTCCAGTTTATCAAACTGCTTTCGAATGTATGAAACTAATCGCCATTATATTAATTAGGCCTGCTAAACTTGATGTTCTTATTCTGAAATAATCATACACAGCTCACTTGTTGGCATTTTCTTTAAGTACTGATAAATATGGTGAAGTGTCAGAATTAAAAGTAATCTGTTATATTTTATTTTCTAGGAATGATTTGCGGTTGCCACTTCTGGTCCTTCATTGCTGATACCACTGGTCGTCGAAGAGTGATAATGGTGGCGTTGTTTCTTGATTTGTGTAGCACTCTGATATCAGCTTTTATGCCAACGTTTGTTTCTTTCATCACTCTGCGTTTCTTCAGTGGGTTTTGGTAAGTCCTTAAAGTTACCACATTATATGAGATCTAATTAAGTCATATCTAAATTCAAGTACTGACTTTCAATACTCATCGTCCTTCCTACTGAATGCTGTAAACTAAGACGATAATTAGTGCAAAACACTACGCATTTTACTGAAAGACATGCGTCCGTTAAAGCAGCCTACTTTTGTTCTATAAGGAACTTCACTTTAGCTCAATAAATGGCAATGCTGGAACAGCCTGAGCTTCTATTTCTTATCGTACCAAGATGAGGAACTTCACTTATGAGGGTTATCATAAAAATATCCAATGGGATATGATAGGGCAAAAATTCACTTTATAATTAATATATAATAATATCAAAATAGTATAATCAGTTAAAAATGGAGGCAAATTGGGCAAGAATGCAATAATTAGAACATTTTAAATTTAATGAAATGTTTATTGTGTAATTATTTACAAAATTAAGCAAACTACAGGGAAATGAGGAGTGAGGTAGCTTCCCGTTGTGAATGAGGAGGAGGAGGGCGCTGTAAGGTGTGGGAGGAGGACGGTGAGGAGAAGGAACAGCCCGTTAGCCGATTAGCCTTTTAGCCCATTAGCCCTTTCACCCTAGGAGGAAGAGGAGTCCTTTTGACCTTTTACCTTTCTCATAAGACGTGACCGCTGGTTTCCTTTCCATACTATGTGTGTAGCACGAATTTTTTTCGATTCAGCATTTTGCAATCCTACACTGAATGAACTTTATCACCACTAACAGGATAACAGTTAGGTTATAATAACATTCTATGTTTATCTACATCTCATCATTCTGATTATGCTTTCAGATTTGAGCGATTATCCTTCTTCGAGAGCCCTAGTGCAGCTCTCCCACAGAGTTTGTCCCGTAAGAACCTATGTGTACGCAAGAGCTAAATGCGTTATACTGAAGTTAGGAAGGGCATCCAATTAGGAGGATGAAACCCGCGCATTAGGCCTGACAAATGAGTAATATTACGAAAATGTTGAAAACTTCGGAGGTAGGAGGACTTAGGAGAAAAGAGACGAGCTGCTCTACTATGAAGGATTTTCCGAGCTGTCAGAGGAAAAAAATGGTATGGAATTTTATAAGTAGTAGACGAATCAGCTTGTACGAAGCTTTTAAAAGTAAGAATGGTCATACTATAAAGTTGTAATTCAAGAGGACAGATCAGACTCAATAAGCCTATTCATTTATAGGAAGAGGAATTAGGGAATGCCCCTGTAAGGGTCTGTGTATGCTTATTTGCGTCTATGCCAGGGCCATCCAGTCATTGCGCTCCGAGAGCGCGCCCGCGCTCTGGGAGCACTGGGCAGTCAGACTAGCGCTCCTTCCCCTACCACCACTACACTGTGGCAGCGAGGATACCTGAGACAGGCGGACGATGTTCGGACCACGCTGACTAGATACGTACGTGCAGTCGTGCGGCCGACTGCTTTTGTGGGTTTGTTGACATCACATTGATAGGGCTGTTTTTCCATAACAAATATACCGCATATACAAATCGAAAGGTACTCCGATGTACGGAATGTGTAGGAAACGAAATCAAGTGTTAAGTAAAGCATAATGTAATTTATTCAAAACTGAAATTTGAACATATCTGAGAGGAAATTTCAACAGAATTTTACCAATATAAACAGATAGTACAGACCTTAAGTGACTTTTGCTCAGTCGTTTATACAAACTTTTCGTTTTGGTGCACACAATCTTCTCAAAATTGGGTACAATATTTCTGAATACAGCTATTTTTAAACAATTGCGCAAGTTTCTATCGCTCATCGTTGCAAGATTTTTACTTTTGGTAAGCTTAAGAACCGAAAAGGAACGCTCACACATGTACGTTGAGCCGAACATTGACAGAACTTTACATGCATGTTTATACAAATGGGGGTAATCTTCTTGCGGAAAGCCGCTGTAAAATTCTTCTAAACTTCGTGACAGTAGAAAGCGGTCTTTAAGACGAACATTGCACTGCAGTTCAGTCAATTCTAATTGAAATAGTTGTGGAGCACTGTCTGCACTAAGAGAAAATGATGGAACAAATACATCTAACACCTCTTAAAGTTCTGATAGTTCTGAAAATCTCTTTTCAAACTCTTCTTGTAATTGGCGAATTACCTGCAAGTACTCATCAAAGTCGACACCTTCTTTCACTGTTTTAAGCAATGGAAAATATCCTGTGTTCCTTGCATGCAACTGGTTTTCCCACAAAATCAAATTTCTTTTGAGCGCTCGATTTTTTTTCACTAAATCGCAGATGTGGTGCTTTTCGCCCTGAAGCGAAATGTTCAAAGTATTCAGATTGGCAGTAATGTCACTAGAAGTGCCAAGTCCGCCACCCACTTAGGATCACGCAAAAGAACTTCAGGCCGCCATTTCATGTCATAAAAGGTATCTATTGAATTCCGCAAGCAAAAAACACGATGAAGCACCATCGCCTTGCTCAGCCATTTTACTTCTACATGGTACGGGATATCTGGATACTCCGCTTCAATGTCATCCAAGACCTTTTTGAATTGAGGGTGTGTGAGTCCATGGGAGCGAAGAAAATTTACCATTCGCACAACTGTTCCCATTACGCTTTTAAGCTTGGCGACTTTTGCACAGATTGCCTCCTGGTGTATGAAGCAATGGATCGCCGCCATTCGGGCACTACCGCTCTAAACTAATTTTAATTTTACATAGCTGAGGAACTCCTTGCATAGACCACGTAAAGCAGGAGCTCCATCCATCGTTACACTCGTCACCCGCTCCGATTTTAATCTCATTGACTCAAAAACACCCACCACTGCTAGGATAATATCGAAACCGGTAGTGGTGTCTTTGAGAGCTACCAAGTCTTGGAAATCCTCGGTGACCCGAAGATCACCATCCACCCCTAGAATGAAAATAACGAGTTGAGCTGTGTCCGCCATGTCGGTTGATTCGTCGAAAACGATGGAACGTCAACAAAGCGCATTAGACTAGACTAGCGACTGATGGATCGGCTGCTCGCTTCGGCGCCGCGCGGCGGGGAGACCGCTCGCTCAGCCAGCCAAGCTCCTCCTACCACTACCGAAACTACCTTCCCCAAAGCGCTCGGAGCACTGGCTTAGAGCGCAGCCAGAGCGCTAGCGCTCGGGGAGCGCTGTTTGGATGGCCGTGGTCTATGCCCTAGTACGGCTCTCCCTGAGTTAGTCCTCCCTTTTAGTCACCCTTACGACTAGCAGTATACCGTTGGTGCAATTCTACCACTCCACCCCACCTCATGAAATGAGGATCTGAGCGGAGTGATGTCATCATAGTAGCGAGAGCTGTAGTAACGTCACTGCTAACAAGGTTTGTCCTATAGACCCAGAGTTCTCTCAAGTCAGGTGTCTTGCATCATAACACATTGTCGGCATTCCTTTAATACACCAGATCGGAAAATACAGCTCTGCTCACAGTCATTGTTTTTCTGCTGAGATGTACATGTTTTAAAATTTACTGCAGTCGGTACACCTTCATCGTAGACACTTTTCAGCCAGGGTGAGGAAATATGAATTACACTTAAGCTCTTTAGTTTTGAGCTTAGGTCAGATCCACGTTAGAATCCTCGGGAGTAGCATTTGCTCTGCTCAACCACACCTCGGACGGAAGTGCCTCCCATGAGAGTTGACCCAGGAGGCTAGGTAGACGACAACTTAGCACACATCATGCCTAGACTCGGCTAAAGACCCAGAGTTCGCTAACCGATGCTCTCTCAAGTCAGATGTCCATTTTAGTAGCCTCTTTTGACAGTATTCCATAAGATGACGACATCCTATTGTCTCAGGGTATACGAGGTCGTAGCGCGCGGCCCTACTTTCTTCCCAATTACTCTATGTATGCGAGTACTAATCCCGAAACCTGGACACTCTTTCCTTTGAGAAAATATTCCAAGCTATGCAAATATATAACTTTTGGTTCCGAAAAATATCGGAATATTGATGCATTTTTAAGGACGGTGTAGACCTTCGTTTCGGAATAATTGGTGGGAAACGGTAAGTCGTATCACAAGAGAGAGAGCACAATCTCCTTTCAATTTGGAGAGATCTATAATTTTGGGCTGTGCTTTTTTTTTTCGTCATATCTCTATCCCTTATACGTTAAGTAGAACTGCATTTCTCGATATCAAGTTAATTTTGTATTTTTTTACACGTACATAGTTATTGTTTGGCACACTTATTGGAAATATGCAGTCATGATGTAGGGCACACACCTTGACATGACCAGTGGCCATATGTTCGCCAAATGTTATGATTCCAGTGTCACATGAGTATCAACAAAATAAGGTAGTGTGAATAAGGGGAAGCTGTGACAGGGGCAAATGCGCAAAATGGCGGCCGTTTGCAACTTCCTAGTGTTAGGCCCCCCGAGGCAAGATTGTTGCTATACATTGGTTACGTGAGAGTAACTTTAAGGAGATGAACCAGGTGCTAATGGTGATTCATTGTTCTTTATAGGCCTAACTCTACAGAGCTGCCTCAGAGGTCATAAGTTACAAGTTGTGAGGCACTTACGGAGAAAGCTGGCCTAGGGTAGGACTTAAGGAGATTGCCTATGAAATAATGCGCAAGATGGCGGCCACAGGGGCACTTGCGTATACATGGGCTCTTATCGCACTAACCCGGCGTGGGCTGTGCTAGGACTTTTCGCGTAATGCCCTAATTCAAGGTTCTATCTTCCTAACCGGATGCCCTTCCTTAACTTGCGACTCTCCGTGGAGTGATGTAACGTAATTTCCCTGCTGGGAAGCAGTCAGACGTTGCCATGGTAACCTGTAAATTCGTTGTCGGTCTATCGGTCACTCAATGCAGAGTATGATACCCGCAGAAAGTTGTAATTTTCTCCGTCACTTGAAGAGTAAGGTAAATCATGAACTTGAAAAAAATTGTTTATAATGAAGAGGCGTTTTGCATACAGTCCACGGAGTTCAGAGAAAATAAATAGCATAAAAGAAAATGGAGGAAAACCGTTCTGGTTATCCTATAAACCACCCGTCTCTTTAAAGATTTAAAAATATGCATGCCTAAACTTTCCCCGCGATGAGTGTACACTAAATATAACGTTTGGTCGAGATTTATACAGCCGTTTCGCCGTGATGGTGGAACAAACACAGACACGAAAAGTAAAAACTACCGATTCGGTCTTGAGTTGACCTAAAAAGGATAAATATCTGAAAAATTGACAAAACAAACTAAATTACAGATAGCGGACCCCCTACAATTTTATTTATATAGATGTAAAACAAATAGCAGTCATTTTATTACATCAGTTCTATAACAGGGTGAAATTACAAGTACGTCAAGGATGCGAAAGTAAAATTATACCTCATTATGGCGTACTCGACCAAAATGTTGCTTGTACAGAATGTGGTATGTACCTTGAGAGGTCCATTACCTCTTAATTCGGCGAAACACGTGTATAGAAGGCAGACACCTATTTGGGAACTCCTACGCAAACAGTCTGAGAGCTGCGGTTGAATTCCGACCAGATTCTCCACAGCTCAAGATTATGTCTTTGTATTCGCCGTTTCCGAACACACAGCCATTGCGAATATGTTGACAACGAATGTAGAGTTCCCCGCCGAGGAACATCCAGCGAGTGCTGTCCGGTACTTATCTCTTCGTATTATGACATAACCAACCTCCAGGCAATAGCAACCTGTGAAAATCACTTATTAGACATCCCATTCGTCATTGGACACTTACAAGTAAAAAGTACTGGGTCGGAGGGCCACCTGGTGTATATGCAGGTTAATGGAGAGGTGATGGTGTTCATATGACACTAGGCTACTATATAATATTTGAGGTATCTAGGCTTACAATACTTTGTATCAATGATTAATACGTATCACATTGATACAATGTAATTTTATACCATTTTGTTGCCTGATATATTTCAAAGGATAGGTAGAGGAGGTATTGAGCATGAATAATACCATTAGTCATAGCCAGCTAGTGATAGAAATGACGTGCGTGAAGGAAGGTAGACGGATCAATATCCTGTTTTATAAAGAAAGTCACTTATTTGTACCGCACTTAATGGAACTGTATTTCGGTTATATACTTGTGTGGAGGTTCTTTATGATATGCTGTTTTATTATCCAGTTTTAAAGTAAGATGGAGTGGGAACTGAATTGATTGGTGCTTTATAATGAGTTTGATTTAATTCGTGGTTTAAAAAGAGATGCTGGAAGTTCATTCGTTCGCAATCACGTCTACATTACGACCATCCCAAAAGCGTTAAATTCATCAGCGTTACTTGATTGAGATTGTCTTGTAATTTAATGTATTTTACACCTGGAAAACCCTCATTAAGTGAGTCTACATGTAAAATCTGTATGCAAATAAAGATCACTTCTGAACTTTTCTGAAGTAGGAATAATTATTTTTTTAAAAATTAAAAACAATTCTCGTGGCTATTATTACGTTTGCTTGTATAGATACCGTATTTCAAAAGTTGCATTATTATATTCGTTAAATATAACATTCATCATATTCAAGATAACGTTATCTTGAAGAAGAAGAAGAAGAAGAAGAAGAACTGTGGGAACCATTTGGAATTATTTTTATTATTGATCCATATTGAGATTTCCGCCTACTGCCAGAATGTACAGAGTATTTAATTTCAGCCTCAATTAACGAAAGGGACTCTTTTAAGGTTACATTTCATTGACCAGTATGCGAAGCAATGTATTAACTGACATTTTGGAAGGACGGGTGCGATCAGTTGTTAAGAGTAAGTTGGGCGAAATCCACTACGGTTTCCGACTACAGAGGAGCTGTCAGGATCATATTGTAACGTGTTCGCGGGGTAAATAAGTAAATGAGTACAGAACCTGGTAGCGTTTTATTTCTAAGATTTAGTAACTAAGCACTATAGGTACACATTTACACACGCACACACACGATTGCCGAGCTTACAACTTACACAAGTACACTTACACGGTTCGCGCTCTCTCTTAGTTTCTCATGTCCCATCTACAATGAAGAATGCACAAAGTCATCGATTATTTACATTACACTCACTCAGTCACACTCGTTAGCGCTGTCGCGGTCCATAGCCTACCCGTCGGTCTCGCAGGTCGGGATAGTATCCGCTGTTTACTCAAACCGTCGAACCCCGTTCGCAGTCTGCAGACGTCGGCACCCAGTGTTCCCTTCGTGCTGCTCCAGAACACCCAAGGTTCTTCTCCAGAAGCCGGCCTCAAGGGACTCAAACACACATCAGGGAAACAGGAACGAGTCCAGGGCTCCAAAAGGCAGATACTCCATCAGGCTGACATCTCAGCCCAGGCTATCACTGACTGCGCTCTTCGCTAACTCACACCAGGGAACTCAATCTCGCTCTCACTCACTCACTCACTCACTCACTCACTCACTCTCTCTCTCACTGACTCCAGGCAGGTCATTCCTCTCTTATATATCTGCGCTGGCCCTTCTAGAATAGTCCGGATGCTCGATGGATCCAGGAATCTTGCGAGACGGAACACTCCAGATTACGGGGCCGAGGGCGGAAGCGAGTGGGGCTGGCCTAGCACTTAGTGTTGCTCTTGATTAGAGCAGTTGAAGCGTAAGGGGTGGGCCTATACGGTGCCGGGCCGGGCCCACTGCCAGTTGGCATGGCGGACGCTATAACAATTACAATATTTTCTGTACGCGTTAAGTGATAGAATAATTCTACGAGAAGACTAGAAAATTAGGTTTGTTTCGCAGATCTAGAGAAGACATATGACAGAGTACCGAGGGAAGAAATGACGGTTTACTGAGAGAGTAGGCTATGGGAATAAGGCTAGATTATTAAAATCAATCCAAAATATTTATATTGACAATTGAGGTGCAGTGAGAATTGATGTTAGAATGAGTTCTTGGTTCAAGGTCCGTACAGGGGTTGGACAACGCTGTAATATTTCACCTTTGTTGTCCGTAGTTTACATGGATCATCTACAGAACGATAAGAAGCCTCCATGGCTCAGCGTGCCGGCCTCTCACCACTCGATACCCTGGTTCAAATCCCGGTCACTCAGTGTGAGATTTGTGCTGGACAAAGCGGAGGTGGGACAGGTTTTTCTCCGGGTATTTCGGTTTTCGCCATCATATTTCATTCCAACAACACTCTCCAACATTTCAACTATCAGTTATTTTATCATTACCCCGCGATAGGCTTCGGCAGCGGGCCCATTTCTTATCCTCGCCGCTAGATGTGGGCTTCATTCCTTCCATCCCTGACCCGGTCGAATGACTAGAAACAGGCTGTGTATTTTAATTTTTCATTTTAATTTTTCATTTTCATTTACAGAAAGGTATAACGCGGCATGGAAGGATTCAGTTAGGTGGAAATGTAGAAAGCAGTTTGGCCTATGCCGTCGACTTTGTCTTAATGACGGGCTGCGCTGAAAACCTGCCATCTAATATCTTGGTTTGAAAATAGGCTCACTGAGCATTATACGAAAATTAGCTTTTCCAAGACTAAAGTAGGACGTTTTCTTTATCAATTTTTCAAAAATAGACGCTAACGTTTGAGGGATTGCGGTCTCATTAAAAATAAAACTGCATTGGAAAAAATTATTGAAATTCAATGCATCTAATAACATTTTGAGGAGAGATCGTTGCTGATCAATCTCCATATGTCTTTCTCTAATCGAATAGTGTCTCGATAATGTCTTTATCAATAGTCGAATATTTTTAATTTTATCTAGCGTAGCTGGGCATTCCTCCTTCTAGTAGGGGTATGAATTTGCTACGGGTTTAATTTCGAAGACATCAGGATGGTGCCCGATGCTTTTATTACGTGTAAGTGTTGTCTGAGTAAAATGTAGGAAATACCTCTGGTTGGATATTGCAGGTGTATTTTGGGTAGAATTAAGGGTCTCAATTTCGGCTTCTTGATTCTTGATTTTCTCACCTAAAATTAGGAGACACGGTGGGGAGGGGATGTAAGAGTATCATGTAGTGCGGATACCCGTTCTATATACGCATTGTACGAACTTAAAAGGTTCGCTCTTTGACATATGTTTATCATTGGTTAAGGTATGTTTTCTTTAAACCTGAAATATTATCAGCAACAACCCTTCTCACGAATGGTATCCATACATACATACATACATACATACATACATACATACATACATACATACATACATACATACCAGTAGCGTACCCAGGATCGAATGAAAAGTGTGGCTTATAGTTACAAAATTATGATATAATATAATGAAGATACGTGTGTGTGTGTGTGTGTGTGTATGTGTGTCATTACAAGAACACTATGCAAATAAAGTATATTGATATTCAGATTATAGTACCGTCACACTACAAAGTCTTGCATTAAAATACAGGCGAAATGTATGCTCAGATTAAAATCCAACTTTCGAGGCTTCGTAGGAAATAGATACAGAGATCTGTTGGTTTTACAATTATGTCGCTGCGAATGTTAAAATGAGCAAACATTTGGAATAGACTTTCACTTGTTTATTTCCAGTTTCTGTTTATTTTATTTTGTAAAATTTCAAGGGGGTTTCTAACCACTACTTGGCTACACCCCTGATGCATATATTATAAAACTAATTTAACCATAATAGAAGTACATATGGATAAAAGAAATATATAACATAAATTAATGTAGCGCTATCCAAATATTCAACATGTTTTTGAGATGTTGACGAGGTTTAATGCGATGACCTTTAGTATTTGTTTTGCAGTATAAGCATTAACGGATTTGAAATTTGACGAAGTAGAAGGGTATATAGACCTAATTTCCTGAATGTGGGATTTGATTTTGGAATACGAGGAAAATTCAAGCAGATCGCTGGATTTCATTACAGTTATTAAATTGATGTTTTATGTAAGCCATTGAAGGTATTTATTGTTGTCACACAGCTGCTAAATATTTACGATTTTATTCATTTCTTCAGGATGCATGTACATCAGAAAGTAATTATCATAAGAGTATGGTGTCGTTCCACTTCTTCGCGTGTAAGAAGAAATGAGATGTATAGTTCGGCTATAATCTATGTATGTAATGTCTCAAAAATGTACTTGCATGTAAGTTTAGCTACTAAAAGTTAGTTCAAAATGCTATCAAGCATAGTCTCATAGTTAGAGGAGTTTTTGTTGCTGTTTATGCGTATTGTCCTTTGTACTGTATATTTATTATAGCGCTCAGGAAATAGCCGATTACTGTTGAATTGCGCGATTAAACCTTCATGATTACTTGGCGAAATTTTTGCTGGACTGTATGGAGAAGTGACAACTCCTTCAGAAAATGCCAGATCCTCCTGCGTCGTTAGTTGTAAAAGCTCCATAATTACCCACTATATACAGTATATCATCCTAGAAGTCTGCAGAACACATCACCGTCTGGTATGTACATCTTTGCTCTCTTCTGAGGCTTCGTCACCTGACCAAGCATTTTATTGGAACCTGGTGAAACAAATTATTGCGCACTTAAGCATTAATTATATTTCATTTATTATTTTCTGTTCCCTTTACAGCATCAGTGGTCTGTCAGTGTCCAATGCCTACCTGGGAGAGTTCCACTCTGAAAAAACCAAGACGAAGGCGTTGCTATGGATGTGTATCGCACTGCCAGTGGCTTCAGCACTCATGCCTGGTATGATAAGTTCACACAGTTCTCACCTGACATGTATATAATAATGATTAATGTATTCTTCTTCTTATTAGTATGAATGTTTAAATTTTTTTTTTTGCTATTTGTTTTACGTCGTACCGACACAGATAGGTCTTATGGCGACGATGGGAGAGGAAAGGCTTAGGAGTTGGAAGGAAGCGGCCGTGGCCTTAATTAAGGTACAGCCCCAGCATTTTCCTGGTGTGAAAATGGGAAACCACGGAAAACCATCTTCAGGGCTGCTGACAGTGGGGTTCGAACCCACTATCTCCCGGATGCAAACTCACAGCTGCGCGCTCCTAACCGTACGGCCAACTCGCCCGGTAAATTATTAAATCATTTTGGGTAAGAATGAGTTGATGAGTATCGGTGACAACTAAAATACGACAAAGAATACCCCACGGCTTCACAACTAGGTCATCGGCTCATCGCTATCCAGATCGGTATCAGATTTCTGTCCATTTTCGTATAAATTTTTAGTAAAAATTCGTTTACAGAAGTGTTCCTAAGGCTTTATTTACGGCATTATACTCGTGAGCGAGAAATCCATGATTTCCAAGAATAATGATTTGATTTAATAACGGACTGTGACTTAAGGTATGTGTACGCTACTACACTCGTTGCCGGAGGAAATTTTGGAAGATGTAGTGTGAATTTCATCCAGAATTCAATTTTAAGATCGCAGTCTTCTTTCCTTATCGGTTCTTTTAGTGAGAAGGTACGCTCTTGTACAAAACGCTGTAGGCTGTTGCAAATCAGGTATTGCAGATTGAAAGACTTATATTTCGGGAAGAGCAGGTATAAAGAGTGGATAGAGTGGTTAGCTCTATATCAGACCACCTTTGCTTCCACGAATCATCCTGATATTCATTACTGGAGTGGGCTGCGTGATGTATCTCTTCAGAAGTACATCTCTCGTTATACGGTAAGTTCCACGACATCTAGACAAACGAACAAACCAACCCCATGGCACAATAGCCGCGATGGGCCTCGGGCTACCGACCGCAGCTCAGCCCGAAGGCTTGCAGATTACGAGATGCAACGAATCCTCTTGGCCATTATTGTTGGATTTCTAGACCAGGGTCGCCATCATCTCAGAGAGACAACTCCTCAATTGTAATCACGTGGGCTGAGTCGACCAAGAACCAGCCCTCTGTAGGCCTACAGTTTTAATATACTTAACGGTGCGGATCCTTGATAGATCTCTTCGACTTCTGACTTCAGTCAGTTCATCCATGACCTTATTGAGGTCAATTGACCCCTGGTTGTAACGTGACAATCGCATGTAAGGAAGCTACAGCAGCATGTCCTAGTGACCAACAGTCTCTCGTGATCGTGCTACTTGCAAGCGCTGTGGATTTGGTATTATTCAAGTTGATGGGAAGAAGTACTTAAGGAAAAACTTCTCATTTTTTCTCTTTCTCTTCTCTTTCTTTCCTGGCCTCTCCCAATTATTTGGGGACGGGTGTAATGTGAATTACGGCTCGTTTTACAGCCTGACAGCAACAAAGTTTCGAGTAATGCACTCGCTATTGCGTGTTCCTCTGGTGGTTATTAGTAAGACTATACCAAGCGAACGGCTGCGTGGTTTGTAACACGTAGTTGTCAACTTGTATTCGGAAAATTGTGGGTTTGAACGCATTGTCGAAGGCCCCGAAAGTGGTTTTCATTGGTTTCCCATTTGTCACACCAGGCAGATACTGGGACTCTACCTTAATTAAGGCCACGTTCGCTTCCTTCTCGCTCTTAGCCCTTTCATGATGATGATGATGATGATGATGATAATGCTTGTTTTAACATCGAAGTCATCGGCCCTGCCCTTTCCTGTCCCATTGTCGCCAGCGCAACGTAAAACAAATTTTAAAATACGATAGTAGTGTGATATTTTGTGTGTGAATAATGATGTGAATTAAAATGATCACAAACACCTAGTCTCCGAGTAGAACGTGATTAAAATTATCGGGCTGTTCGGAAATACATAGAACCTGGGATCCCAAGAACTGGACTGTAGTTTCCTACTCTATCTTTGTAAAATTTAGATTACTGTCACATTATCAGTTCATTAATCCGTTAAATAATTTGTAGCTTCGTGAGGAAAACGGTGTGTGTGTTTATTTTAAACCTCCATTGATGAGGCCTTACCCTATTTCATAATGCTAGTGATTGTCGGTGAGGTGACCACTCAGTTTAAGGTCACAGTTTGCAGAAACAGGCTCTGACTGCATCTAAGGGCACAGACTCGCCCTACTCCTGATATTCCAAAAAGAAGCTGTGCTGATTCAAAAAGTTAGATCAATTTGATATTATTTTTCACAAAATACAAATACGTCCGCCTCTGTGGTGTAGTGGTTAGCGTGATTAGCTGCCACCCCCGGAGGCCCGGGTTCGATTCCCGGCTCTGCCACGAAATTTGAAAAGTGGTACGAGGGCTGGAACGGGGTCCACTCAGCCTCGGGAGGTCAACTGAGTAGAGGTGGGTTCGATTCCCACCTCAGCCATCCTGGAAGTGGTTTTCCGTGGTTTCCCACTTCTCCTCCAGGCGAATGCCGGGATGGTACCTAACTTAAGGCCACGGCCGCTTCCTTCCCTCTTCCTTGTCAATCCCTTCCAATCTTCACATCCCTCCACAAGGCCCCTGTTCAGTATAGCAGGTGAGGCCGCCTGGGCGAGGTACTGGTCATACTCCCCAGTTGTATCCCCCGACCAAGAGTCTGAAGCTCCAGGACACTGCCCTTGAGGCGGTAGAGGTGGGATCCCTCGCTAAGTCCGAGGGAAAAACCAACCTTGGAGGGTAAACAGATGATGATGATGAAATACAAATACAATTAAAAAGTCAGCATCGTGCTCATCCGGCGACCAACGGAAGATTTAAACACAGTATTTGGACACTCGTTTATACAGTGGGAAGTGTAATAGCCGAGTAGTATAGTCGCTGGCTTCTCATCAAAGTGGCCGTGGTTCGAATCCGAACCGATTTCTGTAATTTTTGAAACGAAACATCGCGGCCCAGTTGTTCGAATTCCATGTGTAATTCTAGGTACAGTGGTTATGCTCCCTACAGTAGCAGCGATTAGGGGGGGCGAGGAAGGGCAGTCACGCCCACACTTCGTAGAGAAAAAGTACATTTTTTATTTCATTTTAGCCCCCTGAAACTAGGAATTATTAAAAAAATGTGCAAACCCTGTTGTCTTTTCAGGTAATTCTTTCCTTTAATTTATTTAATAAATAAGAAAATAATCAGCGGAAATACGCATAAAATATAGTTTGTCGTGGCTAACCGAATTGTACAACACCACAGCAAGTAGTGGAATATGTTTTTTGATGAAGGGTAGCAGGGGTACATTTTTGCCAAGGTCCCCGCTTGTCGCGCGCATTCGTTAGTCCGCCAGTCTGACTCAGCCAATGTATTTGTGCAGTTCTACTTAGTGTCTGTTAATTGTTACTATGTAGTCAAACACTAAATGACTTTTAAATTCTATAATCACGCCATACTTCTATTCCATTGTAAAACATGCGTGATTATTGTTCCTTTGGCGAAAGTGTTATTCCATAGTACTATTATTACCGCACATAAGTTGGTAGATTGTCAACCTTTACGTCACTATCGAAATTCGCTCAGAAAGCATCAGAAACTTACCGTTTTATGGCTACTTTTTCAATTTTGATGTCTCCCCACTCTCCTGCTACATCCCACAGACCCAGGTACTCCTTGTTATCTATACATTTTTGTTCCCCCGCCCCTCTCCCCTCCGGCTCCTATCTTCTTATTCTCAATCGCCACTACTGGCTCACGATATCACCAATGATCTTGCTGATTTTATAAAATTTGATTAATCTTGTTCAGGCCTTTCTTTTGTATGGATTCTTCGCCGAACGGTTACCGCGCTGGCCTTCAATTCAGAAGGACTGGGGTTGGATTCCAAACTGGAGTGAGGATAATAACCTCGCTCGGTTACTTCCTCTTGCACAGAAGCTGGGTGGTTCTTTTCATTTTAACACACGTCCTCATTTACATACAACTCATCACACTACAGTCAGTCACAAAGCACACGAAAGAGTAACCAGACGCCTCCTCATAGAATTGACATTAATAAAGCCGAAAAGTTTGGCTTAATCAACATGCAGTGCCAACTCCAAATACTTGGTAAAAGGCAAAGCAGAAGAAGATAACTTGAAGCATTCATTTTGTTTTCCAATTTTTAGTATTGCCTACATTTTATTGTAAATCAATCTTCGGGATACATTCATGGGAGTTGTACTACCCGAAATTATCAATATTTTAATTTCTAAATTTATGCCCCTGGGTCTCAAAAATAATCTGCAGCTACAATTTAAATATTTAGAGTACTTTCACTGAATTAGAATTCAGTGATTTATATATAGTTTATTAAGACTAGGCTTTCTTTCCTTAATATAAATAATGTTTAAAAAACAAATTATTATATTTGCTCAATTCCCGTAATTCTATGACGGGTGGTGATAACAGTAGGCTACGAGTCAGTTTTTGAAAAAAATCAGGAAAGCTACATATTTGACATTGTCATTTCATTATCCGAGTGGACAGATGGGTACAAGTCAAAGCGTGCCGCAACGCACCGCATTCCATAGTGCACATAGCAGTACAAAATGAAAATTTCAAATGACGAACGATTGGAACAGTATACGTTGACTTGTACTGTTATTGCATCTCATTACAGACTTTTAGTTCAGTGATTCCTCTTCAGTGTTTTAAAACTCTATAAATGAATGTTGCAGTGTAGGTTTTCTGAATTTTGGAGAGGATGATGCATAGTACATTGAAAATATCAAATGCTAGAAAACCTACATCAAAGAACTCGCACAATGCAGCCCTGAATTACAAACTAAACATAGAACTCTAGGCAGCCATACTTCATATGGCAGTACTACCAACGTAAACTAAAGGAATTTACTTTATAAGTGTCAGGCTGAGTGGCTCAGACGGTTGAGGCGCTGGCCTTCTGACCCCAACTTGGCAGGTTCAATCCTGGCTCAGTCCGGTGATATTTGAAGATGCTCAAATACGTCAACCTCGTGTCGGTAGATTTACTGGCACGTAAAAGAACTCCTGTGGGAATAAATTCCGGCATCTCGGCGTCTCCTAAAAACCGTAAAATTGTAGTTAGTGGGACCTAAAGCAATTATTATTATTATTTTATTATTATTATTATTATTATTATTATTATTATTATTATTATTATTATTATTATGTAAGTTAATGTAAACCACAACATTTTATTTGTGGTAGTTCTAGGAGTATAGAGGTTTCGATATAAACATGTTTAAGAAATAAGATAATTTTAACATAGTAAATACAAAGCAGAATTCATGAATCTAGGACAAAATTATTAACAAGTATAATAATTTAATTGGGAAAATCTTAAGTTACTTTAACATGAAAATATGAAAACCTCAAATTTTTTATCGAGGATCTCTACTCCATTATATATAACTTGATATTTTAATATTTTACATCGTTTCGTAATTACTTTTCACAGGCCTGGCTATGATAGTCATTCCTCAGCCATGGTCTGTGCCGCTACCCTGGATGAACTTCACATCCTGGAGATTCCTTACACTCATCTGCATTATCCCACCGCTACTAACCTTGGCTCTGTTCTGGTACCTGCCTGAGAGCCCCAAATTGCTGTTGGCACTGGACAAGGACGAGGAGGCTTTGGAGGTCCTCCGCAACATCTACGCTATGAACACTGGTTGCAGGCCTGAAGAATACCCGGTAAGTAATCTACTTCTATGGTTAAAATTGGTCGAGGAAAATGTAATTAGATAGATATGCGTGTAATGTATGCGTGTATGCAAGATGAACCTTTGTCATCAACTTGAATAGTTTATGAATATCACTAAAAATGAAAAAAAAATATATCGATGCAAATACAAATAATGCAGACTAATACACTTGAGAAAACTTTTCATGAAAATTATTTCTGGGACTTGGCTGGTATGATTAGCTCTGTGCCCTACGGAAGGGCTAGATCCTCGACCGGATGAGGAATTTCAGAGACTTCAGTTTGATTCTGCTGGCATTCGGGACTGGGTGCTTGTTTTCATCTTAATATACACATCTTAATCCATATAAATTACCTCACTACCAACAACCTTATAAACACTGTGTACCAAGTCGTCAACGTCATAGGCATCGACTCTGTATCGAGTCTTCTAAATGTATCAATGTCGCAGATTATGGGTTCTTAAAATGTTGAAGAAATATATTCTGAATGCATAAGCTCTGAAGAAATAGTAAGGCTGGGTTTCTGGGAGAGGCTCCCCGCAAGCGGTTAGGTTGTATTTTTGATTTTTTTATCCTAGATATTCAATTGAAAATGCTAATTTCTCATTCTTCTCGCATAATTATACATGGAATTAGGTTAGGAAAGAATCCATTTTTAAGTAAATCAAACTCAAATGTGAAGTATCAGAAATAACACAAAAGCTGTGTAAATCATAATGGACCCTATTTGAATGAGTTATAGCAGAGAGGGTGTTGGGAACACAATACTGCTTGCACCGATTACACGTGTAGTATGCAAATCGCAAGACAATAGCGAGAGGCTTCGTAGAATGGAGCAGATTATTACCAAGGAAAGCCTACGTTACGGTTTACCAGCAACTTCTGTACGCCTACACTTAGATTTGCCGAAGGTTCTTGTGAAGGGGAAGGATAGTGACATTATGTAGAGCGTTCTAGCCTAACACTGATTTAAGGTCAGCGAGTTCAGGTGTAAGCTTAAGTCGTGAGCGTTAGTTTGCCGTCCACTGGCTGCAAGGTTAGATAGCATGACATGAGAATTAAAACAGGAAGAAAATAAGAATTACAAAATATCAGTTTCTTTCTGTCAGAGACCTAAAAACTTCAGAAATGTTCTTTATTACCTCAGATATGATGAATTTAGTAAGATCGTACTGAGGAATTTGGCTGCATGATGCAGGTGCCTAACTGTAAGCTTATTATTGATAAATGGTGGGACGTCAGCCCTGAATATGGTTTTCCATTGTTTGCTATTATCCAGAGCCGCAAATGAATTATGACGACGGTCGCGACCTTCTAGTCCTAGCCTACTCTTATCCTAACGTCTCTGAGAAACCTGTACACGTTAGTGCGACGTTAAACCGTTTGCAAAATGCAATATCATCGTGCTGTTTTATGGGTAGTAAAAAAGGAATGAAGATCTTGGGGTGACAGCACTTGAATCAAAATCGCAAGAAATAACGCGTGACTATCCTATGCTACAAATAGGGGGATCGACTACCCACAAAAGATATGAAGGTGACATTCATATGGTGAACTTGTACTGATAGTAATGAAAGAGGTTCCTGCAAATGCTTTCCATAAAAAATCAAAGATCTCGTTCATTGCTCTAAATCATTTCAAGACAGTTTCTTTATTATTATTATTATTATTATTATTATTATTATTATTATTATTATTATTATTATTATTAATAATAATAATAATAATAATAATAATAATAATAATAATAATAATAATAATAATATTGTACCGGAGGTACACCCACTCCGTGCATTTCAATTAAGTGCCTTTTAGAAGGCTATCTGCAATTTGTACTTTAAACTATGTGGTAGAGGTAGTTGAACGGTTTTCGACAGGGGTCTCGACTGTCAACCTAGGTGCTCACTGTGATGAGAGGATGGACAATTAAATTTCAAGAGAAATGTAGTAGTCATTAGTTGGTAAAACTGAATTGTTCGGAAATTGTCTTTGGTGTTCTAAAGTTATCAAAACTTCTATCTTTTCCTGCCAACTTAATATTGTAGCCAATAGGGAATTTTGTAAAGATTTAATTCACCAATGAGAAAATTTTGATATTTAATATATTGTCCAATGGAAATTGGGGACATATCAGGGCTTCGGACCAAAAAAGTACTGGAACCGTCCTCTCCGCAATAAAAGCTGGGACATTCCGGGCCATGTTGCCTTTTTATCGCTCCAGTCAGAAGGTTAAGTGTGTTCGTAGCGGAGGCAGGAGAAGGGCTGCCATGTTTATCGTCGAGAGGTCCACCAGCTCAAGGTAATGGCAGACTCCGTGTAATCATGTAATAGTTCTCTGACAGATAGTTCGAGGGGAAGGTTTCAGTTTCTTTCGTAACGTAACTTCTATTTCTCAATGTAAATTCTCAAACCAGGTGTAAACAAATTAATATGTAAGTTAGGGAATAAAGAATGGGAACCCTCGTGTATTCCCCTTCAACTTGGCGTTGAGGTGGCTATGATTTTTTAACCTTTAAAATCTATCTCGTAACTTTAAAAAAATATTTTCATCGAGTCACCTCCATAGTATTGGCTTAGCCTCTGTAACGTCGGGCCATAAACCCATATAGGGTTTTAAGTATTTTGCAAGTGAATTTCAAGGAGTGCCAGATTTTGCCTCCTAACATTTTGATTTTCTTTTCTAACTAAGGCCAAGTAGAATGGGCACCTATCGCCCATGTTAAAGTTTAGAATTTTTCATTCTATTTTCCTATGTAATTTCGACTGTTGAGCAAATAAAACGGTGTCTACTTATTGGTTTTCGTTAAATGTAGGTTGTGTCTTTAATAGTCTCGGAACCTGTAAATGTTGGAGAATAGTCTCCTAGAGAATAACTGTGTGGAGCAAAGACGCTCTTTCTCTACTATTGTAAATTCTGGAACTCAGTCTCCTAGAGGAGTTATCGAATGAAGCAGCGATTGCTCTTGTTACATTTGCAAATTGGGAGCTTTAAGCTCAGTCTGTAAAATTATTTGATTTTCCTAGACTTTTCGAATATTGTTACTCAAGATCTCGAGCTAAACTTTTGTATCTGATTTTTGTTATTGTTTAACAATGTTTAAAATTTGAAAAGAAAAACATCTAAGAAAGAAATATAATCGAAAATTTTAAAGTTTTAAATTACTATTTAATCTTTTGTCTATCCGCCCGTTCATGCCCGCACCTTCTTACACCTCTGTCCACCACGGTATCCCCGTAACAATAATCATTATTCCTTGAACGTTATTATTTAGGATGAATTGTACAGAAATCGGAATACAAATAGTAAGATGAATGAAATGTTTTAACCTGTATCTTGTGTTAACAGTTTAGTTTAGGGACTGGGTGGATTCTGTAACTCACTTCTATAACTGGAAACCTTAGAAACAACCCTAAAAACTTTTGGACCCTCCTTTCACCCCGGATACCACTTAATCTTAAACTACACAGTGATGATGTCACAACTAAATTAAGATCAATCCCCCTTTAACCCTCCCAATCAATTCAATCACTTCTCATCTGCATTTAGGGAAGTCACCCAGGTGGCAGATTCCCTATCTGTTGTTTTCCTACCCTTCCCTAGCCTTTTCTTAAATAACAGAACTACCGGGCGAGTTGGCCGTGCGCGTAGAGGTGTGCGGCTGTGAACTTGAATCCGGGAGATAGTAGGTTCCAATCCCACTATCGGCAGCCCTGAAGTTGGTTTTCCGTGGTTTCCCATTTTCACACCAGGCAAATGCTGGGGCTGTACCTTAAGGCCACGGCCGATTCCTTCCAACTCCTAGGCCTTTCCTATCCCATCGTCGCCATAAGACCTATCTGTGTCGGTGCGACGTAAAGCTCCTAGCAAAAAAAAAAATAACAGAACTACCACAGATCAATAGTGTTTTCAGTTGTTCTGTCACAAATATCAACGACCCCTAACGAAGTTCAAACTATTTTCAATAGTCTCCCAACAAACCGCTCCACCAGGCCGAATGTTATTAGCCCTATATTCCTCAAAAATACTTCTGCATCTCTCCGTGCACCGTTATCTACAATTTTAAACCTGTGTATGGCTACTGTTACATTCCCTGACAGCTGGAAACATTTTTTTTTGTAATTTGTTTTACGTCGCACCGACACAGATATGTCTTATGGGGACGATGGGATACGAAAGGCCTAGGAATGAGAAGGAAGCAGCCGTGGCCTTAATTAAGATACTGCCCCAGCATTTGCCTCTTATGAAAATGGAAAACCACGGGAAACCAGCTGGAAACAAACTGATACCACACCTATTTTCAAATCTGGCAACAAACATATCATCATACCACCCAATATCTATCGTTCCAATCCTATCCTCTGGCCTTGAAAGAATAATCCACTGCCGACTCCTCTTTTGCACACAGCTGTACCTATCTCAAGAACAACACGGATTCACTCCCGGAAAATCATGCCTCACTAACCACACGGTTCTAAATCACCAGATCATTTCAGCAATAGAAAATAAATCTCAGTTAGACGTAATCTATATAGATCTGGCCAAAGCATTTGACTCAGTGGATCACGCTACCAGATTTAATATCCATGGCGCCGTCTTGTCATTGATAACAAGTTTCCACTCCGGCAGAAAACAGTGTGGTACTCCCTGAATCTGCCACATCATGGTTACCTGTGTTATCAGGTGTATCTCATGGCAGTGTTCTGCGACCCCTACTCTTTCTCTGTATCGATGATATAATTATCTGCATCCAGAATAGTCAGGGATTCCTCCTCTTGTACGCCGACGACCAGAAAATCCTAAGAGAAGTGTCTACGCCTGACGTTTGTGATGAATTAGACTGTTCTCAATTCTTGTGGTGACTGGTTTAAGAAATGGCATCTTTCTGCCATTCTTAAGAAGTGCAATACAATCTCCTTTTCATTGCTAAAGCAAGGAATTAACACCGGCTATACCATCCAGGAAAATATATTGCAATCGGCTTCTCAGGTAAGAGACCTAGGTGTTATAATAGACTCAATCGAGTAGACTCTGCTCACATTCAGTCTATAAAATCCCGTGCTATGCGTATCCTAGGCATTCGTTACAGGTTTATTGAAATTAATGATATTAACTCCTTAAAATACTTTGTCTCGTATGTCCTCCCCATTATTGACTTTTGTTCCTCTATTTGGTCCTCATCTGATATCACAAACATATCTCAACTAAATAAGCATTTTTAACTTTTTCACTTTCATTGTTAAGATTCGCAATCCTGTTTTTTTAAGAACAAAACTAAATCTGACATTTTGAACTACCTGGGCGTACTTGACCTGAGAAGCCGTTTACAATTCTCCGATCGATGTTACTTCCATAAACTAATCAATAGCTACACCAAATGTAATACTCTTCCGGCGTACTTCCCTATATATTAACAAGTTCCTCCCCGCCCAACTCGCAACCGGCGCACTCATGTATTCCGTCCGCGCCTAACATTACAACACTCTGTCTTCCACCATCTCCTTATTCTTGGTAACTAACTACTCGATATCGACATACTCACACCTTCCACATCCTTCAAACAAAAAATTAAAAGATTCCTTTGAAGTCCTCTCCAGGTTTCCATTTCCTCCTGTCCAGCCAACCCTCGATCTTTCTTCTTCCGAATTTCTGTAACTGATACTTGTCAGTTATTGTCATTGTTGTTACATTGTTATTGTTAATAATTGTTAATTTATAATTGTTACTTAATATTGTTGTTTATACCTTTATATTTTATACCTATTTAAACATTATTATTATTATTATTATTATTATTATTATTATTATTATTATTATTATTATTATTATTATTTGTGTAAAATGGCCCTCCATAGGCTGTATCTAATAAATAAATAAATAAATAAATAAATAAATAAATAAATATTTTGGTCTGGTTGAGGTACTTCAAGCAAAATGAAAATAGTTGAGAACATATGATACCCAGAAATAAGTCTACTCGATTGTGGATTGACTAGCAGAGTTAGAGGTAAGCCTAAGAGGTGGCATAGCTATGCATTCCGTTGAATGATTTTTAACTTTGGAGCGTAGATGCTGGAGAAGTTTCAACACTAGCTGCAATCAGAATATTAGCAGTTATTATATAAAAAGAGAACCATTTATTTCATGTTGACATTTAACTCTCTAGGCCATATAGGATTCAGATAAGAGAATTGCACTTTAAGGCCACATTTAGATAATGTAAGGTGTTAAGTGTTTTGAATTGTGGATCAGTAGGCACATAAGGGAGACGTAACATAGGAAGAAAACATGAAAGAATCTCAATTCCTTTTGTTTGGCTTTATTGATGGTATGTATCAAGAAGAATATAATCCCAAAATTTCACATTGAAATTCAAACTATAAATGACATTCAGTAAGTTTCGTATCATGAACTGCAGTATGCTACACCCATTACGTAGTCTTCGTGGTAATGAAAGACTTCTGTTTACACAGTTCTGTCAAAACTTAGGCAATGATGACGTATGTATATATATATATATATATATATACACACACGTATATGCTTCCCTCGTTGATCAGAGCAGGCGTGAGAGCAACAGATGGTGGGAATAAGAGTGTATGGTTATGGGCAGTTCTAGGAGAGGTATAGTATAGATATAGGTATAGTACTGAAAATTATTAAATAAAATTTTCCTTGATTTTCTGAACTTCATAAAATTTCGAATAAAAGTCAGTAAAATATGTTTAAAATCAATATCAAGCTTCAAGTGGAGTAGTCTTTTAATGTGATGCATAAGAACAATTTTGTTATAAAATATTTCAAAGAAATTATGGAAAAAATACCGTTAAGTATAAAAATTTACAGAAAATCAACAACATATTTAGGAAAGACTTAATACACTTTAAAGTCTCAGTACTTATGTAGATTATTAATATGTTAGATTTTAAGTTTGATTCCATAACTTACTCAAAATGTGTATGGAAAGACAATGGTGTATGAAAAATTAAGATTTCAATAAGTGAATTCACAGAAACTATTTAGGTAATTTTAAATCAGGGCTCAGTCTCATTTAGATTCAATATAATTTCTGAAGGATATATGCAACCGAACATATAACTGTACATCTGCTTAAGTATCCTCTTTAAAATAGCACTATCGATTTGACTGGATTTGCATCTATTGTCTTGATGTTTTTCCAGGAATTCCGTACCGTCACCGCCTGTTCTTTCGCTGTTCGACACCAGATTATTCATTGTCTCCCTTTTCACCTAGAAACCTGGCATTCCATTAAAGGGTCTATTTTGGCATAAATTCATGGCCTTTACGCAGTCTGTGAACTATCCGATAGTGTTCTTTGATCTTCAATTCAGATATCTATATGTTGCTGGGCGCGCTTCCACAATTCTTCATTCAAAATGTCAGGCTATCAATCTCCTAGGATGGTTCTCAAGACATTTATTGCTGACATCTGGGCCTTGCGTTTTATATCTTGTTCCAGGATACTATGTAAAAAAAGTGTATATTCTCTTACGTTACTTACTTTTTGTATGTACGAAAATATCATAATATGCCTAATATACTTCTCGAATTAATCTGCTTTTGCCATCTGAACTTTTCTCGTCAATATTCAATTTTAAGTTGAAAGTCAGTGTTCCCATACAGATTCCGTTAGGATGAAACCGACAACATTTCTTACTCACTCTTCTATATTGAATACCATTTTGAGAATATCCGCAAATAGTGGTGTGTCATAAAAACTCTCTACGAAGATTCATTTAGCTCCATACCCGATGCCGTAGAGCAGGGCCTCTCAGAGTGCATGCGCCTGGTGCATGCACTGTGCACGGTGCAAAAGACGACTTCGCTTGGTTGACCAGAGTGCAGACCCCACACTCCTCGATTTGGAGCAATAGCGCTTACTCTCTTTCCTCACGCCTATCCTGCTCGCTCCCCCTGTCTCCCTCTTCCACACTTGCTACGTAGCGAGCTGAGTTGCGCCGAATAGAGCCGACCTTAGGCGAGCTTAGCCGAGTAGCCCAGAGACGGAGCGTTATTCTGAGTCGAGCCGACCGGGGACGATGCACAGTGCACAGAGCTCTTGCGCCTCGATTTGCACGCGTGAGATTTTGGGCGTTTGAGAGGCCCTGCCATAGAGAAAAGACAGGTATTGTACAAAGAAAGTATTGTATGTCGTTATTAATTTTTGTCATTACCTTCTTTTTTGTTCGTAGGTGAAGTCGGTGCTGCTGGAGTCCCAGGAGGTCAATGAAATGGACGATATGCGCGATAAGCGGAAGGCACGTTCTGCTGGGGATGTTGCCATGCACATGGTGTACTGCACCAAACAGCTCTTTGTGCCTCCGTATCTTATATGCACTGTGCTTACCTGCGTCATCCAGTTCGGCGTCATGTTCACGTAAGAGGTTTTCTTTTGACAGTAGTAAGATATATAGTTAACTGCCTATTTAAACGAAGACTAGAACAGAAATATGTAAGGAAGTGAAAACATTTTTCGTCAGTAAAACCCAATTTGTATGAAAGATCCCTTAATGGATCCGTGGTAGTATCTGCCACATGATTAAAAAATAGCGGGTTCAAACCTGGCAGAAGTTTCAATAATCCTGTAACACAGGAAAATGTTTCCTACTCTGTAAAACGGGGTTTAATTTTGTGTACATAAGGAGTTCTTATTTCCTGCTGCCATTTCTTGATGGATACAGTACTTTTGTATCCATCTCTTGGCACAGGCCAGAGTAAAGTGTAGCTTTCACCTAAGTCCCAGTCTCATCCATGGCTGTGACAATATGGAAGCTGCTGGGGTATGGGTGGTGCTGAGTAATGACATTCAGAGCACGACTAGTGCATCTGAGTGTTATGAAAGGTGTTGCTCATAGGGTCAGTAGTGTTGTAATAGCACTTTGTGGCGCAGTGAAGAAAGCAATGGCAAAGTACCTCACTCCTTGTCTTGCCTAGTACGCCTCATTTAGGTGCTGCCATTGGTTTTTGCGGTTTCGTTATAACCGCATAACCTTTGGTGGTGCTATTTGAGGATCCAACCAGCCTCTGGGCTGATGACATAACAGACAGACAGAAGGAGTTTTTATTCTGATCCTCAATTATGAATATCCTAGCTCGAGCTTCTCGGAGGCTTTCTGGGAATTTCGTGACACCTAGGGATTATGAGGATATCAGATTCTAAGGCACCAAATTTTAAGTGTAGGGTGCCTGGAAGTGCCCCATATATATATTTCATTTCTATATCTATAGATCTTTAGTTCGATTTATCAAACAGACCGACTCGTCAATATCTTAAATTTTCCTCAACAATTGCTGTGGACGTGATGTTAAGTATTAATTTGTACTTTCAAAAACCTTTAACTCACCAGACAAAAATTACTCTCTCCTGGAAAAATCATTACCAGCTTCATTTAATACCGTGTAACTCCGCCTCGGGACTTGATAACCGCCTGGATTCGGTTGTGAAGCGAATCCACAATGTTGTGTAGGTACGTCGCATGCAGGTTAAGCCACTCGCTGGGGATTTTATCGCGCAATTCCACCAAATTGCGGGGATGTTGATGTCTGCGTTTCACCCACTGTCCCATATGTACTCATATTTTCAATGGGTTCAAGTCAGGTGATTTTTCAGGCCAATCCAGATATAATGGGGTGGGGGAGTTTTAATGAAACCCGTCACATATACGTCCATCCCGATTAAATTTGCTGTTGTATCCTGAAAATCGGGGTATCAGCATACTCATCATGCACATGTAGACAGAAAGGCAACAACTGATCAACTAGAATATTTAAATTTCATGCTGGTTCATGCTATTGGTGAACTCAGTGAGTGGGATCAATCCCTGATACGAAAGACACTCTCAAAACATCACAGATCCACCTTCGGCTTGAACCTGACTTTGGCCACATCCAGGATCAAATGCTACATTTGGCCTTCGGTACACTCGACGACGTGCGTCATTGGAATACAGGCAAAGACGTGATTCGTCAGACCACATTATGTTCCGCCAGTGAGCTACTGTCCACGTTCGACGATTTCTAACCCATTGAAGACTCGCAACTATATGTGCCTATGTGACAATGGCGTCCTGCAAGGTGACAGACTCCAGATGTTCGTTGCATGCAGTTCCCGTCACAATGATCTCTCTGACAGATTGGAATGGACCTTCATTGACTGTATGCAGCAATTCCTATCGGGTTTGGAAAAGATTTTAATTCACAACCCCCGAAATGCGTCTCGGGCCCCGCTCAGTCAGGATCGTTTTCCGACCACAATTCTGTCGTCTTGTTTCGTGGCCACGGGTAGTACATCACTGCTTGTAGACACGTTGAACAGTCCGCCGCGAATCCCCAACAAATCCAGCAACTTCACGCACGGTATGACCATGGACACGGCCAAGCACGCTTATCCATTTATGCCACTTTGTCCACATCCTTACATCTACCCATGTCGACGTAGACCATCCTTCTGAGCGTGCACACTGGAGTGTCTAATTTTTTGTCCGGTGAGCTTATTATGCCGGGCTGAGTGTTTCAGATGGTTGAGGCGCTGGCATTCTGATACCAACCAGGCAGGTTCGATTCCGTCTCAGTCTCGTGGTATCTGAAGGTGTCGGTAGATTTATTGGAATATAGAAAAGCTCCTGCGGGACACAATTCCGGCACTTCGGTGTCTCAGAAACCATAAAAGTAGTTAGCTGGACATAAATCTCTTAATATACTTTATTATTAACTAATATTGAGCCTCCATGGCTCAGACGGCAGCGCGTCGGCCTCTCACCGCTGGATACCGTGGTTCAAATCCCGGCCACTCCATGTGAGATTTATGCTGGACAAAGCGGAGGCGGGACAGGTTTTTCTCCGGGTACTCCGGTTTTCCCTGTCATCTTTCATTCCAGCAACACCTCTCCATTCTCATTTCATAGCATCTATCAGTCATTAATAAATCACTTTGGGAGTGGCGACCCCATCGTACTAATAGCCTATATAAGATTCATTCATTACATCCCTGAACCGGTCAATGACTGGAAAACAGGTTGTAGGTTTTCATTTTCATTAACTAATATTATGTTGTAAGTTAGTCTCGGTACGTTGTCACGGCCAGCCCCTGCATTCGTGAGATCGTCGTTTCGAACCCTACCCTCGGCAGCTGTGAAGATGGTTTCCCGTGGTTTCCTATTTTCGTACCAGTAAAATACTGGAATATACCTTATTTAAGGCCATTGTCACTTTCCTGTCATTTTTAGCCCTGTTCTGTTCCATTGTGGACATAATACCGCGCTGTGTCGGTGCAAAGTAAAACGGTTGGCAAAAAAGAAACAAAAATAAGAACACCTCCACCCCAAAACAACGCCCTCACACAGTGGTGCATGCAGCTCGGGAGTACCGGGAAAAGTGGCGAGCCGAATGTCCTCGGGTACTCCCGGTACTAAAACACATACGCAAGAACAAAATCGAATTTATAATGCCCAAATTGTTATCGTCAAGGATCATAATTATTAATAATACTACAGATACGTTTTCACAATAGTTATTTATTATTACGAACATATAGCGTAGCAGTTGTAAGGTATAACTTTAATTTCCTTTAAATTACATACTTTTATATAATATGTACAGTGAGTCACAATGAAATTCATACACGATCGGGTAATTTACTTTGTTCCGTTATGAACAGAAAGTTCGGTGATTTTTTTCATATTTTTATGTGCAATGTAACGTGTATATCTTGAATTAGTACATCACCACTTGTTAGTTATCTTGTCCACAAATTAACGCAAGTATCTCTGATTATTTGGTATTATGCTGCTGCTTGAGGTCACAAGGAAAATCATACAGACGTCGACGCACAGGTATAAACACCGTACTATTATCTGTCAAGTGGAATATGGAACGCAGGAGACACCAGTTTATCGTCAAGGGTTGTGAAGTAAAGATACGTTGTAGTGTAATAATGATCTGTCAGAGAGGCCCGTCTTCGAAATGAGAGAGGGAGAGAGAGAGAGAGAGAGAGAGAGAGAGCTGAAGATTTTTAGTTATAAAGCAGGAAAATTAATGGGAGAGAAATTGACGAAGTTGTGAACAGACGCCATTCAATTGCCCAATGTGTTAGGTAGGTAGGTAGGTATAAAAGTAACAGCTTTGATTCCACAGATGAGCGTTAGATACTACGGGAGGTTGAGAAGAATCCAGTGATTAGTGCTCCAAAACGTGCTGTGATGGTTGAGGAACATACAGGGAAGAAAGCCGATCCAGAAACAATTAGGAGTATTAACAGGAAAAGTGATAGGCATGGAAAAGTAAATAGTAAAATACCATTGGCCAACAAATTGAACAGGAAGAAGAGGCTGCAGTTTGTTAAAGAGCATATGAGAAAAGACGACTTCTTGAAAGCGGTAATGTTTGTAGATTAAAGAAAATTCAACCTCTATGGATCAGATGGGAAAGTTACTGTCTGGAGAAAACCTCATGAAGAGCTAGAACCTACCAATATGCGTCCAAGTATTAAATACTGTGGAGGGAAGTGTCAATGTCTGGGGGTGCATGGCAGCTAATGGTCTAGGGAAGTTGAATTTCTTTGAGGGGGCAGTGGGTAGAAATATATATTTGAACATACTGAATTTACTTACTAGTGCTCAAAAACTTGGAATACATGAACAATACAAGTATTATCAGGATGACAACCCCAAGCAAAAAGCTCACATAGTGAGAATGTGGCTCAAAGTGCTGTCAAAAAGTGCTGGAAAATACAACCTCAGTCACCAGATTTATATATTGGAGATAACTTGTAGCATCACTTACAATGGCAATTAGGAAACATAAAATTTATAACAAAGATGACCTTAAAGCTGATTTATGCGAAGAATGAGAAAAAATTATTCCATCATACTGTGAGAAATTGGCACGACCCATGCTTGCCCGTTTGAGACATGTTAGACGAGCCCAAGGATACCCAACAAAATGATGAGTTTGACGGTAGTTGTATCTTATTCTGAGCTTCAAGGACCTACAATAGGATGTAAAGAGTTCCACTGTGATCTCCTTTTGTGTATGGTTCAGAAAAGCTTTTTATTTTCCTTTGTTGATGAAATATATTTGTTAATTTTTAATACCCGTCTGGAAAATTATGCATTGGTTACAAGAGTAAAAACCAGTATGAAATTAAAAATATATATTTGTTGGTAAATGCTCAAATAATTATATTTATGATGTATTGGTATGAGTTTCATTATGACTTACTGTATGTAACCTTGTATTTTATGGTTAGATGGAAGACAGGGCCTAATGCCCTTACTCTTACCAGACAAAATAAATCTAATCTAAACATGATTTTATAGATTTCAATGATGTTTGGCTTGAGTTACATAAAAAATGTAATTTCATTTGTTTGAGCAGGTACGCTGGTTTCTATACTTGGCTACCGGATCTACTGAATAGAATGGCAGAGTTCTACAACACATTCCCCAATAAGACAGCCACTTTCTGTGGGGCAATTATGGAATTGGAACAGTTCTCAAAGGACCTCTATGTAACAAGTACGGAGCCTTTTGTCGTGAAACGTCTTATGAGCACACTTTCAAATGTTAGTGCAGCCGGGAATATTGGCAAGAATCGTGTGTTTCTCAACAGAACGATTGACATGAATAACACTGCTGTAAACCTCACGAGTCTGCTCTACACTGTGGTAAACGGAACATCAGATGACAGTGCTCCAGTGAACATGACAAGAAATGGTGCAGTTGCTTTGAACGTCACTGGATATTCATTAGACAATATGAAGGCCCTCTCTCCACAGTGCCCAGGTGGCTTCGACGAAAAAGCTATTATGGATACGCTTTTCATTGCTGTTGCATCTGCAGTAGCGTACATTTTTGTGGGACACATTGTGAGGTTCATTAGTAAGAAATGGATACTAGGTGAGTACGTTATACCACAAGCTTCATTTTTTTATTTTACGAATCAAGCATTCATTAATTCTCTAGATGTCCAAACTGAAATGTATTCTGATATAAAGTGTACTGACTTTTTCCATGTACCTATATTTTGCTAAATAATAAGAGAGTGTATTTGCGATCCACGGTACTCTGTTCGGAAAAAGAAGTTCCCTTAAGTCGGTCTGTACACCTTGTGGGTGGAAGATGCAGACGAAGTATACACCCACCGTATCGCAGGTGGTGACTAAAAGGGGTGACCAAGGGATGATTGAATTCGAACCGTACGACTACTTGTAATTAGTACCATCAAACGAGGAACACCATGAGTGGTCTTTACTTGCGAGTACTGAACCATACCGCACATTGCCTGGCGCCAATATACACCCTTACGGTAACTTTGCATGGGAGACCCAAGCATAATAATGCATCAGTGTAACCTGACAAACAACCACAGATGATACTATCTGGAATGGCGGCCTTGACTGCCAACACGGGGTTTGAACCACCCTCCTCCTACTCTCTGTGCTGGCCTCGGCAACTTGAACACTTGGGGGATAATTTCATTCGTAAAAAATAAAAAAGACAAATCCTTAAGATGTGAAAGTAGGATTTCTGCGTTCAATTATATACTGCATACTGCTTAGTACTGATAGAAATGACAAGAATCATGTAATGGGGACACGAATTGTGACATACGAAAAAAAAAGAACACTGCCGGTATTACAATAGTGGTGGAACGAAGAATATTAAATGGACTCGCCTGAAGGGCATTCACTGATCTCACTCAGCACAAGCTTCATTTACCAATGAGGTTTAATCGAAGTCCGGCGATTAACATCATCTAACTTGCCATCGTTAATTTAATTGCTTCGGTCGGTCACCACCGTGTAATTTGAGATGATGTCCCCTATATAGTACATTCTATTCTTAGTACGTAGTTAACTGGTCCCTATGTATTAAATACATAGCATGAGGAAAATAATTACATAACAATAAAAAACACAACACTGAGCTGAACTCCCTGGACTATCGGTAGCTTACACCAAGACAGACAACGCTGAACATCGGTTCTGTTCGAACTCAAATAAATACACACTATATACTGAACACGACCATATGTGCACTTTATCTATGAATGGGGTCATTCCTGTAGGAAAACATGGATATCACTTTCTTCCGCCCCCGGCGAATGCTTAATGCAAGCTTGCGTATGCCAGCTCATTCTGACCTGGGCTCGAAGCGGGCTCCTTCTGACTGAGAGATACATATTGGAAAGTCCCTAGCTCTCCCTCGCCTAATACGAGACATTGGGGGGGGGGGATATATAATTATTAACTAGCATCTAAATTATCGTCATATTAACATTTACCACAAGTGTTCTTAAATCGAACCATTTAGAAAAGGACGATGTAAAATCCAAGAATCCATAGCTTTTAACTACAATAACACCGCACACCGCACGCCGCTCTCCACATAGGGGAGAAAGAACGAAAGGAAAATATCTATTGTGCGCGACTCGGTCAGCGGGACGGCCCCTCCCATTCAGTGGTTGCAAGGGTCCACCACCCTTCATAAATACAGAGGCCAAACACTTATTAGCGCATGAATTCACTTATTTTATATCACCGCAGAATTACCAAGGAATTATTTATTTGTTCTCTATTCTCTTATTCTTCAAGTCGATTATCTAGGGGCAATACAACTTTCAGATTCCTCATTTCACATCTCATCGTAGACTATTTTTGGCGGTCGACACTCTCATTACTTATCATGCCGCGTATCCTAGTTCCTTGGGCATAGGGCTATCATTATTCCTTCCTTGACCCTTCATATTTCTCTTCGCTCACCGAAAAAATTCTGACCACTCTTTCAAGCATCCGGTACCACCGCACTTCACACCAGTTACGGACAAAAAGAACACTCCAGACAGATTCTGGTAAAACAAGCAACAATTAAGGAGACCTTACATATTGTCCCTAACATGATTTACCTAAAACAACACAGTTTGTATCTCTGTCAGGACTCTTCTCTCTTGACGTTCATGCCTTAATAGTCCGTATCAGCTAAGCATGCATTGTCTAAATGCCCCGTGAGCTCCCCACATATTCTCTACAACCACATTGAACATTATTAGCAACTTTTTGGACATGGTATTCCTCATTCATCACTCACTATAATTTTCAACCCATCTTAGGGGAACTCGAAATACGCTTCTATCCTTATTTCTCATAGGATATTATCGACAATAAACTACTCCTCACGAAAAACTTTTCAAAAGAAGAGAAATTGTTTGTCCGGAGAGTTAGCTCTCTTAATGTTACGTTAACATGGCAAGAGAAAAATCAAATTCCATATTAAGACATGCGTTATTTTCAGCATTTATATATTAATAAAGGAAGCCCTACATTATATTACTCCGGTTATGCTTTATCGCGCTAAGAAATAAAATGACACCAACTCATCTATATGGTGATGGTTTCTCTTTCCAAGAGTAACCTGTGGTAGCGTTCTACTCGTCCAACATCTCGGCGCTGTAGACGAGAGTATCAGCCTTCGACCTGGTCTGCAACAGTCAATCATCCTGGTTGGCCCGTTCAACTGCTACAAATCTTGAAGTAATCCAACTGGGATCAGGTCCAGAACTCGTCACACGTACCCTTTGTGTACGACACATACACAGAATGTAGACAAGGTTTTCCCTTATGTCGGCAGGTCACTCTAATCAAGGGCGGCACACATTACACAGCGAGTCAGGTGACTCATAATGCTTGAGGAACCTTGTTTTGTAAAATTATGTCATGTAAAGAAAACTAGCTGTTGTACAAGTCGTTGACAGACCCCTGTGGGTGGGGGACGCAGATGCAGAATACACCCACGTTATCCCGCGCCTGTCGTAAGTGGTGACTAAAAGTGACGACGAAGGGATGATTGAATTAGAACCATGAAACTATTTGTTATTAGTACAATCACGCGGGGAAAGCCATGGGTCGACATTACTTGCGAGTAGTAAGACTATGTTAGGTACACAATAGTTTTGTGATTAGTAGCAATAGAGGGTGAATCAGTATGGGTTTTACAGTACCCGTGATTGGTACCACTACACGAGGAACATCATGAGCTTACGTTGTCTGTGCTTATAACCGTTGGGTCTGCGTTGCCTGTGATTAGTACCCACTATGTTAGGGAAACCACGGGATAGTAAGAGTCCCTGTGATTAGTGCAGCTATGTGAGGAACAGCATGGATTTGGGTTGTCTATGAGTGGTGGCGTAATGTGAGAAACACAATAGGTCTGCGTTACCTGTGCGTATTAAATCACCTGTGAGTAGTAGCACAATGTGTGGAACACCCTAAGTCTACGTTACTTACGCTTAGTAACACTACATGAGAAATACCATGGTTCTTACTTAACTAGCGATAAGTACCATTATGAGGGGCCGTTGATCTGGATATTGGACCCCTTTAGACAACAAGCATAATCGATTTAGGGCTCTGATTTTGAAGCAGGCCATTGGTCAGTATGTACTATTGTTCGAGATAGACGAATTGCGGGTCGAATCCACTCATTTTTTAAAGTTCATAGTCATTGCTCGTCTCTTCCTTTAATTATAGTCAGTGGATTCATTTTGGAATAAATGTTAACTTTCAGTATTGTGAGCTGGTCCGCTGATTATTTTAAATTCATATTCATCCATTCGTTCTTCATCATAACGTTTTGAATTCTGATCAGTGGACCACTAAATTGTCACTACATTTCGTACAATTAGGGACCGATGGCCTAGATGTTAGGCTCCTATAAACAACATCATCATCATCATCATCATCAAGTTGGTCTGTTTTCAAGACGACATTTTATAAGGGAGTGAAAGCTTGTTCGGGTAAAGTAAATGAAATAGCGGGAATGACCTCAGTATAAACACCTGCGAAGATTTGCAGGGTAGCACTTGCTATGAGAAGATAAAGGTTCAGAATAACTGGATAAAATGTTTTTATAGAAACTGGCTTTATTATGGGTGTCATGCGAGGTAGTTCGTGGGAAACAAATCACTTAGGAAACTATTGGACTTTTTAAAATTTTTCCATCGTTTTTCCTGTTTTCTTTACTTGTTTATCGTTTCATTTTCTAAGGACGACACACACGACCAGTCCCCGAGCCAGTGGAAATAACCAATTAAGGTTAAGGTCCTCAACCCAGCCGGGAATCGAACCCGGGGCGCCATTAACCAAAGGCCATCACGCTAACCATTTAGCTATGTAGCTGGACATTTGGTCATGGAGGGTAAGAGAAGTGCCGGGCTGAGTGGCTCAGACGGTTAAGGCGCTGGCCTTCTGACTCCAACTTGGCAGGTTCGATCCTGGCTCAGTCCGGTGGTATTTGAAGGTGCTCAAATACGTCAGCCTCGTGTCGGTAGATTTACTGGCACGTAAAAGAACTCCTGCGGGACTAAATTCCGCCACCTCGGCGTCTCCGAAAACCGTAAGAGTCGTTAGTGGGACGTAAAACAAATAACATTGATTCATTGAATTGGTAAGAGAAGTACGGTGAGAATATTACATTCTTTTGTTAATGATTACAGCATAACAGATGTAGAAGTAAACGAGACTACTGAACTAGTTACAGTAGAGGGTTCTGGAAGCATTTGCTTCATTCACAGAGACTTGCAGACTGAACGCTAAACGGTATAGCAGTCTACAATGAAGATATGTATGTATGATTTTTTTTAAAAAAAAGGGGAGACAAAACTATAACCTTGATTGGGAGGTCGAGGTTACGGATCGTTGACCGCGAGGAACATCAGTCAATTTCTGCACCTGACAAAATGTTAAGGCAGTTAAAGCCTAGAATGGATGTGCTTGTTTTTATGAGTCAACTGGTCAACTACTATAGTTGGTGCATTCGCTCGTTGAATAGTGATATTTTAAGGACTGACTACCCTAACACACACAAACTGAGATTTCGATGATGGTCTCATAACACCCCCTGTAAAGTACAGCGTATCAGGAGCACACACTGATATGTTCGTGCTCATTATATGGAATCTGTGCCGCATTACAATATTGAGTAATATGATTAAAGTGTTCTTAGCAATAATTAAACATTCTTCAACTCGCCACTCAATGTATTCGATAAAATTATATTCTTTAACATTTCTTCAGTTCATAATACATTGTATGACACGCCGGCGTGACCAAGTGTCGTCGCACAAGAGCTCTAGCACCTTAAAGAAGCCAACGAACCTCCATTGTCTGTAAGCCTGAAAGGGAATGTGATACCGCGGTCATGTAGGATAGAAGAAAATGGTATTTCCAAGGCTTTCGTGAATGCCATTTTTGACTTACTCTAGGTAGACTCTGATGGTACATTATAAAGTACAATAAATTTTATAAGGAAACACAATGAGTAAGAATTCCTGAACGGAGGTCAGAGTACATAATAGAATGAATCAAAACAAACACACTAACTAGTTATGTACTTCAATGTTTACAAACACTCGCTGAGTGCTAGATGTAGATACGAGAGCCATGATTATTTCTCTGATCATCCGTGTGCAGCTATCACGCATACGTTTAGACATCACGCGTGCGACGTAAAGCAAAACGAGAAACGTTGACTTCTATTCCTCAGGATTACAACAGAACGTTCACAGCTGTACCAAATTAAAGCACATACACTTCCTATTCCGTATAACTTTTCCTTACATTAAACAACCTCCGATGTGTCTGACCTCAGCTATGATTGGACCGAACAAGAACTAACCGACTGTGCTGCTATTATCGGGCAAAGTGTCTGAAAAGGTCATGAACATAACTTTATATTGATAAAATAGAAAAATCCGAGCTAAGCCAAGCCATATCCGAACAGCCCGCGATAGCCCTTGAGGATGAGAAGATAAAGGCATCCACTACCCTTAACTTCAGCATTAAGGGGGATGGCTGGTTTTTCCCCCAGGAATTAAGCTGGCAGTAACTTATGGTGTAGGCTGTGTCAATTTCGGGACCTTGATACACTCCAGAAGTGAAAAGTTCGTTTCTCAGTTCCTCAACTTCCTGACGGTAAATTGACCAACGTCTTTACGAGTGAACCAAGCACGCTTTTACTGCCCCTCATAGGCAGCTCTTTTGGTCAAGTAGATCAGATGATTGTTTAAAACCAGAAGATTTCAGAAATATTTCACGGGGGTAACACATTTTCTTACTTAAATTTAGTGTGTCCGACTCGTTGGCTGAATGGTCAGCGTACTGGCCTTCGGTTCAGGGGGTTCCGGGTACGATTCCCGGCCGGGTCGGAGATTTTAACCTTCATTAGTTTATTTCAGTGGCTCAGGGGCTGGGTGTTTGTGCTCTCCCTAACATCCCTGTAACTCACACACCACACACAACACTATCTCCACCACAGTAACACGCAGTTACCTACACATGGCAGATGCCGCCCACCCTCATCGGAGGGTCTGCCTTACACGGGCTGCACCCGGCTAGAAATAGTCACACGAAATTATTAAAATTACATTTACTGTGCTATAATTTATTTCTATGGTGAGAAATAACCTTTTTATTTGCAGGGTCAATATTGTAGGAGCCATATCTGTCATATATTTATACGTGTGTTTTGATGCTAGCATAGAAGGTCATAATAATGTTTATATGCAATCTTATGTTAAGCTCATGAAGCAATTTGTATGCGTTTGTCATTCTTTCAGAAGTAACACTCATAATTGAAGTCCAAATAATCAGAAGAAGTCATGTCTCAGGTTGTAATATGCAATTGTTTTATACAGTCTATCTATATTGAAAATATTCTTCAGTACTTTATGTTCTAATTGTTCAAGCGGGTGTTCTGTTTCCAGTGTTCACACTCCTCCTCTCTGGAGCGTGTGCCGTCGCTATGCACTTCACCACAATCCCAGTGTTAATTACAATACTCCCAGGAATCATCATTGTGGTATCAAGCATTGGCTACAGCGTCGTGAACGCCGTGGTTGTGGACTACTTCCCTACCCAACTCAGGTCAGTATACAGCTGTAAACATATAGTAAAGAAGTAGTCCTGTAGAGTTCAAATATTCGTGATGCACGTACGTGAGGACTCGGCCAAGCCTGCAATTAGTATCATTCTGTGTTTCTGTGGTAGGCAATCCATAAAAAACTGTTTCATGAGTTGTTGTTTGATGACATATTCTTGCAAAGCATAAATTTTCATCAAGCGGAATAAAGCTTCATCAACGACGAAACGCCATACCATGCACCACCCGTAGTGCAGCCTGAAGTCGCGCACTGACAATTTATCTTCTATTTTCTCACTCTAGAAGCTGGCTACTAATTTTTTTGAACAAGAGCAATGTGAAAATATGGGCTCAATTTTCGCTACATTCCTGGTAGCTATCCTAACTGATAGTGACTTCGAGATCGTGAAATCGATTCTTTCCAGTACACACGTCGATGGCAGTTTTGAAAGGCTAGAAAAAGGAAGTGCTATGATAGTTTGATTTTGGAAACTCGCGACACAGCTCAGAATGATCGGATGCTCAAGTGCGAAAAACTTTGATAAAATCATTGTTAAATGGGAAGAGACCAAGTCTCTGAAACTGGTCTGTAGAGTGATCTTTCACCATGACCTGATCCTCAACACTGACGATGGGGTGACTGAGGATATGGATGACCGTGGCGTAACACACATCAGACACATTACGTGCCTTCATTGTGTTTTCATTGTCTCCTTCGAATTGTCTGCTTACCGAAGAAAGTCAAGGTAACAACCTTTCGTTGCGACATTACATTCTACCTGTGATGCGATCGCCAGAGAGTCGGAGACATAATGTCTTGTTCGACCAACAAGTCTCCCTACGCTACTTCTGGTAAAGAAGCCCATGGCATGGGGCAGTGCATAACTCCAAACATATGCAATAACTTCCCTGGTCTTCATTATCCTCAGATAAAGTGTTCTGTCTATTTTAATGAGAATAAACTGCAGGAAATTATTCCCCTTCCTGGTCCTTCATACCAGGAAGTGCACTGTAAGTTAAATTCCATGCTCCCTCAAAGCAGATCGATTACAGCATTGTAGCCCAGATTAATGAAGTACGTGATTTATTCCATCTACACCTGCTAAGATCCCTGCACCCAATTCGGTAGTTGCTCCAGTAAAGAACGTCGCAAAGGGTAAACGCCTGATGGTGTGATCTAACCAAACTACTAAGGCATCTAAGCCGGTAGAGAACGGAAGCAGGGCCAGGTCCTCCTACCTTGCAGGGTCAGGGAAAGCCTAATCAGTATCGGCGGAGGCAACATTGTCAACTAGGCCTGATAATATCTCTCACTGCCAGACTAAACTAGAACAGAAGGTGGGGAAGAAGGGGCCCTTCCTCTTATCCCCTCCTACGAAAGAAAAATCATACCCCATCCGGAGGGTATATCTCAGTGCCAGCTGGAGCATTTGCAGCAAAGCCAGTGCGTTTCCCTCGTAGGAGGATCCCCCGCCGCCGAAATGGGCCTCAAAGGGCTTCTGGGATCCTGTACGAAATCTCATCCGGTGACGAAGTGAGGAACGTTAAGGGTTCGCCTCCATCCTCGGATGCTTACGGAAGCAGATTTTAGGTTAAAGAGTGACTTGCCGCTTGAAACATAATGCAGATAAACACAAACCTACAATATGGGACTGTCACAATGGAACTGTGACAGCTGGTATCTTACTGAGCTGCGCCGGCTAATTAATTTGTTCGCGCCGTGTATAGCCTGCATTGAAAAAACTAATCTCCGATCAGATCAAAATGGTCTTGATAAATTTTAGTCTATACTCAAAATAAACAGATTTTAACCAGTCTTCCAGTGGCGTTGGTATCTTCATCCATGCAGATGTCTATAGTTCAACTTATCCATTAAGAACAGAGCTGGAGGCAGTCGAGGTACGTTTTTCGAAAAGCTTCTCAGTATCAATAATATAGTTCACCTGAGTGACCGGTTCCATCACCTTTCCTTCTATTGGGTAATTTCAGCGCTCATCGCCCGTCATCGGGCTCTGAATGGCCCTCACAAAGACCAAGAGAGTTGGAGGACCTAACAGGAGAGCAGGAATTATACTTTTTAAATGTAGGAGAACCAACTTCTTTTAGCGTAGCGCATGCGATATATTCCCCGCTTTGACGTTAGTATGTGCTGCCGTGCGCTCATGAAATGGAAATTCATGAATTAAATCTGGGATTCTGTGTGGTCCAGTGTCTTGTATTCTGTGAAGGTATGTGACCATGCTAATGAAGCAGTTCCTAATAAGTTAAAATAAATCAAATATGAATCAACAATATAGTCAACATTGTTTAGTACAAACCCAATAACAGAATTTCATTCTATTTTCATAGTCACGGGACCGTAATTTATGCACGATAGTCGCTCTACAAAATTTCAGCGTAAGAAGTTTGGTAGCAGTATGACCCGTTGCAGTCTGTCGATACGTATTTCCTGCAGAACACCCTGATACAACGTATCCACAACTTGTTGGCCGGGTGATGGAAGGTAAGTCCCATTATCATTCGTATGGTTCCCAAGCCACACGGTATAGTGGAAAACGAGCTAGCTGATACGGCTGCCAAAGCAACAGCCACACTACCCTTATTACAAAACATGGATCCCACTAATAAAATACCGGTGAGTTCATGGTTGAGATTTTTGGTGATGTCTCACTGGGAGTGCCACCACTCCTTCCAATAGGCTGAGAGTTGTTAAAGGAACAGCGAAGGTACGGAAGAGTTCCCTTCGGGTGTCCTGGAGGGAAGTAGTGGTATTGTGCAGTCTTCGGATCGGCTGTGGTACAGCGATGCACTCCTTTGTACTGAAGAGAGAACACCCCCCGGTGCCCATTTAAACGCTGTACATATCCTTACAAAGTGCGGGGGCATACCATATTTGGGCTGTAATCTAAACATTTCGAGCATCATATCCCTCATTTCATGTGATGACCACCAGTCGGTAACCTCGTCATCCTTTTTATTAGGTATTGTGGTAGTTTTTAATTGTTCCTAACAGAGAAATGTTTATTTTAGTTATGTCTTAACTATTATTTTGCTGTGAGCTAAACTTTTATTCTCTTTACTTTGTTCTTATCTACTAGTTGATTTTTTTTTATCTTTAGCGTTGAGGTTGTGTATATTTACTGAACGAACCAACGAATTCCCGCAAATACAGGTTGCCACAATTGACAAAATATAGCTTATCAAGGTACAGGACATTTCTGTCTTAAAGAAAAATAGTGGTGGAAAGATTTTTTAATTTGCGGAGGCCCGAATGAGCGAGATTTCGGAATGTTGTATAGATCCACATACAGTACATGGTCGTGGTAACAATGCTTTTAATGCTGTTCGTTGGCAACTTGAACTTCTTGTCCAGAATTCCATGAACAAGGCGGATATAGTGCCACGAGCTCCAATAATTAGGACGCTAATTTTTTTTCATTCAGCTGGTACTCGTACTTCTTTAGAACGGTATGACAGAGCGAGTTTGCCGTGTGCTTAGGGCTGCACACCTGTGAGCTCGCATTCGGGAGATAGTGGGTTCGAACCCTAATATCGGCAGCCCTGATGAGAGTTTTCCTTGGTTTCCTATTTTCATATCAGGCAAATTATCTTCAAAAGTAGTTACATCAGGTCTTCTCATTCTGCCTGTCATAGACAAACCATAGACTCCTTCATGTACGCGGATGTTTTTACTGCGGAGTTCTTTTACAATCAACGATCTAATCTTGTGGTGCCGTGAGTTTCTCGGTGAACGTGAGCCAGTGTTTCTTTCTCTCCGGCGCATCTGAGACAGGGGTTTCCGTCCTCAGTTCTCTCCAAAGCAGTTCATATTACACATACATTTAATATCATATTGATTGCCTCCCGTTATTAGCTACAAGGAAGCCTTTGGTGATGCCTAATCCAGTTGTTGGCTGGAGTGTACTATTTATAGAGCTCTACACCAATCCCCTTCTGAGGAAAGAGCACCAAACTGTCATTTCACGACTGCTTAGCTTTTCACAGATTTTTGTTAGATTTGGAAGGCCAATGTCTTTATTGAAGAGTCTGTTAAAATCCGTGATGTTGAAATGGCATATGGCTTTTAGTGCCGGGGGTGTCCCGAGGACAAGTTAAGCTTGCCAGGTACATGTCTTTTTTGAAGTGACACCCGTAGGCGACATGCGCGTCGTAATGAAGATGAAGTAGTGATGAAGAGGACACATATACCCAGCCCCCGTGACAGCGGCATTAACCAATTATGGTTAACATTCCCGATCCTGCGGGGAATCTAACCAGGGGCCCCTGCGATCAAAGGCCAGCAGGCTAAACATTTAGCCAGGGAGCTGGACAGGGCCTGTAAACAGTGCATCGTTTCGGATTGCAAATCATGCACTTTTAAAACTTAGCTGTTGCTGGTTCAGTGAAAAGTGTTACTTGTTGTAGGTGCAAATTCCAGGTTGCTTTAGAGTCTCAGGCTTTTGAATCATAAATCAGAATGTAGAGTATGATCGGGTGTCCGTACGTAACTGTTAAATTTCCTTTAGGGAAGTTTTTATAATTTCGTCAGTCGCGGCTTTCAGGAAGTTAACCGGTAATCCGTCTAATTTCAGCAGTCCGAAAAGCATATTGCCGTTACGCCTAGGAAAAACAGCTATGCGATAATATTGCAGCATAGAACTCTGACCAGAAAGGTTCTGTCATCTGAGATTCAGTATTGCATCAACTATATCAGCGAAGTTCCGTTTTAACAAGAGATTTGGTACAACGTCTTTAGTAGGAATGATTTTTTCAGCCATATCAAAATTAGATGACCAGTCGTATATTTAACACCTATTTCGGGATGTTAGTTTATTCACTTAAACAACGCAGACAGTGAACAGCGATTATTATTATTATTATTATTATTATTATTATTATTATTATTATTATTATTATTATTATTATTATTATTGTCATCATTGATATAATAATTGCTCTGAGCTCAAGCCTTATTAACAATTCTTCGCCATTGTACGATAGATATTCTGAGCCGAGATCAAGATAAGTTCTTGTTTTCTCGGTAGTTGCGTTTTCCTTCTTTTGGCACTCATCAGCCTCGGATTTGTTCTTCCAAATTCTCGAGCTACTTCTGACATTGCACTGATCGTGTTACTAATTCTGTCTTTATTAATTTAAAGCATATGCCTGGCCGTTAGTATTTTCATATTTGTATGCCTATTGCAGTTTCTGAGTAATTGTACAGTAATTATACTCCCCATCTTTCCTAAGGTTAGAAGCTCACGATATTATGAGCCACTCTCTATGCACCTCAAGTAGAAAAAGAGTGAGTTCAACTTGTCATTCTCTGAAGAATAAGCGTATCGAGTAAATAACTGAAGGGCAATAAGAACCAGAGAATGGACAGGTTTATCTGGGTAAAATGTACTTGATCGGAAGAGAACCACAGTTGACAACGGGAGGAGAGGATGAAAAGATGAAGGGAAAAACCTGGTACTTCAGACTAGTAGTAGTAGTAGTAGTATATTAAGCTGAGAGTCCCTTGGTAGCAGTAAAGATCAAATGGGGAATAATACTGGGATTATTAGACCTAACTATTAGTATAGGAGAACCAGAGGCTATTTCTACTTGTCGAAAAATGTGAAAGAAAAGGTACATGGAAGGCGGTTTATTACGACTCTATAGGTATCAGCAACGTAATATCACCAAGGTCAGAAGGGACCTAGAAGGAGGACAGATAGGAGAAATGGAGGTTTAGAGCATGACACTAGTCAATGAAAGTTATTTTAAACTCAACTGTGCTTTTAGGTAGCCACAACGACATCTCAAAAGTTGTAAAATCCCGGAAATGTTAATTTTTGTCATTTTCTAATTATTCTTTTCCTTACTATTAATTATTGATGCACTATTATATCCCGTTCCGTTGTTCGCACGCTATGTTTACCAGTCTGTGTGGTTCTTCACTGAGTATCCTCAAGCCCAAGGATTAGTCAAATACCCAACAGTTCCACAATTAGCTAGCATTGAAAAGCAGGTGGGAATCGAACCCGCCTCTACTCAGTTGACCTCCCGAGGCTGAGTGGATCCATTTCCAGCCTTCGTACCACTTTCCAAATGTAGTGGCAGAGCCGGGAATCGAACGTCACTGGAAAGCAGGTACGAACATAAATGAACGAAGGAATTTTCACCTAATGACACTTGTTTTCCAAGTGCTCTCGACGAACACTCCTACTTACCTCTCTTCTAATTTTTGTTTCTTTCCTCATTCCATGAAATTAGTAGCCTACCCGTTCTGGTTCCTTACTTGAAATTCCACTAAGTCTAACATTTTCCTACAATCATTCCTTTTTAGTTACTGCATCGAGACTCTGGAATACATTACCAATGGACATTCGGCACCTTACTTCCTCTCATGAATTAAAATCTGCCTGCCGAAAGTTTTTCCTGGGAACATGAAACTGAGTTGTGCCAGTCATTGTGTGTAGGTTGTGTGAATAGGTTTTCAAGATTTATTATTATTTATTATTATTATTATTATTATTATTATTGTCACACCAATTGCCGTACTGATATGTAGGCCTAAATTAGTCTTAGAATCATCTGTCCGTAGTATTATTTCTTTTTAGAACATTTATGTCTTACTTACTTGTTTACACTTTTAAATTTTATTGTTTATAGTGGTTAAGTGTAAGAGAGGGCCGTGAGCCCTAACTTCGCCACTAATGTAAGTCAGGAATAAATAAATAAATAAATAAATAAATAAATAAATAAATAAAGAATGAATGAATGAATAAGGTGTATGTGGAATAAGATAGATCGTCGTTGCGTTTTTCACCTTATCAGAAGGTGCTCCTCGATATATCTTTAAAGTCCAATGGTAAGCGCACACCAACCGACTCTACCTTTCACACCTTCATGTTATCAAAGGTACAAGTATTAAAACTTGTTCCAGCGCATACGAGAGGACATGGTGCATTATAAACACTAATCACGGGTTGATCTACTAACAAAGTAAAAACTCGATTCGAACATACAGTAGCCTTCAACTATTAAGTGACTAAATGCTTTAACAGTGTTTCATGCTGGGGCGCATTGAATATTTTCAGAGCCATGGCTGTCGGCATGTCATTGTCATCTGGTCGTCTGGGTGAGGTCGTCTGCAGCGTCATGCTCGGCTATCTTATTCAAGAACGATGTGTGCTGTTTGTCTTCCTCTTCGGTGGAATCTGCGTTGGTGAGTCAATTTCATATTTCACAGCTATACAGTAGACACAGGAAGCTGCACAATATGGGGATTTTCAGATTTTGAACCCCTATTGATAATGGCTTCTATTTGAAATGTTTCTTCTCCGAAGCTGACTCAGATTATAGTGTGTTAAAATAGTATTTTCTTTTTCTCTTTTTTATCTCTGGACAGCTATCCTCGGCTGGATTAATAGTAATAATAATTATTACACACGCTATAATAGACCACATGTAACCCCTCTCCTCTTTTTCTTTCTTTCTTTCTTTCTTTCTTTCTTTTCCATTATTTAACTGGAAATGAGTTTATTTATATGTTTTGTAGTTTTATGATGATGGGCTCAATGTCTGAATTTCTGTTTGTTTGTTTTTGTGTTATTTTTGTGTTTTGTTGGGTTACACTTTGTTTTATTTATCAAGAGAGAAATCTCTACTTAAGGTAAGGTAAATATCTAAGTTCCACCTCTGAGGTGTAGTGGTAAGTGTGATTAGCTGCCATACCCGGAGGCCCGGGTTCGATTCCCGGCTCTGCCATGAAATTTGAAAAGTGGTACGAGGGGTGGAACGGGGTCGACTCAGCCTCATGAAGTCAACTGAATATAAAGGGGGGATTGGATTCCTTTGTTAGCCATCCTCGAAATGGTTTTCCGTAGTTTGCCATTTCTTCTCCAGGCAAATGCCGGGATGGTACCTAACTTAAGACTACGGCTGCTTCCTTCCCTCCTCCTTGCCTATCCCTTGCGATTATTTCATCCCCCACAAGGCCCCTGTTCAGCATAGCAGGTGATGCCGCCTGGGCGAGGTACTGATCTTCCTCCCCAGTTGTATCTCCGCGACCCAAAGTCTCACGCTCCAGGACACTGCCCTTGAGGCGTTATAGGTGGGATCCCTCGCTTAGAGGTAAAAACTAACCCGTGGCGGGAGGAGGAAGGGGAAGGGGTGAACGGACAAAAAAAAAAATATCTATTCGATGTTACAAACCGAATTTCAATTTCCAGTAGTACAGGCAAGACACGTTTTAATGCCCTGGGACGGATGAGTTTCGAAATATTTGTCGTTCAACGCCTTTCCCACAGCGAATACATGACATTGTCCCGTAAAGTGTGGTGTAGTAAGGAATGGAGAAATAAGTCACCCGCGTTCCTCCTCCTGCTGGCCATTCTGTTTGCTAGTCGATGGTTGCTCGCTAACTCTTTCAACCAGCGCATCCCTACACGCTCTTACTCATATTTGATAGTATACGTTGATATAATACTGAATACTTTATCTTATAACACGGGTTTCTTTCAAATCCCTTCATACCCCATACATAGTCTTAAAATTTACCCCGTATATTGCCGTCGAATCTTGTCCATTTAAGCTTAATTCGTGGAACATTTTCGATACATTTGTCAGCAATGTTTGGAAGGAAAGTTAAATTTCTCGAACTGTTTCCAGCGATCCAGCCTCTGTTTTCCGATTTTGCTAAGTATTGGTCCCGTTTCCTGCACTCCTTAAAAATATGCTTGTGTTCAAAACAATACCATGACCGTTTTATTGAAACCCCTTTTCTCTAACAATAACTTTTCCTAGTTCTGGAAAATGTTACTTGTCAGTTTCATTTTGTCCTTGGTGTATTCAAATGTCTGCGTGATTAAAATTAGTCTTAAACTCACTTCAGAAATTCTAGAATTGAAAATAAAACAAATACTAAGGAAACTGATTATGATTGAGTTCCTTTTCGTAAGAATTGACCGTAGTTGAGCTATATCATTAACAGTTCTACTGTTGTGAAACACCAATTCTATATCGTCGCTGGAAAGGTAAAAGGTTGTATTCCACAAAGCTGCTCCTATCAATTATTCTCATTAAGATTGGTCACGCCTCCCAGCCACGTATTGATATGCAGTCCATCAGAACAAATTTTGTTGTGTTCATTTTCCTATGCCCATGTGTAAAGGAAAATGAACCTTACAGTACCGTACTGTAGGAATGTACGTTTGCATTACGTATTTGCGCACTCCTAGTGTACAATGCATGTAAGGTTCATTTTCGTTTAATCGTCGACATAGGAAAACGAACACAACGGACATTGTTCTGATGGACTGCGTATCCATATGTGGCTGGGAGGCGTGACCAGTCTTAAGGAGAATAATTGATAGGAAGAGCTTTGTGGAATACAACCTTTTACCTTTCCAGCGACGATATGATAACTTAGCATACAATACATGAGATATTTTCAGTGTTTTGTTTGCAATAATTCAATAAAATGCTAACAATATTTGAGCGTGTTTTGTGTCTGTTACACTGTATGTCTTTGGTTGTCTTCTAAATACGCATTTAACCTGCAATCGCTCGAAATGAAATTTACAGGGTTTTATTGTACGCACAATTGTTATTGGATACGGGAAATAACTTATTTTTATCCATAATATGTTCTGGGAAAGTGATAAAAAGCTCTATCACTTTCTCGGTTGTAGTAGTTCATCACCGGTCTATCATTGATTGATCTTGCTTTCAAATATCAAGACTATTTCAATGTTGAATTTAGGCTACAACTGGATATAGGCGACGGGTTTGTTTTCATTTCTACAAACAGATGGTGATTGTCGTTCTTTTTCTCTTTCCGTTTCGTACTCGCGTTTACTCATTTTCATTTTCGCGTACTTACTGTGTATGGGTGCATGCTGCTTCATAACCGATCTACTAGCTGAGATATCCGAGGTTGCCAGATGTAAATCAGTACGAAGACTAGAACCTGGTAGCCTAACATTATGGAACCAGCTCCTTGCCTACTGTGCTACGGGAATGCTTTTATATTTTTCTGGGTTATATGACGGTTTTACTGTGTGGAGATGAGAAGAATGCTAGAATGGGGAATGTGGCCTGCAAGCACGAACTTCCTGTTCTGCCCAGATAGATCGGTTACACGAAAACATTGACTCACACTTTGGAGTTTGCTGGATTAAAACTGACAAGAGCGAAGAGCTGTCAGTAGAAGGTAATATAAAGTCGCCTGGGTAGTAGCGGAGTTGCTATGGTAACCATTGCGTCACTGGCTCTGCTGGTGAGAACCCCTTCGCCCCGTGCTTCACCGGGCATGTGCATTCTTCTGATCTCCCAACAGTACCTGGTGTCTGAAACCAGTTACGCTAAAATCCCGACATTTAAAGTCCCGTAGAGAGAATTTCCAAATAGGTCTTAATTGTATATGCATGTAGTGCAACTTCCGGAAATATAGACAAAATGAGTGTCTACCTCACTATCGACTCTCCTTGAAAGTGAAGCTTATAATCATCTAGCTCTCCAGCGGTTGCAAGTCTTCTACGAAAGTTACTTTTTTTCAGGTGGGAAATCAAATCCGTATCTTTCCAGGGGGACCTCTAAGGCCTCGGTTTGGAAGCTTTCTCACACACGCGACAAACATAATACACCAGTTTGTGCACTCTTTTTACTAGCAGTCTCGCACGCTAAGTACGTCAGGCGCTTGAGCAGGATGTCACAAACCCACCTCACATAGAGCAACAATGATGGTATAAATAGATGTAGTAGACTACTGACATATTCCAGCTAAGTAATTAAGTACTTCATTCTAATATATGTCTTTCCAGAATGGACATAATTTCAGTTAATATGAAATTGGAGACATCAGTTACGCTACATAGAATTGAAATTGGTAATTTGTCGGTCATTGAAGCCTATGAGTTAGCATTTCTACTTGGCTATCCTGTTACTCCTAATTCACTGACTAAGCATGTCCATAATGCCATCAATGAGTTGCAAATAGTATTCAGAGCGTACTTCGATGGAGGCAAAGCAGTAATTACGGCGTATCGTCTCTTCAGTATTCTACAAATTGGTCATTACTTCAAAATGGTTCACGTACTGTATTAGGGTTTTCGATTGTCATCGTTCAGCTTTCGCATCTCTCTTCCTATTAGTGAATCTCTCTCTATCTCTCTCTCTTCCTGTGTGTGTGTGTGTGTGTGTGTGTGTGTGTGTGTGTGTGTGTGTGTGTGTGTGATACGTAGTTTTTGTTCAAGGGGCGAATGAATGGGAAGGGACATGAACAGTGTGAAGAAGAAAACTTCCTTGGGCTGAAAAGAGAGTGAATGGTAACCAAAGGAGAATATTATATAGGAAAGAAAAAAAAGAAAAATATTCCACAAGGAAGCTGAGAAATATTAGCCAGTCACTATTTTTGTGAGAAATCATTGAGAAGCACTCAATTAAAAAAAAACACACACCCGTGCGCGAGGAGAGATGGAGACACATTCTCCATTATAGTAAAGAGAGGTAAGGTAAGGGTTATTCTGCCCGAAGGCAGGTCCGAACCTCCGCAGAGGCGTTCCTGAGCCGGAGTTTACGTGCGGTAGGGTGGCCAGTTACTTTCCGCTACCTCCCACCAACAGCGCGTGGCAACCCATCCAACTCCTGACCACGCCCAATGTTGCTTAACTTCAGAGATCTCACGGGATCCGGTGTTTCAACACGGCTACGGCCGTTGGCTTGTAGTAAAGAGAGGGATGCTGAAATTTTCTCCTCCCTACATTCGAGAGACTGCGTGTTCAGATGGATGCTGAAATTTTCTCCTCCCTACATTCGAGAGACTGTGTGTTCGAACCCCACTGTCGGCAGCCCTGAAAATGGTTTTCCGTGTTTTCCCATTTTCGCACAAGGAAAATTCTGGGATTATACCATAAGGTCACGGCCACTTCCTTCCCACTCTGAACCTTTTCCTATCCCGTCTTTGTCATAAGACGTGTTTGTGTTAGAGCGACATAAAGAAACTAGTTAAAAAATTATAAAATAATTCTACATCAGCGCCAGAGTCACCACTTCGAGGCCTGTACACCTCAAAGCATAAAGTTACGTATTATCTTTAGAGACGAGCCTTACACCTAGGAATTTCATATTTCGCACCTTTAACTTTTCCATACGTTGAAGCCTGCGTGGCTCAGACGGCAGCGCGTCGGCCTCCCACCGCTGGGTTCCGTGGTTCAAATCCCGGTCACTCCATATGAGATTTGTGCTGGACAAAGCGGAGGCGGGAGAGGATTTTCTCCGGATACTCCGGTTTTCCCTGTCATTTTTCACACCAGCAACAATCTCCAATATCATTTCATCTGTCAGTCATTAATCATTGCCCCATAGGAATGCGACAGGCCTCGGCAGCCGGCACAATTCCTATCCTCGCTGCGAGATGGGGGCTTTATTCATTCCATCCCTGAGCCGGTCACTTTCAACTTTTCCATACGTTGTAAATTCTTCCTTCACCAATATGAAAACTCCCCGTCCTTTCGATTCCATCCTGTGTCTACGATACACTTCGCTTTTAGTGCCGGTGTGTCCGAAGACAAGTTCGGCTCGCCAGATGCAGGTCTTTTGATTTGACATCCGTAGGCGACCTGCGCGTCGTGATGAGAATGAAATGATTATGAAGACGGCACATACACCCAGTCCTCGTACCAGCGAAATTTACCAATTATGGTTAAAATTCCCGACCCTGTCGGAAATCGAACCCGGGACCCCCATGACCAAAGACCAGCACGCTAACCATTTAACCATGGAGCCGGACCCTTGACTATGCATTGAAAAGCCACATAAAATAACACAGAATCTTACATCCTTGCTGTGACGTTGAAATATAAAACGCACCTCTGTGTGTTCGAAATATTTCTGAACAAGAAATGTAACTTATAAATTTATTTTAAGTTCGGAATATAAGTCTGTTCATAACAATTTGCTTCTCTCGATTAGGAAAGTAAACTGAGATTTGTGTAAAACAACAAATTGGTAAGATCATAAAAAGTAACGAATGGCATCCAAAATGTTCGACATCACTACATAGGTATATAGTAATGAATTAAGTATATCTTATTCTATATAGATCGTTCATTCGTCCAGATAGCACCTTTCTTTCTTTCTTAATCCGTTTACCTTCCAAGGCTGGTTTTCCCTCGGACTCAGCGAGGGATCCCACCGCTACCGCCTTAACGTCAGTGCCTTGGAGCGTAAAACTTTGAGTCGGGGAGATACAACTGGTGAGGAGGACTAGTACCTCGCCCAGGTGGCTTCGTATGCTGAACAGGTGTCTTGTATGGGGGACGGGAGGGACAAGGAAGAGGAAAGGAAGCGGCCGTGGCCTTAAGTTAGTACCATCCTGGCATTTGCTTGGAGGAGAAGTGAAAAACCACAGAAAACCATTTCGAGGATGGCTGAGGTGGGAATCGAACACCCTCTACTCAGTTCACCTCTCGAGGCTGAGTGGACCCCGTTCCAGCCCTCGCACCACTTTTCAAATTTCGTGGCAGAGCTGGGAGTCGAACCCGGGCCTCCGGGCGTGAAAGCTAATCACACTAGCCACTTTACGACGGAGACGTGCCTAGCACATTTCTTAATGCGTGAAAATAAAAGCTATTCTTTATTAATTATCCCCGTCTAGAATGTACTTGATTTCTCCATTTAGTAGTTATGTAATTCGGAGTTAATATTGTACACTATTTCGAAATGTAGTCCTTTTTCTTCTGTAATAATTGAATAACCTTGATATAAAGCATATTTAATTTTAAATGTGAATACATAAAATTAATGCAACTAAAGAGTGAGTAAATTGTGGAACAAAATAAATAAATAAATAAATAAATAAATAAATAAATAAATAAATAAATAAATAAATAAATAAATAAATACTGGGTTATTTTGACACACCTAACCGTAACTCCAGTTTATATTAGCTTTTATTTTAATTGTTACTGACGAGTTTTATGATCTATGTTTCAGCATGTGGAGTAACATCGTTCCTCCTGCCAAAGAAAAGTTGATAGCGTCTGTGGAAGTTAGACAAAGTGTGGACGTTTCCTAACCATGGTAGCAATTTGGTCCAAAGCACATTGCCACATTTTGGAAGCTACCTATCATAATTCTAGATTTAAATGGAAATTCTCACCACCACCAACAACAAAAAGCGTTTGTTGAGAACAATGGGAATCAAGCCGCCGAACGTTATTTTTAAATGTCCTTATGATGGTTTTGATATTTGCCATAAGTATTGTTTGCTTAAAGTTCGTTGGAAGTGGCAGATGTGACAGTGCACTTAATTTTACACTTCTGTATGTAAAATTTAATATAATATTAAAGCACAGTCGTTAGAAGTAGAGCAGGATTTTCTCATCTTGCTCTCAATATATTGTTATTAAGATGTTACTCAATAACAAATATTAGTAAGACATTATGGAGAAATGTGATTTCTAAGTGAATTGTGTTTTTACTGAAGTCTTCGACTAGTTACTAGTCGATCTTAAACTATATTCTGTTAATGTACCTGTATATAGATTTAGGCCTTTACAAGAGAAGAGTCTGTTAGTAGTTGGGGAAAATTGAACCTAATAATGTACTGTTGTTTCTCAAAGCTTATTTCATATCTCACTGTGAGGAAGATGGCCTGGTTCTTTAATGCTATGTTATTTCATTGACATTTTACACCTTCGTATTTTTGTTTACAATGAGCAAAAGATGGTACTGGAACTTAAGGTCTTAAAGTGATTTTTCTTATTAGTTCATCTCGAAGGAAGCATCAGTGAGGAAGGTTAATAGTGTTTAAATAATGACTTGTATCCCTCCATTTGTGACTGCAGTTTAGAGTTCATTTGTGTGTCCTGGTTTTACATGAAGGACGTTAATATTTTCAAGGTTCGTAAGCTATTTATGATGTATTTCCTGTTGCAAAAATGAGCGGAATCTTTTACGAAAAAATCTGCTCCAATTGTACACCTCATCTTGTGTTACGGTAGTTCATAAGGTACTTTTTGTCTGACCTTTCAATATGTATTTTCTCAAGAAACACTTTACCAATAAACCTGCTTAGTTCCGTTAAGTTAAGAAAGTGATAATTAGCGTTATTGCAATTTGAACCGAATGTTACAATTTAAATTCGTTCTAAGAGGTTGGAAGCGCACTCTTTACTGGTGAAGTATAGATCAAATTCCATGTATTAAGTAGCCAAGAGATCTTTATAATGACGAATGTATTGCGTTCAGCGTCTCCGTATTCGGGGACTTACTGCACGTTTTTTCAGCCTACCAATATTTTGTCCCAGGGAATGTAAGCCGATTACCGGCATAAATTAAAGGTCTTTTTTAATTTGTCGTAGATTATCGAAACTAAAGGATGATAAAATAAAATAAATGTTTAACGCTCGTATAACCGGCATTTATCCTACAGTTATATTACAAATACACTAAATAACACCACCACTTCAGTTTAAACTCTATCGTAATCAGCAGAGAATCAGAATGTTAGGTATATAATATAGATATGGATATTATCATATTGGATTGAGCCAGATGACCAGAAAGTAGTCGTAGTGACTATCCGTAGGCTACTGAACCGTTTGTCTTTCAGAACTGCAATCACAGTTCCATGAAAACGTTTTCCCTCATTTCTGAAGTTCTACAGTTCATCCCTATTTTGTATGCATTCATCAGTTTCATAGCTTAGATAACCCAACTGTTGGTCATGATCGTTACGACGTAAATAACTTACGGTCTGATACCATGGTTAGCCGGTTCGATTCCCGTTGGTGGAGAAATCACCATCGGAATTTTGGGCAGCAGGATAGGAAAGGTGGGGGTATACAGTTTCTAATCACTAGATTACATGCCAAAAGCCTGGGTTCAACTTCATATCTATTCGCCGTGTTCATTGAAGTGAAGACATGTGATGTGGTTGAAGGTGACTCGCTCATCGGATGGGGACGTTAAACATTGTACATATCCCTTGGTGTTGTTCTACAGCAGTAACCAATGTGCTGACACCGGGTTTCAACTTCTCCCTACTCCATTATAACCACCACCATCACAATCATTACCATCCAGACGTGTAGGACGGCAATGGGGATATTGTAGAATGACTTGCACCAGGTCATCGCAATCATTACGGCTTGGATCGAAATCTGTGGTACATCTGGTGAGAATTAGCACTAGGCTGTGATATTTATTCCTAGCACATTGATGCTCAAAAAACCATTTTCAAAAGCAGCCATGTGGTATTCAGAGGAAAATGAAGTTGGCTTCTGTGAATAGCAGGAATATAGACACGAATGGAAAGAAATGTAGTCATGCGAACATTGTATTCTAAGATGGAAGTACACTTATCAAAGAATCGGTTGTTCTGTGGCAAATTGCCGATATGTAGAAAGATGGAGTAATCCTGATTATTTATTACAGTATTCATTGTCTAGATGTCCTAGGTTTCAACCTTTCCAGAATGAGCACTTAACGCAAGCTATAGAACAATGTTTAGTCACAGGGTAAACCAATTCAATAGCATAACATCTGAGTGTCTCCATGTTGTATTACAGAGTAAATAAGGTATTTTGTTCTATGTCACTGTAGCGAGACACTCTAGGTATTTTGTGCTTCTAATATGTGAAAATAATATGAATATAGCCTAAAGTATATTCTGAATTCTTCATGAGCTTCGCTGGAGTAGAAAGTAGCCTTTTTAGTTTTAACATCACTTGTATGAACTACATTTTTACGAACGTGCTCAGAATAATTTACGAGCCATTGGTATTATCTTGACACCGTAAATTCTAGTTTTCGCCAGGTTGAGTGGTTCAGACGCTTGTGGCGCTGGCCTTCTGACCCAACTTGGCAGGTTCTATGGTATTTGAAGGTGCTCAGATTCGTAAACTTATTCATGTCGGTAGATTTACTGGCACGTAAAAGAATTCCTGCGTGTTTAAATTCCGGCACTTCGGCGTCTCCGTAAACCGTAAAAGTAGTTAGTGGAACGTAAAGCCAATAACTATTATTATTATTATTATTATTATTATTATTATTATTATTATTATTATTATTATTATTATTATATTCCAGTTTTCAGTGACGCGGAACAGGTCCTCAGTCGTCAGCACATCTAAACTACTTTGAAGTAGTTCGTTATGTTTGAAATATACACCTTAACATAGCTAATAGAGATCCTTGCTTCCGTTTTTAGCTCATATTATCTATTACGATTTGGAAGCTTACGTTACAGAGAATGCCATCAATGAAATTGCCAGGTTTCACATACAAGATCTCTAATATTTAAAAATAAAATTTGATTCCTTCCGCACATACATTGGAACAACGCAGTTGATATCATGCCAGGCTTAGAAAGTTTTTATGATGAGAATTGAATCTGAATAACAGTCACTGGTAAGCAGCATTAGATCTACTCAGCAGGTACAGTATGTTCTTAAAGTTCGTACTGATTACGTGTGTCATAATGCAATGTCCTAAAATATTGTGCATAATACTGAGTAAATCAGTGATACAGCAGTTCTGCTGTTAGTATTGAAGTGTACCTAATATAAGAACAGCTGTCATTTTAATCTTTTTATTTCAAAAAATATATCTACAGTGTGAAAACATGTGTTCTTTCACAGAATTGTCACAATGCAATGTTAAATCAATAAAAGAATACCACCAAAACCAGAGACTTCCATTTCATTTTGTCAGGGTTCCTGCAACTATCATAGTTCTGAGTACTTTTTCAATAGTACAAGCTACTTTGTGTACTTTTTCTTTTAACCTCATTTCTGTGTTGCTCAATCCTAAAGAATCCATGAAGTATAAACAATGAGCTATTTTTTGCTAGTTGCTTTACGTCGCACCGACACAGGTAGGTCTTATGGCGACAATGGGATAGGAAAGGCCCAGGAGTTGGAAGGAAGCGGCCGTGGCCTTAAGGCACAGCCCCAGCATTTGCCTGGTGTGAAAATGGGAAACCATGGAAAATAATCTTCAGGGCTGCTGACAGTGGGTTTCGAACCCACTATCTCCCGCATGCAAGCTCACAGCCGCGTGCCGCTGACCGCACGGCTAACTCGCCAGGTAGCAATGAGAGTTTCAGCTTATTTGATGCAAAGAGTCTAACTCTCTAGATCAGGTTGTTTTCCATCTCCAAGTTCTCCAGCAAAGATCAGACTCTATTTTACAAACGAAAAATCTAGAGATATAACAATCTCCCTCCACATTACAGGGGTTGCAGCTTCGATTTCATCATACCAAATATTCAGAGAAAATGGACCAGTTAGGGCCGTTAAAAGTTCATCTAGACTGTATTACCGTATTATAAATGTAAATTGTGTTAATACATGTTTCAAGCAAGACTGATTGGTTTGAATGTGTGTAACAGCTAGCATAATTTTTGTGAGGTGGAGAGTGGGTGGTTCTCAGCGTTAGGTGAAACGAAACCGTTTGGATTTAGGGCTACACGGGAGAATATGTGTCTATTGCGTTTTTGCTAACAATTGAGATATGTATTCAATGTGTAGCCTCACTTGCGTAGTTTCATTTTATTTAATCTGAAAAGAAATTAGGGAGTTCCTTAGTACTAAATTCGACTTGAATATGTACCATAGAGGGGGAAGGGAGGAAGGACTCGTTCTACTGATTCAAGAAAGGGGAAACTGACTGAGCTAGTGCTAAGAGCGTATTTTTCCTTAGTAGGCTGAACATACTCATTGCTATCATGTTTCAATGATGTGTATTACTGCGTATGGGCTGTGATGTAAAGTATGTACCTATTCTATTCGTACGGACTGTTTGCTTTAGTACCTCAACGCACAGTCAGAAAATAATAAACTGAAAGGGATTTTATTCACTGAACATATATTCAACAAAGCTTCCATAAAACATATATCTACTGTATCTGTTTGCAATTATGTTAACAAAACATACAGCTTCTAATCAAGAAAAGCGCGCCCATAATCTTATCTTTCCTATTCGTACAAACAAACTGAACATTTGAAATAAACAAAAAATACAGGGTTTCTGGAACATGATAGTATCTAGTGGAATGTCCCCTATCTTTTATAACTGCATCATATCATCGCCGCATAGAATACACTAATTCCTTGCACATGTCTGGGTTGATTTTCTGCCATTCTGAAGAATCACACTTTTAAATACCTCCTTCGTACGCACATGTTGCCTACGGAGATTCCTCTTCAACGTAGCTCAAAGCTGTTCGATGGGATTTAAAACCGGGGACTAGGGAGGTGTTCTAAGCTGCTTAGGAATGTTCCAGATCAACCCTGTGTTATTAATATCCGCAGTGTGTTTTGGGTCATTATCATGCTGGAACATATAAACAGGTGGCATCCCTATTTTTTCTGCACTGTGATTCACGTTTTACCTCAGGATTGCATTATAGCCCTCCTTGTTCATTATTCCGTCAATGAAATGTATGTTACCCACACCTCTGGCCGACATACAGCCCCAAAGCATAACAGACCCACCACCGTATTTTACAGTTGGGAGTGTATTCGCCACATCATCGTCCGTACTAATTTTCATCCATATTTTGTGGATGCCATCTGACCCAAATAGCTTTATTTTTGTCTCATCAGACCAAATAATATCATTTTAGAATTCGTTCTCCTTACTTACATGCTCCTTAGCGAATGTCAGTCTAAGCCTTCTGTTTTTTCTACTTCCATATGGCCTTTTCCGAGGGATTATTCCATAGTACCCATGCCGATACAGGATCCGACGTATGGTGGATTTGCTGATCTTCTTTCCAGTTCGTTTCTCCATGAGTTGTCTCAATAATGGTGCACTTAATTTGGAATCTGACTTCATCAGCCGAACAGCAAACCGTTCTTCCCTTTTAGTTAAACACTTTCTCCTCGGTTTCCTTGGCGTGTTTTTAACAGTGCCTTTGTATTTAAATTTATCAACCACATATTGCACCGTATAATGTGTTATATTAACCAGCTGTCCAATCTTTCGTAATGAAAATCCTTTAAATGCCAATTAAAGTATAGTGTTCTTAAGCTCTGTCCTGAACTCTGCACTCCTACCTATGTGCACCACAGATACACCAGGAAGGAAAGTAACGCACTTGACCAGTCGTATGCCATCACTGAGATTTTTCCGTGCATCGCAAACAAACAGTGGGCATCATCCTGTCCATGTGTACGAATACAACTGGTACACGCATTTGTCGATGCCGGCACATTCATATCAAATATTCTTGCCTGTATGGAAATAAGTATGGTTTTCGCTAATGAATAATCATTGACAAACCATGTTTTTTCCCGTAAAGTACGTTTTATTTAAATTTTTTAATCCTTAATGTGAATATACGAGATTTCATAAGAAATTGAAGCCTGTACGAATAACAGAGCCACTTACTGTATACGTTTTAGTATGTTTCTCTTTTGTGATAAAATTCGCTAGTAGCTTATTAAGGGAAAAAAGTGTGGACTCTATTATGCAACGAGCCCCTATTCTCATTGTGGAATTAACTTATATGCTGTACTGTTAGAAATGCATTAAGGAGAATATCTTCTTAACATATATTATCTGCGCACTTTTAGCGATAGATTTGTGTACGGTTTTGAGGAGTAAGGAGGGAGCTCTCCCGGTTCCGTTAGTACTGCCAACTGAATGGAAATGAAATCTGAATTGAATCTATAATATGATCGATCGATATGAATTTTCTAAACCTTTGTTATCTCAAGCCAACAAGTGTGTCACACACACATTATTTAACCTTATATATCATTTCTCGATGCGAATCTTATTTGTAGAGTGAATTATATAGTTCAGCTTTGCTGTGTAAATAACAGTACTAGTACGTAAAGTGTACGCCAGATGTCGCACAGCGATGCATAAGCGATTCATAGTTTGTGTTTCAAAGGTTGCCAGTACGAATCTCGAAGATTGCCGAGGTCGACTGCTTCAGCACTAGGGTGTAAATCTATCGCTAAAAAGTGCGCAGATAATACATTGCAATTGAGAGAGATTCCGGGGCAATGATTACTTACAGTAGTGTATGACAACGAAGTAAAATTTAAAAAGCAGATAACAAAAACAACAAAAATACAACAAACAATTCAATGAAAACAAAATATTCGAAGAAATTACATCGGAAGAAATATCACGATAACAAAAGCATAATATAAAGAAGTACATTAAAACAAGGAATAACCTGATAATTGAAAATGGCAAATGAGTAGTGACACAAAACCATTAAAAGCAATCGCAAAGAATTAAAAGGAAAATTTGTGGAAAACAACTTAAAATATACCTTGACATGTAGCGAAACACAAGTTACGAAATATTTGCTTACAAGCAGTGTACCATAATAACAATTACAAGTTAACGCACATAAATTCGCACATAACTTAAATATTTCTAATGCCTAAACACTACAATTTACAACAGATTGACCGGTACAACGAATTATTACTAGCTTAAATTGTAAATGAAACACAATCGCATACCAATTCCTATATAGGCCTAATGTTATTTTTTTCTAATGCCTTAACACTATGATTTGCGGTGGACTGAGCTTAACGACACCATCACACTGAGATTCACACAAAATGTAGGATTCTGATGTCTATTCATGAAACACCTTACGTTTTTGAAAAACAAAATACTCTAAGGTTGCTGCAAGTAATACATTCATTGTAATTAACAATTCCGGATATTTACCGTAAGTTAGTTTTCTGCGGCTACCTCTTACTTTATGCAGATGATCGGTCCTGCTTATGTAAGGGCTTTCCTCGTCTACAGTTGAACTCTCCTCAAGCTGGTTTATTCGGATGGGCATTGTACATTCAACCGAACACAATTTGGCCGCTAACTAAAATAGAATAATCCACTACATCAGAGACTAACTAATCATAGTAAACTTGTAAGTACTGGCCATTAAACGGAAGCATATATTATATCTGGCTTGTAGATATCATTGTGATCCGATTTCTAGACCGAAGCATAACATATAACAAACGGCGCAGGAGATAACTTTCTAGACGGTAAATGAAGAGATATCATTAATAAAATACCTCATCGCTAAGTGCAGGTTATGAGACCTGCTTCGACGGTGTGGTGTAATGGCGTAGTTGGTAGAGGCATAGTATATGAGCGTTGGAGTATTAATTGCAGCGATTTGGGTCTATACAGTACTCGTTCACTATTTTCCCTTAAATCGCTAAGAACAACAACTTGTATATCAGTTGCCTTTTTTGGAACGCAATAACAATATTAACGCAGAGCAGTTATCTTACTTCTATTATTTAGTATCATTTCTCTGTAGAGAAATACGTACGATAGTATTTGGTCCATTTATAGCCTGGGTAAGAAGGTTAATATAGAGAGGAGTATTATTTCGTTCACTTTTGTTATTACCTACTTGGAGTTAATTAGATATATTATGTTTTAATGCATAAAACGTGTTAGTTTTTGTTAAATTAAGTGTAACTTAAATAGCCTCGTCATTGCTTCCTATGATTGAAAGAAATAGATAACAAGGATTCCTTTGTCTCAGCAGGAAGTATTTCGGTTTATATTTGGGCTGTGTCATTTAATTAATAGCTCAAGCTAAAAAATGACAGGATAATGTCAGATACCGTAGTGGACAGTTCAGTTTCGAATCCAAGTGTCTACATTTTCTGTGCGTTCCTTGCCTGTTTAAGATCCTTTTGCTGAATGATTTTGTGAATTCCTTAATTTATTCGTATAGATGTTCGTTCTTACCAATTTATAATAATAATAATAATAATAATAATTGGTTTTACCACTCTAATCTATATAAATAAAGTTGTAGGGGGGCCCGCTGTCTATAATTTATTTTGTTTCGCCAATTTTTCAGATATTTATCAGTTTTAAGTCAACTCAAGACCGAATAGGTGGTTTTTACTTTTCGTGTCTCTTTGTCTGGTCGTTCGTCTGCTGTAGCTCCTCATCTGAGGGCGGTGGTAGGATAGAAATCAGGAGAATGGAGCAGTTACTTGTGCACTGGTGAATATGATATGTCTTGAATAATTATTGCACACACGTACTGACTTAAGGGCTGGGAAGGTGAAAGAGATCTGAATTTTCGACTATGTCTTTTATCAGAGATGTCGAGTTGCCGGAATTTTATTCCACAGTATTTCCTTTACGTGTCAGAAAATCAGTATTGTCAAATCATATTCCACAATGGGAGGAGTACTTTACTCCCATACATTCTCATTAGGTTTGTGAAAATATTCCTACGTGCTAGGGTTATATTTTGTCATACTTGAAATCACCACACCAAAATTATATATAAATCCGTTAAAATATTTAAAACAATTTTCAATGTTCTCAGTTCTCCAAGAATGTACGATGGACTACTGCAGTCAAGGCAATCTTCTGATCGTCTGATTATCGAGCATCGTCGTTCAAAATATCCAAACATCGAGGTCGTTGACCTCAACGTGTTATGTAACGGATATTCAAGAATTAACGTTAACGCTCTCAAAAAGTGTTGATGTTGATGATGTTGTTGATGTTGACGTTGATGTTGTTGTAATGATGGATCAGTGACATCAACAGTGAATTCTTACGAAGACCGTACAAATTCCGGCTTATACTTGTGGAATTTCTAAAATGAAAAATCACGTTCCTCTGATCCAGACTGCCTGCCTAATTCCTGGGTGTACCGTAAACGGCCAGAATAGAGCTAATCACTTTATTCCACTTGGTGCTCAGGTTTTGGATAGTGCAAGGCTTTACATAACACCCTTCCAGGGCATTCATGGCCGGTACGGAAGTAGTTTTAGCTTTTGCTGGGACAGTCGACATAGGATCCAGCCTTGGCACAAAAATGGAGTGCCTATGACCACGCTATCAGCATTCACCTTAAACTACAAGCTTCCTGTGTTTTACTTAGTTATGCACCCTCTGTGAAACAATGGTAGAATATCGGCCTCCAGATCCAAGATTGAGGATACAAATCCGGCAGAGGTGGACAGATTTTGAAGGGATCAAAGGGGTCCATTCGACAACCTCGGCATGTAAAAGATATCTGGCGACACATTTGTCGTTTAGCCGACAAAAGTAATTAAAAAAAAGAACTCAGCAACAGGTTTCCCATATATAATTTTAATTTCTGTGTCACCCGGTGCAGTAAAACAAAACGTCGAAATAAACCTGCAGACAGCCTAACTAGCATAAAGTATAAGTGCCTCCTCACGATGTGCGAGGCTATAGGTTATTATTATTATTATTATTATTATTATTGTACCGGGCGGTACACCTCCACTCCGCTAATTTAAAAATTGCGCCAGGTGAAACTCCTCTGCTGGAGGAAGTCTGAACTTTATCTACGCTGTTAATTCTTTACCTTCTCAGAAGATGTCACCACGTGGAAAACTTTGAGTTTTTGAACTGTGTCATTTTTGATGTGTTTTGTTTCGCTTGAAGTAAGAAGTGTGAACTTTCTCTTCTAGAGGACACTACTGAAGATCTACTATAGTGCAACCTAGTGCGGAGTCAAAGAACTATTTTTTTGGAGAAAATTTAATTTCAAGAGTTTGTTCTTTGTTAAATTTCTTTCTATCATTGTTTAAGTTGGCAATATTTACCCCTTTCTTCCCCTTGTTATGAATGTATCCAATCCCGAATTTCTGCAATTAATTTCTATCCAATCAGATGTATCTTCCCCCAACTTTAATCTGTTGCGGGGTCCTATCCAATAAAGAGTTTGTGGGAGGGTGTTTTCTTTCCCCTAACGCCTAGAATCTTCCGCGAGAGTATTTAAACTGCTGATTTTTGGGTCTCTAGGCCACTTCTGTTCCATCTTTCTGTGTGTTAAGTACATAGCAGGGGGCAGGAAGCGCCTCTTTCTTCTCCAGCCGTTCAACACAAGGTAATGGCCGATTAATAACTTCTTTCTTTGCTAGCTCAGCAGTTTAACTTTCGGGGCGGGTTCTAAGCGTTCAGCCATGTAACCTTTTCCTAAAATGTAACTTCTCTTTTCATCTATTCTCTTGTAAAACGACATATTGGGATAGAGAGTGCTAACCCTCTCGAGCTCCCACTCACATTGTCTTGAGGTGAACTTATTTTCTCAACCTATTTTTCGTTAATGTAAAACAATTGTTCTTTTCTTAAGTCACCTCTTTAGCATGGGATTAGCCCTTGTATTAACGGCCTAGTGCCAAGTAGGTCTTAATCAAAGTGTATTAGGAGTGCAAGTTCGCCTCCTCTCAAATTGTTATTTTAGAGGTCATTTAATTAACCTGCTTTTCTTTTAATAGACCTCAGTAGATTGGGTATTTTACCCCTGTGTTTATGTCCGTTGAGGACAACTTGAAGGTGGAGTTTGGTGCGGCCTGGGAGGGGCTTAAATTTTGAGAGCGAGTGGCTCTTTTGAAAATTCTGGGTTGTATGCCTCATGGAGGTTTTTCAGTGTAATTTGGAGCAAGGGCTCCTAGGTATGAATGGGGTTTTCTCCCCCTCTGTTAAAACTTGTGTTTGAGGTAAAACTGAGCTGATTGCCCAAGCATTGTGAAGTCAGGGCGCGAAGCCCAAATTCTGTAAATATTGTAACTAACCCCTTTTGAATTGCTACTTTGTACCTGCCATGCTTGTTATTTCTTTGTTTTCGAAAAAAAAATATAACCTTGTTAACTTTTAAATTAATTTTACATTGCACTATAATTTCGTAGCTTGAAACCCATTCACACCCGCACCTTCTTTCACCTCTACCTACCACGGAAAAACACGGTAACAATTATTATTATTATTATTATTATTATTATTATCTTTTTGCTAGTTGCTTTACGTCGCACCGACACAGATAGGACTTATGGCGACGATGGGACAGGGAAGGGCTAGGAGTGGGAAGGAAGCGGCCGTGGCCTTGATTAAGGTACAGCCCCAGCATTTGACTGGTGTGAAAATGGAAAACCACGGAAAACCATCTTCAGGGCTGCCGACAATGGGGTTCGAACCTACTATCTCCCGAATACTGGATACTGGCCGCACTTAAGCGACTGCAGCTATCGAGCTCGGTATCATCATTATTACTGATATTATTATTATTAGTATTACCAAGAGAGTTCGCCGTGCCGTTAGGGGAGTGCAGCTGTGAGTTTGCATTCGGGAGATAGTGGGTTTGAACCCCACTATTGGCAGCCCTGAAGATGGTTTTCGAGGATTCTCATTTTCGCACGAGGTAAATATTGGAGATGCACTGTACCTAGTGATGGGCAACGCTCTCGCTCGAGACTCTCGAGACTGACGTCGCAGATCTCGAGTCTCTCACGAGAATCTCGAGATCGATCCTCCTGTAGCGCAAGCTGTGCGACGTACCAGTAACTACGACTGTAAACTTGATAGTATATCACTGGCAGTTATTACGTGAAATAACGTTCTCATATGAAAACGTGTGAGCCAATACATTTTGTCAAAAGCCTGGAAAAGTATTGCATTTTCAACTATGAACCCCTTAATACCATTAACTAAAGTGGAAACAGAATGTCAGTATCTTAAACTGTTCACGACTTATTTGGGGTTGACATATTAGGTGAAAAACAATGCATAATTTTTGAATAACTGTAGATAGGATGTACACCTACTTGGATACTAGAGGCGTGCATTATTCGAACCTGAGACGGCGAAGATGTGCTTTGCTATATACGCAACCCCCATTACACATGAGTTGAACGTGTAATCTAAAATGCCCGACTTTGCTCCAATTCTTTCAACAGGGGTGTTGGGCAACGCTCTCGAGACGGATTCTCGTGTGCTGCGAGCTGTGCAATGTCCCAGTAACTACGAGTGTAAGCTTGATAGTTATCATCAGCAGTTCTCACATGGAAACGTGTGTGCCGATAAATTTTGTCAAAATTCTAGGAAAGCACTGCATGTTGAACTATGAGCTCCTTACCATTAACGAATGTGAATACCGAATGCCAGTATCTTAAACTGTTCACGAGTTATGTCGGGTGGACTTCTTAAGTGAATAACCCGTATAATTTGTTAGTAATTTTTTAAGGTGTAAACCTACCTGGATGCCTCACAATCGTTGTCGGCAGGATAGTTTCTTGTGATTCAGACCGGGCCGGAGGTGTTCTGTGACGATTCCTCTTCATTGATATTGTGCGTTTGTAAGTGCCGGATCATCCCAGAAGTATTTCTGCCGATGTATTTTACTTCTTTTTATAAGCAACACAGTGGGCTGTGATATGCGATATCTCTTAAAAATAACCGCCATCCACGACTTACGTTGGGTTTCGGACATCGTCTTCAAGTTGTCGCGTACAATTACACAGTTCACATTGCACTATCATAATATATCGAAGTACCTACCTAATTATGACGCGAATACTCTATAGCATTGTAAGTAATTATTTCCTTCGTCACCAAAAGTATCGGTAAACACAAGCAGTGGTCATATGTTATTGAATGTGGGGTCTGATAACGATGTACACCTGCCTGTCGAAAGAATTGGAGCAAACTGAAGCAATTTAGATTGCACATTCCACTCATGCGTAATGGTGGTTGCATATGCGGCAAGGCGCACCTTGCCTCGTCTTGAGTTCGAATAATGCACGCCTCTTAGTATCAAGCTACGTATACCTACAGTAGCCGTCGGGCTCTGTACTTAAACAACTCATTCATGTACCTACCAGTGCATACAGTGCCGGAATGCGTATCTTTTACAATTATGTTATACTAGGTCAAAATAGACCTCGGTAGAAATGAACGCCCTAGTCGCTTTTTACGAAAATGAGAAGGCCCGTGGTTGGCTATTCGCATATTCGGAACAAACAACATTCAGCTCCCACTGCCTGTAGGCCTACTACACGCTGCTTGCCGCACAATGTGGGGACAACGCTCTCAAGATTTCTCGGAATTTCTCGCGAGAAATAATGCCTGCGCTAGTCTCGAGAAATCTCGAGAAATCTCGAGACCTCGTCTCAGGCTGCCCATCACTAACTGTACCTAAATTAAGGTCACGGCTGCTTCCTCCCCACTCCTGACCTTTTTGTATACCATCGTCGCCGTAAGACCTATTTGTGTCGGTGCGACGTAAGGCAACTTGTACAAAATAAAATTATTATTATTATTATTATTATATGATTCAACACTGAATTCCAACACCCTTAAGTGCCGCTGACCTCCGCCGAGATCGAACCTGCTATATTGCCTACAGAAGGATGTTTTTCATAGTTGCACCAACTCAGGCAGTTTCTTTGGTGGCGGGATAGAACAGGGAAAGGACTGACCGTGATCTTCATTAAGGTAACCTACACATTTGCCTGGTATGAAAATTGGAAACTTCGGAAAGCCGATTTTTATTGGTGATAGTGGGACTTGAACCTAAAACCTTCGGAATGCAAACTAACAACTACATGGGGAGAACCACAATCAACTCACCCGTAGCAGAAAGACAATAAAAATAATAATAATATAATACTATTACAATTAATAATTAATAATATAGTAATTATATTATTATTATTATTATTATTATTATTATTATTATTATTATTATTTATTATTATTAAGTCTCACTACCTGCTACGGTCTTTGAGGACTCCGACGAGCAGGAAATTTGTTCCTCTGGTGTACATTTACGTACTGGTAAATTTGTTGAGGCTGGAATTTTATTTCAACATTTCCAAATACTACTGCAATGAGTAAAAATCAATCCCGCCAACTTGGACTCTGAAGGCCAACTCTTCCGCCGTTTGTGCTACTCTATCAAGCGTCGACTACATTGACTACACTACATACGCTAATAAAGAACAATGTATAGATATTTGTTTCGTCTTTTGGCCGATGGCCGAGATGTTGGAGCTTTTTAAGCAACACCACCACCACCACCACCACCACCACCACCACTACCCTTTTTATTTGATTCAAACATAAACGAAATTATAATCCCTTGTAAGACTCGGCAGGTAATTAATGAATAGCACTTGTTGATAGAAAGTAGTTCATTTGCAACATATAAAAGCGGGCCTCTTTTAACGACCTTAGCCAGTTATTGTCGTAAACATGTTTCTCTGCGATCATCTCGTTCATGAGCTTTGGTCTAAAGTGAATAAGGACACGCTGCAAACATTTCCTCCTACGATGCACCATAATAATGTGAATAAAACAACGCTGTTCACGCTTCAGAAGTTGCATCTCTTGGAAGATGTATCAGCGTAACAGTTTTCTAAATCTACTGTGAATGCAAGTATTAAAGTGCCAATGTTCGTACCACACGAGCAGCAGGAATACAATGCCTGTGTATTTCGTACTAAATGAAGGGAAAAGAGGAAATATAAGATAGTGTTCCAGGTATGGGTTGAAGGATTCTCTTAAAATGTGGGCGATAAATAAGAAATACAGATGATAGCAACCCTGTATTCTGAAGTGAATTCATGACGAAACTCGAAGTCAAGATGTATTAATTCACCACTATCGCTGAACACGATGAAGAACTTTACAATTTATAACCTCTAATGTAATGAGTACTCTCCCAATATTTGTTTGAACACCTCTAGATAATAAAGGAAACTAGATTACTTACCTGAATTCGTGTTGGTAGTAGTAGTTTTCAAGGTAAAAGACTTGAAATTAATATTAGTTTACATGCCACTGTGGCTGTAATGCTCCTTTATGCAGCGTCTATGATAGTAAGATACATGTTTAAGAATGTATTTTTTCTTTTTATGTCACACAAACACATCGAAGGTTTTTGGCGATGGACGGATGGGAAAGGGATAGGATTTGGAAGGTAGTGGCCGTGGACTTAAGGTACAGCCCCAGAAATTGCTTGCACGGAAAACCATCTTCAGGGCTGCTGACGGTGGGATTCAAACCCACTACCTCTCGAATGCAATCTCACAGCTGACGCAATATTAACCTCACGGCGAACTTACTCGGTAAGAATGTATTTTTTTTTTGCTAGGGGCTTTACGTCGCACCGACACAGATAAGTCTTATGGCGACGATGGGATGAGAAAGGCCTAGGAGTTGGAAGGAAGCGGCCTTGGCCTTAATTAAGGTACAGCCCCAGCATTTGCCTGGTGTGAAAATGGGAAACCACGGAAAACCATCTTCAGGTGCTGCCGATAGTGGGATTCGAACCTACTATCTCCCGGATGCAAGCTCAGAGACGCGCGCCTCTACGCGCACGGCCAACTCGCCCGGTGTAAGAATGTATTAAAGTATTGTAATATTAATATTAGATAATTACAACGCGGTACGGCTGTGTAGCTCTAAGGTTCCATTCAGGTGGTTATGGATTCGAGATCTAACTTCGGCTAACCTGAGGTGGTTACGCATTTTCACAACAGGCATATTCCGAGGCTACACATTAAGGCCATGGCTACATCACTTCCACCTTTCTTATCCCAGCATCATTGCAAACCTACGTGTGTCCGTGCTACGTAAAACAAATAGAAGAGTTTAACTATAGCTAAACACACTATTACAATCTACATGCATCAAAAATGTTCATCACCCCTGTGTGTCATTTAACTCCGCTGCTCTCTTGGCCTGTCCCATGCGGGGTGTTTGCAAACATACAACTGCACGAACTCCAACCCTTTTGCAGAGTGGTGGTGGTGGTGGTGGTGGTGGTGGTGGTGATTATTGTTTTAAGAGGAAGTACAACTAGGCAACCATCCTCTATATAACACTAATCAGAGAGAAAAAATGGAAGGGGTCCGACACTTCGCAAAATGAAGATATCGGCCAAAGGCAGAAAAGGGCCACGAAGGGCATGAAAATGAAAGACTCCCTAGCCCTCGCAAACCTAATAGCTTCGGGGTCGGAAAAGAACAAGAGTTGACCAAGGGAGGTCGGATAGGATAGATGAAAGTGAGGAGCCTGGCACAAGTAAGTGGAAGAAATGCCAGGACTCAGCCCCCGTGGTCGCCAACCCATGCTCCATAGTTCAGAGCCCCTGGGGCCCCTTTCAGTCGCCTCTTACGACAGGCAGGGGATACCGTGGGTGTTATTCTACCGCCCCCACCCACAGGGGGACCTTCTGCAGAGCGCCACTCTCAAATGGTAGGCAGTATTTCAGTTGAAGTTGTTGCACAAGTGTGGAAGTATTATGAGCTGTTATCTAAGCAGTGTAGTGAACGTCTAGGATGGCACGACGTGTGATGTTAACGTGTACGCATCATCACATTTTGTCAAGAAGGGTTGTCATCAAGGGCAGATGCTCGACGGATGGACCATAATCGAAGTGATGTGGTTCGAACGTGGAAGCTATACAGGGAGACAGGAACTCGCAAAGGTCGTTAAAGACCTACCCCTATAGTCGATGACAGTTACCTTCGAATTTCGCCATGAAGGAAACCTGAACATAGCGCCACCATGCTAAATAATGATTTTCGGGCAGCCAATGTCGCCACATTTCAACTCCGTCAGAGGTTGCACGAGGCACAACTTCACTCTAGGCGCCCATCGCGAGGCCCAGCTCTCACACCTAGACATCGTGGGGCGCGGCATTTCACATTTCTAGTGAATCTGTAGCATACATGCCACAAGTATCTAGACAGTGACAAAATTAAGTTGATATTTTTGTCGGTACCAGGTCAGCATTATATGCCGATATCGGTTCAGCAAAAAAATACGATCGGAGACTGAAATGGAAGGTTTTTCATCACCCCTGTGTGCCATTTAACCCTGCTTCTCTCTTGGCCTCTCATATGCAGGATGTTTGCCAACATACAACTACACGAACCCCAGCACTCAACTCATTAAAATTCTTACTGATACAATAAATGTGAAAATATGTTTGGACGTTCGTGAAACTATTACATCTGAGCAACACGAGACCTGGACCAAATTTCACTCACAATTAGTGTTTGATCCGGACTAACATATAGAAAGTTTTACATAACGCTCCTAAACAGGCTATTCAGCGGAAGGATATGTGAAACAAATCAGTGCAAGGTGCACGCCTGGAACCCTGAAAAGTGAATACGCTGCAAACATTGTTGAACTTATTCAAGCACAGAGCCTTCAAAGTGAAAATTTCCTACAAAAACGTAATTGTGATTTTCTTCTTACCTCTGTTTTCCTGAAAAATATGGCCGTGTGTGTTCCGGCGCATGTTTACCCAAATAAACCAAAATAAATGGCTCATAGTGTCGAGATATGTGACGTCAATCTGGAGATTTTCGACCGGGAGCTTTTCCCATCACTAGTTTACACTGTAACCCTAAACTGAACACTCGAAGAGAAATGATATAACTGAGTGGACTGGAATATCGAGCCTGTCAGAGTTTCAAGTTAAGGTTGACACACACAGCCCACATGCTTAGAATATAGATTGTTCATCACAAAAACAATGGCCAATGACTTTAAAATGCAGTACTTAGCAGAGTCATGATAGCGCAGTTAGACGGTGGCATGTTGTATCTGCACTGACAAGTGCACTACAGCTGCAGTATGAGTGCGTCTCTTGGAGTGTTTGGTTGCGAGTTACAGTGTAAACTAGTGATAGGTAATGCTCTCACTCGAGACTCTGGAGGCTGACATCACAGATCTCGAGACTAGTGAGAATCTCGAGACCAGTTTTCCTGTGCTGCGATCTGTGCGACTTCCCAGTAACTAAGAGTGTATGCTTGATAGTGTATCATGCGCAATTATTGTGTGAAATAATGTTATCATATGGAAATGTGTGTGCCGATTAATTGTCAAAAGCGTGGAGAAGTACTGCATGTTCAGGTATGAACCCCTTAATAGCATTAACGAAAGTGAAAAAAGAATGTCAGTATCCAAAAAGGTACACGAATTACACTGACTGAGCAAATGTCATGGGATAGCGGACCACTGATGCGCAGGTGTGTTGTCTGCGTACCACACGCCCCCTGTGTCAGCGGCCGTTGTATAGGAGACCTTGTGAGCAGTGGCTGTGCATGTGACATGCGTAACATGGAAGGTCGTAGTGAGCTGACACCGTTCGAACGGGGTATGGTGGTCGGTGCCCGACGGATGGGAAATGCGATTTCGGAAGTGATGCGGGAATTCGAATTCGGGTTCACACGATCAACCGTGTCCAGGGTGCATCGTGAATGGTTGAATGCGGATGTCACCGTCCACAACAGACGAACGCCGTCCAGCCACCCTCGATGACCGTGACCGGCGGAATCTGAGACGGATTGTCAATTGTGACAGACGGGCAACCGTGCAACAAATCACGGCTCAATTCAACACAGGCCGTGCTATGCACGTCTCCCAGTGGACAATCCGTAGGAACATGGGTTCTATGGGGTATGGAAGCCGACGCCGCACACGGGTGCCACTGTTAACCCAACGGCATCGGGCACAACGACGCGCATTTGTCGCCAGTCGCCAGGGATGGTCACTGGAACAATGGCGTAACGTTATATGGTCGGACGAATCACGATTTCAACTGCACCATGCCGATGGGAGGCGCAGACCACATGAAGCGATGGATCCCGCCTGCCTCGAAGGTGTGGTCCAGGGCGCTGGTGTCTCTGTTATGGTCTGGAGTGCATTTTTCTGGTGTGGAATGGGCCCCCTAGTTGTTCTGGAAGAGACTTTGAATGGTACGCGGTATGTTGAGCTGCTCGGAGACCATCTCCACCCATTTTTGGCCTTCCAGCGCCCAAACGGTTCTGCGGTGTTTCAAGATGATAACGCGCCGCCACATCGCTCCCACGTCACCCAGGAATGGTTTCAGGAACATGCAGCGGAGGTCTAACGACTGCCATGGCCACCCAGGAGCCCCGATATAAACCCTATCGAGCATATCTGGGATGTCATGGAACGCAAGCTCCGTGCCATGGATCCTGCACCCATGAACAGACCATCATTGGCGGCCGCTCTGCAAACGATTTGAAAACTTGCACACATTATCACTTGTCGGCCCTACCACATGTCCAACTGGACACAATCGCATCCATGAATATGTGTCTCTATAACCAACTATGTATGCGACAGAAATTAGTATAGTTTCATTAACACAACGTGAGATCACTGTCTGTGAAATTAATACTGAATTTAATTTTTAATTGTAATGACATTTACTCCAAGAAACAGCAAAACGTAATGATTCCGAATTTACAACACTGTATATACAATACGGATAACCCTTTTGAATGAAGGTGGCTTATTACTAGCATTCTCTCCTTTCCTCCTCCTTAAGTTAAACAAAAACAAAATCTTTGGTATAGCTACGTAAGCTTCTTGGTCTGCAGTGGAACCTGAACCACAGGCGAAATTCTTCAATTTGAAATTCTCACATGTACTAACCGGGACTAGATCTAGGGCCATTTTACTGATAATCTAGTCATGACACACCCGAATCTTCACATTCAATTATTAACATTTCATGAAGATCAAGAATGAATATTATTTCGAACTAGCAAATGTAGCCGTGCTTCGCTGCGGTATTCTACAGTGTATACAGATATCGAAGTAAATTACTGTACATGTAGTGATAAGATTTCTATAAAAAATGCATGTCTCTTAGCGTTATCCAGAAACAGCAGGGGGAGGTTCCCATACATTGTTTGCAATGTAAAGTGCGAGTTGCGGAGTTGTGATGATAACGGTAGGCTCACTTGCCTACTGCCAATAACAATCGAGTAGGTAAATTTTCATTATAATAAGAGGCCCCATTACCTACTGCGCGGTTACAATCGATTTGGGGAGTTTTCGTTACAATGGCAGTCGCCCTTTCCTACTTCCAGACAGATTACACTGGAGAAGTTTCTACTATAATAGCAGGTACCTTCCCTACTGCCAGTCAAAATTGAATTGTGCTTGTTATAATTATAATGACAGTCCCCTTCTCTTAATGACACTCACACCGAGTTGGTGAGTTTCCATCATAATAGCAAGGCCACTACTGTATGCCTAATGCCAATCACATTTTAGATAGGTAAATTTGTTTATAATGGCGGGCACACTTGCCTACTCCCAAACACAATCGGTTAGGGGATTTTGGAACATCACAGCATGCTCCCTTGACTTCTCCCAGTCAAATCAAGAAGGGAATTAGTAATGAAAATGGTAGTCCCTCCTTACTAATGCTAGTTACAAGGGAGTTGGAGAAGGATCCCATTCCTAGTGCCAGTCAAAGTCGATGTGGAGAGTAATAATTACATTAGCAGACGCCCTCCTGCTGAGAGTCACTATCGATGTAAAATATTGATTGTAATGGCAAACACACCCTTTCTACATAGCTACAAATCGACTTCAATGAATATATATATATATATATATATATAGATCGACATACGAAGTATATGCATGTTTACAATATTGCAAACCTTCATTACAGATTAACTGCTGGTAAACGATACATCATATCGACAAACGGATTGTGCCATAAGATGCCTCATTCAGAGGTCTAAATGGCTAGTCTTAAGATTTTTTCTCTTGTATAATCCATTGATGGGTAAAATTGAGTTAGAGACGTTGAATAGGGTGAAAGTTTGGTATGGTTGTCTCACAGTGCATTACTTTTGTGTATGAATCTGACAGGTACAAACATAGAATTTGACTCACGTATGGATACTGGGTGGGCCAATATTCGTGTAGAATTAGATGATTCTATCTTTCATATAAGTGATTCGAACTACGAATTATACGTGCAAAAAGAGCAAAATGCAGCTATAATAGAGAAATTGAGACAAATCTAACATTTGAGGAATACAGATACGACGAAACGTCATAGGACCAAAGATGTAGATCACTCCAAATTGAACTGAGATTGGGCCACCCGTTTTCTGATACGACTGACCGTTTAGCCGCAAAATACCCCGAAACGAAGGTGTGCACCGTCATTAAAATTGCCTCCATATTTCGTTATTCTTCGGGAATAAAAAGTGAAATATTTAAAGGTCTTGGAAGTTTTCCGTCGGTCACAGGCTAAATCGTATACTTTTGTATAATTTCAATTTTCTGGCTCGTCTGGCAGATTGTGCCGCAATCTTGATTTTGAGTGAGGGGGGGGGGGGGTAAAATTAGGACTTTCAGGAAACTATAGCTAAAAAAATATGCAGATGGTCATTATTACACCTTAAACGGATAGCTGTACGAAAACTTCGCCATAACAGTCAATGCACAGATACACGCTCATTACGATTTAATTTATATAGATAGATAAGGAATCTGCTCCACGTAAAACAACTTTTGGGCTATGTCCGCAGGACTTAGGCTGCAAAACCGACCGTTCGTGATATCTCCCTTATTATTCCTCCTGTCGAAAAAATGCACATGAGAATGGATTTCCATCAAGATTGATCGATTTCCAGTCAGGCTGGTCTTGTAAATATTGTGGGAGAGTAAAATCACTGTTTCGGTTCCCTATAAACCCCAAGTCCATTCCGGGAATTTGACATGGTATGGATCTAAAAACTTACCTTCGGACAGGGGGATGCTAAATATGAAGTTTGGTTGAAATATCTCCAGTAGTTTTCAAGTTATAGACAATCAGACAAACTGCCAAACAAAGAGACAGACACCAAAGCTAAAAATTATGCGGATGGTCATTATTACACGTGAAACGGATAACTGTACGGAAATTTTGCCAAAATAATCAATGTACGGACACACGTTCGTTACGATTTTATTTATATAGATGACAGGCATACTTTCTCTTATTGCCAGTCACAACGGACTTACGCAGGTTTCATTATAATGGCCGGCCCACTTGCTTATCGGTAGCCACAGCCCTCTTTCCTATATTCAGTCATAGTGTAGTTGGCGAGTTTTAATTATAAGGGTAGTCCCGCTTGCCTACTGCAAGTCGGAATCGAGTTGAGGAGTTTTAATTATAAAGGCAGTTCCCCTTGCCTAATGCGAGTCACAATCGAGTTGAGGAGTTTTAATGATAGTGGCAGTCCCCCTTGCCTACTACCAGTCACAGTCAAAATGGGTAGTTTTCATCCTCATTGCTGGTAGAATTTATCAGCCCCAGTCACAGTCGAGTTCGTAGTTGACATTATAACGGCGGATCTCCTTTTCTATTTCCAGTCATAGTCGAATTGAGGAGTTTTTTATAATAGCATGCCCCCTTACCTACTGCAATTCACAATCGAGTTGAGGAGTTTTAATTATAAAGGCAGTTCCCCTTGCCTACTGCGAGTCACAATCGAGTTGAGGAGTTTTAATGATAGTGGCAGTCCCCCTTGTCTACTACCAGTCACAATCAAAATGGGTAGTTTTCATCATCATTGCTGGTAGAGTTTATCAGTCCCAGTCACAGTCGAGTTCGCAGTTGATATTATAACGGCGGGTATCCTTTCCTATTTCCAGTCACAGTCGAATTCGGAAGGTTTTTCTATAATAGCAGGCCCCCTTAACTACTGCAATTCACAATCGAGTTGGGGAGTTTTCATTGTAAGGGCAGGCCAACTTGCCTACGGCCATTCGCAGTCAATTTGGAGAATTCCCATTTTAACTTTAAGTCTTCTTCCATATTCCCAATCAGTGTCGATTCTGCCACTTTTCATTATGATGGCATGCCGCCATTTCTACTTGCAGATAATGAATAGTGGGCGAGGAAAAATTAAGTAACGCTGATGACCTTCCCATAATTCGGAGTCTATTCAGTTTATGGGATCAATTTCATATAATATTTCATCAGTACACGTACTGAAGCGAAGGAAGAACAGAGTCATTGAAGAACTTCTTGATAAACAATATTTCGTGTTTTATTTTTTGGTGCACATATAAACAGGGACTTGCTGCTGCTGACTCGGGAACATGCGACGTACAGTTGCTCGTGGGAGAAGCAGAGCGATCTGAGGTCAAGTCCAGCAATACTCCACGTCTGGCTTTGGGATTTATTAATAGTCATCGCAGAGGCTGACTGGAAACTGCAGAGGCTTGAACTGAAACGGGTAGTTGGTTGGGATTAATGGTATCCGCGGGATGAGAACTGACTGTCCTTCACCGCATCCAGTCATGATAGTTGCCTCTATCACGTGTTTGTGGAGGGCGTTCACCTGAAGTCTTGTCCCATTGCACAAATTAGGTGGGCTGAGGTTGCGCATGAGTATGATTGGTGCGCCGATCTTTAAGGTAATTTTGTGCGATGGAAGCCCCGGAGCCGTTACAGAATTCAGGAACTCAGGAGGATAGTGAACTGCGTCGTCAGAGTTGATTACTTGATCGACAGACGTATAAACTGTCTCTTCACCGTGGAACATTGTGAGGATAGTCGAATTAATGTACGCCGCTTCTTCATTAGTTGGAGTTAAGATCGCTCTGCAGCAGAGCCATGAGGTGGGTTTGCTCCTAATATTTTCTATGTCCGGGTACACCGACGAAATGAGAGCTTCAACGTTAGAAAGCGGCATACAAAATTCATCAGAAAGAGTAATGATCCCGTTACTATCTCCGAGTGAGCCGTTTCCAATCGACAAAAAACTTTCAGTAAAGGTATGCATGTTTTCATCACCTCCTAGATGTACCCTCATATTCTGTGTCAGGGACAGTTTTTTGATATTTGGCCAAAGTGATGATCTTCTTAGTGAAGCGTTCACTTCATCTGCTCTGCTACCTCTTGGAACAACCGGTAACGTTTGACGAAAATCCCCAGAAAAGAGGATAGGGACACCTCCAAAGAAGTTATCACTGTTTCGGATGTCCCGCAGCGTTCGGTCAACTGCTTCAATCGCCTTTCTATGAGCCATAGTGCATTCATCCCAAATTATAAGACTGCAGTCTTGCAGAACCTTGGACATATTACTTTGTTTTGTGATATTACATATTGGTGACTCTGTGCAGTCTGGATCTATAGGAACTTTAAACATCGAGTGAGCAGTTTTGCCACCGGGTAAAAGTTTAATACTTCTCTATATACTACAGTCCGCTCATCTGTAAGTTTTGGTTCATTTAATAGAACAAAAGACCTTAACGCTTCTTTATCGTAATTTGTTTCTCTGAGATAGTCAGCATTTAACGTTTGTATGATCTGAGGGGAAGGAAGGCCGTTAATGTTCAAAGGTTGACCGCCAGTCGATAGAACATATTCCTCAAGGTCTTGAAGACATCTGTCTTCCACATGGGCGATCATTTTATCAGCAGTACTGTCGTTACAGTGAGAAAGTTGTCGTAAGAAATCTTCTGCTAGGCTCTCCTTATATTTATTCCACATATTCAACGGATCACAGAGACTGCAAAATACTAACAATATACCAAAAAGCCGGCGAAGTTTTTCTGGGCTTTGTGAAACGATCGCTTCCCTCAGTGTGTCTTTCCATTGAGAGTCATCCAGGAGTAGTCCACGGGCTTTGCATGCACTCCGATATGTAGGATGAAGTATGCCATTGACGGTCCGAAGGTCAGTGAAGGAGGTTGGTCCCCTGACAGTGAACAGGAGCATGCGTAAATAGAAGCACTCGGAATTATTAGGATGGACTGCATACACTCGGCTAATTTCGTGCTGCTTTCTAACGCCCTGAAATGCCACCACAGGTACTCCTTTCTTTCTTCTTACAAAAGTCCCCTGCTGTTTGTTATAGGTGTAGTAACAGGGAACGTCTTCATACAACAGTGTCTTAGCAAAATCATCTGTCTGACATAAATTGAAGAATGCCATTAAGGTGGTGTTACGTGGATTTTTTACTATGTCTTTAGCCGTTTCTGCAGTAAACACAATTCTTTGAAAATTTTCTAGATGAACATCTAAATGCATTACTGGGGGATACCTTTCATGGATAGGAAATGAAAGAATTCGCCAAACTGCTTCTGAACTGGATATGTACCTTCCGCTCTCATACTGGCACACTTCGTCATTTTTGTCTTGCAAACCTAAGACTACTTGATCGCTTCCTTTGTTGATGTACTTACAGATGTATTTTATGGACTTAACACTGTTGCAGTATTTAACATTGATGTGTGTTTTGAATACCCTAGACAAAACAGGAGAGTATGGCACTATCCATCTATTATCCACTTCCATATCCTGTCCATTTAGCACAAGGCGTGCGGTGAAGCCACCCTTAGAAGGATTCCCGCGCTTGTAGGATGGATACCCATCGCTCCCTGTGACAGTTTCATTGACGAATTGTCGTGGGTATCGTTTTGAGCATCGTCCACCTTTCATACATGGTGAGCCTACGTTGAAAGATCCGCATGGCCCATGGACCATGTGACATTTGACTATGTTAAAAAGCTCTGGATCGTTATCTGGATCTGGAAGTTCAGCACTAATGACCTTATCAATATCGACAGATCGTATCTTGTCCTCAAGCCATAATAATATGTGGGCGTGAGGCAAGCCACGCTTTTTCCATTCAACAGAGTACATAAAACAAAGTTAGTAAGTCCATGAGGCATTTTAATTTCATGTGAAATACACGTGTAATAATGTCGTGACGATCATTCGCTGACTGACCATTGTATACGGCATTGCCAATTTCTTCCCATTATGGATTGGTTGTAATTGTAATGAATAGATCTGGGCACGAGTATTTTCGCACGTAACAGAATGCATCCTGAGATCGCTCGTGCATATATCGGGGTCCTCCTGTGAAAGTGGACGGTAAAATGACTAACCGTCCCAAATCTGCTATGTTACCCTCGTCCTGCCTCAGGGCGTCCTTAAGGTGGATGTAGCTCTCAGCCCTTAGTTCCCTTTGGTGTGTTCTGATATAGACTAACCTTTCAGTCTCTATATTTGCATACATGTCTACCCAGAACTGATTGGACAGTTGACGGTAACAATGTAAGTAGTTTATCTCTCTTCGTCTTATCATAATATGACAAGAATAAAACTGGAGAGAAGATATTTTCTTGAGAGGGGTCTTTAGTTCTCCGGTTCGTGGGTCTACGTGGTGCAGTAAGAAGTGGTAGCCATCATCTCCACGAGGGAACGTCAGGGAATATTGGAGAGCGTCGTATGATTGGTGGGTTTCAGATATTCGTCTCAGGCCCTGGTCTCTTGTCCGAAGTACGATGTCTCGCTCATCACATTCCTGCCCAACCAATAAGACAGCTATCTCGTTTGTTGTTGGCTGATTATAACAGCCTCTGTGCTCACCAGCAGGAACTCGGTCGGCGTGGATCACAATCTTGTGGGTGTCACCGTCCGGCATTGTCTCTAGAGTTGTCTTCAGTTCCTTGACATACGGGTTCACATCATGTAACATGCTCTGCAAATCATTAATTAAATGGTTTTTTAAATTTGGTATTATTGCTGTTCTTTGATCTACCTGTGCCTTGTGGTCTGCAATGAAATAAATTTGAAGATATTTAGAATTTTCATTGTTTGCAGGGAGTAGTGAACCTATTAAGTGGTATACTTGTCCTTGAATTCTGAATGTTGGCATATAATTCCCTTCCACTACTTTTGCAGCTCCGAAGCTTGTCATTTGGAATGCGCTGTTGTAGGCTCGCACAAACTGAAGGAAGTGGCGAGAGTCAGTATGTGTCCCATTTAGCAGGGAAATAAGAAGTTGCGATAGAGGAGCTAGAGGATTTAATTTAATTTTTCCGGAAGAGCAGCACATTCCTTCTGACTCTTGCTTCCATTTGAGAGCGGTACAGAAATGACACACTTTACTCAAAGTTCCTATATGGGCTCTTGAATGGTAGTCGATAAGAGGGTTATAAGCATATGCACTTCGCTGCTTTTCTTGCCAAGGGATCATATTAGGAGACCTAGATTCAACTGACGTAGAATATAATTCTCTAACATCGGCATGTCTCACTCTATCTTCATCTAACCGTCTACGATATTCATCGGTGGTCTCTGATGTGCGTCTTTCTGCTGCACGTTGTCTTTTCTCTTTCTGCTGAGTATTTTGCATTTCATTTAACGACGCGTAGCTACTTCTTCGTTGTGTTAATGCCTGAGAATATTCCTCCGCAATTAGGTTTTAGCGTATGAGGGAATGGTGCTCTCTGTCGTGTTCCATTCGAGCCCTCCGCTGATCCTCTGATTCTGTTTGTCTTACACGCCCCTGTCTAAAACTTTGCGAGCTGAGTCTGGCCTCCCGCTCAGAAGCAGTCTCCGAATCACGGTCAGTGGTCTTCCTCAGTCTGTCTGCATTGAGTCTGGCCTCGCGCTCAGAAGCAGTCTCAGACGCCCTAGATGTGGACTGGCGTGCTCTCTGTGAGCTAAGCCTGGCCTCGCGCTCAGAAGCAGTCTCGGAATCACGGTCAGTGGTCTTCCTCAGTCTGTCTGCATTGAGTCTGGCCTCGCGGTCTGAAGCAGTCTGGGAAGCCCTCAGTATTTTCACTTTGTTAGCTTTTGATAAAGACCGTCCAATGTTAATTCGCTTCCTAGCAGGCATGGTGAAAAGAACAGTCACAAAAGTGTCAAAACCCAATCAGTAACTCTGTAATGGGCAGCAAGGTGGATGTGGTGATGATTGTTTTTTGGTGGTGGCGGTGGTGCTGGTGATTATAGTTTTAAGAGGAAGTACAACAGGGGAACTATCCTCTATTAGCACTAATCAGAAAAGAAAACTGAAAGAGATCCGATACTTCGAAGAATGAAGTTATCGGCAAAATAAAGGGAAGGGCTCGAAAATAACAAAAACAGAAACCCCTCCCCGAGCAGAAACTGGAAAGGCAGGGTAATAGTCAACGAAAGAGTGGTGGTTGTGATTATTGTTTCGAGAGGAAGTAAATATACGCAACAATCTTCTGTTAATACTAAACAGAATGAAATAATTAGAGATGCGATACCTTCGAAGAATGAAAATATCGGAAAAGGAAGGGAAAGTCCAGGTTGAAAATAGCAATCAGCAACAAAATGCAAATGGCCGTATTGGCGATTGTTTGAAAAGGAAAGACAACACCTCAGCAATCCTGCCTTATCACTAATCAGAACGGAATTGAAAGAGATCCGATACTTTGAAGAATGAAGATATCGGCAAAAGGAAAGGAAAGGCCGCAAAATGCTTCGAAATAACAACCACAAACCCCGCCCAGAAAAGAATTTCAGACACAAGGGTTCCTAATGAAATTTCAGTAGCCGAAAATTTCGAAAGTGAAAATAAATTAACGTCCCGTCGCAACGCTTCTGAAACAGGAAACAATATTTCAGATATTTATAAACGCAACTACGCACATGTACACTCACATAGATATGTTACCAATCTCGATTAGAAAGTAACAATGTAATACAGAGAAGAGCTAAGCACCACCGGGGTTAATTCCATTAAGCAGTCAAGTTCCTTTTGCTCGGAGCAACGATTAACGACATGGATGATATAGACAGCTAAAACATACTCGTTACAGCGCCCCTCGCTGAAGCTCACCGAAGTAACTGTTGCCTGTAACTGTCATGGCGGCAGACACTTCATAGGTTTGACATTTGTATCGTAACATTACGCTGTAATGTTGGTTCCATGAGACGATATGACTATTTTTCTTTGGCAAAATGGTTCATTTATTTAGAGAAAGATTCCTCTGGCTTTTAACAGCATACCTTAAGTTTAATTCTCCTATCATTTATTAAATTTGTGATTGTTTCAAAAGGAAGGACAACTCCTCAACAATCCTGCCTTATCACTAATCAGAACTAAATTGAAAGAGATCCGATACTTCGAAAAATGAAGATATCGGCAAAAGAAAGGGAAAGGCCGCAAAATGCTTCGAAATAACAACCACATACCCTAAGTCGTCTTCTTATTTGTTTACCTAAGAGTCCCTGCGCCTAAATTCCTCCTCTGTTACCGCTTTCTCATATCCGTAACTCGTACCGTCACAATTTATGAAATTTGTTTCTTGCTAAAGTTCGTAAGGTGGTATGATTTTGTTGCTTATGGCTGTAATTTTTAAAAGTAGGTATGAAACAGGAAAAACATAACCCCATTTGTTGAGACTCAAGTCTCCTCGCCTTTGCTCTCGCTTGGTAAACTCTTGCTGTCATCCGACTCCAGTGTTATGTTTGTGATATCTAGGGAATTGGCTCAGTTTTAAGATTGAAACCGCCTGTGGGTGGGGGGGGGGGGGGTTGGTAGAATACATTCACATTATCCCCTGCGTGTCGTAAGAGGTGACTAAAATCCCCCCAGGGGCCCTTAACTTAGCAGGGTGGGGTCGCGACGACGAACCCATAGGTGAGTCTCGTAATTGCTTGCACTTACCTGTGCCATGCTCCTCACTTTTTCTATCCTATCCGACCTTCCCTGGTCAATTCTTGTTCTTTGCTCACCCCGACGGCATTAGAGCATTCGATGCCTCATTTCCACACCCTTCGTGGTCCTTGTCTTCTTTGTCCGATAACTTAATTTCGGAAGTGTCGGATTCCTTCAAATTTTGCCACTGATTAGTGTTAATATAGGATGGTTGCCCAGTTGTACATCCTCTTGAAACAAAAAGCAGCACCAGCACCACTCTCTTCTCTCATCCGACTTCAGTGTTCTTATGTTTGGCCCAGTTTTAGGATCGTATGCCGTTCCTGAGGCCAACCGAATGTGGAGGAATGTATTCAACAATTACGTCTTTCTGCGGGCAATCAATCAATCAATCAATCAATCAATCAATCAATCAATCAATCAATCAATCAATCAATCAATCAATCAATCAATCAATCAATCAATCAATCAATCAATCAATCAATCAATCAATCAATCAATCAATCAATCAATCAATCATTCAATTGCATTTAGGTCTGTCGTTCACGTGGCACATTCCCCATCAGTTGTTTACCTAGGTTCAACTTAACCTTTTCAAAGAAGTTGGGAATTTATGGAACGTTTTCGTTGATAATTTATTCCAATACTCTACCCATGTCAGTGAACATTTGTTCCAATGTGTCCTCGTGAATTTCAACTTCATGTTCGTATATTATGACGTTTTCCAGTTTTAAAAGGTATGCTCGAACTCTGGCATCTCACGTTTCCCTCTACTAAGAGCTCGAAACATACGACATAGCCGAGCATTTAGTCTCCTTACTCCCAAGTCTTCCCAGCCCATAGTTTGAAACATTTTCGTAACAATACTCCTTTGTCGGAAATAACCCAGAACGAATCTTGCTGCTTTCCTTTGCTTGTTTCGCAGATTTCGTATCAAGTAGTTCTGGTGTGAGTCGCATTCATTGGAACCATACTCTAATAATTGTGCTCTTAGGAGACATCTACGCGCCCTCTCATTTATATCCTTACTACAATCCCTAAATACTCCCATAACCATGTAAAGAGATCTGTCCAGGTTTCGGGATTAGCACTGACATACATACGGAGTAATTAAGGAAGAAAGTAATACAGTTAAGAATGTGGAAATTAATAGAAAATAGGATTATAACTGAGGACAGCCGGGTAGGACAAATATATAAATATATGAATACCAAGCGGATGCACTTGAAAATGAAATGTCCCTCAATAAATTGTGACGGTACGAGTTACGGATATAAGAAAGCGGTAACAGAGGAGAAGGGGGCTGGACTTTAAAAAAATTCAAGAGTATTACTTTTCAACTCAGCGACCCCGAAAACTATGAATTCGACACTATTCTCGATTATTATTGTAACTACCCCCCCCCCCCTGACCCTCTCCCTTAAAGGCGCTAGGGATGGCTTACCCCCCCCCCCCACAGTGATCGTCTCCCGATAGTAAGTAATACGTGTACCAAGTTTGGTTGAAATTGCTCCAGTGGTTTAGGAGGAGATGTGTCATTTACACACACACTTCCATTTCTATACATAGTAAGATTTTTACACTCGTACTTCACCCCATTTCCATCCCCGCCCAAAGGAGTCCTATGAGTGCCTTACACAACAGTATATTTTTTCCAGATATTAAGTCCTATTTGTACCAATTTTGGTTGGCAGCTATGCCCAAACGTACATGCATAATCTCACTGCTCTAGAATCCTGGAGCTGATGTTGCCATGGTTACGGCAGTTCATTCCTTTATCCGATTCCTAGAGCAGGGGTAGTGTGGTGTCAATATCACCGTAACGGTTGGTTTTAGGGCCTTAAAACATGGTTTTCGGGCCTGTAGGGCTTACCGAGTTTTGTTCTTTGCGTCAAGAGGATTAAATTGAGCTTTGTCTCGTCCTTATACGACAAATTCGATATTTTGCCTATAATAGTACAAGAGAAAATGGAGGAAAATCGTTTTTCCTATAAAACCCCCGTCTTTTCAAAGATTTTAAAATGATATGCATATCGAAACCTTCCCCGGGGTCAGTATACTGTAAATATGTTTTGAGATCTATCCAGCCGTTTCGACGTGATGGTGGAACAGACAAACAAACAGACACGAACAACTTTATTTATAAGATAAAACACGGCTTTATTGATCTAATTTAATGTAGGATAACCCAATGTGTACACACACACACACACACACACACACACACATGACAATGAATGACATTTCACCAATTAGTGTCGATTTACAAAGTCGCTAATTCTCACAACAGGTCTTCAGCTTTTTTCTGGAATGGACGACAGTAGGAAGGGAAAGTATGTTCTAAAACAATGGGTGCTGTGTCAGCATTTTCCCACGCTTTTTGGCGGGAAATTTGAAATTTTGCTCAGTCGGCAAATTTCTTTGGTGCGGCAAGGTCAGTGACCCGTAGTCAATGACGCCAAGTCAATGACACATTGTGATGTCAAACCTTACCTACGTGAGCAGGCCTAACCTCACGTAGGTAAGGTTATGACGTCACAATGACGTATTAACCTAACCTGCAACAACGGACGCTAACCTAACCTCATTGGGTTAGGCTAGGGACCGAGGTTTTGGTTTTTTTTTTGGGAGGTGGAGAGGGTCCTCCCTCCCTGGGGGCTATCTCCCATCCCCATACCAAAAATAGGGGAAGAGTAACACACACACACACACACACACAGAGAGAGAGAGAGAGAGAGAGAGAGAGAGAGAGAGAGAGATTGCTCTCTCTCTTTCTCTCTCCCACAGGATCACCCCCCGATCCTCGGCCAAAAATATTGTCGGCTTCTTAGCCAGGCACGGGCGCGTTCCCTTACGCGAACTGCCAGCGAGCTCGCTGCTGCTGCTTCCAAGTTTTCATTCCCCATTCTGAAGGGGTGGGGCGTGTCACATAGAGGTTGTCGCCTTCTCCCTGGCCAGGGGATTGGACGGGGTGGTTTGGGATTGGAGCAAGAGGGAGATGGGGAAGAAAAGGATTAGTGGTTTTGAGGGTATGTTGAAGTACTGGATTGTCATGAGGCGAGGGTAGGATTACTCTTTATATATAGTGCGGGCATAAGAGGGACGGGTTCTTATGTTTATTGATTTTTTATTGTTTCATTTTGCAGTTTTGTTTCACGGGTAATATAGGGCATCGGGACATCCTTTGAGTTTTTTTTTGTATACATACATTATGGATAGCTGCGATACAACACACTTCACGAGTAACACAAGTTGATAAACAAACGCAAGTAGATAAACGCCGCAAATATAAGGAGATACACATGTTACATAGTTTGAAGAAGAAGAGAGAAAAAATTAAACGTACATAGATATTTATCTTTCCTTATGAGAGCCTAATACAGAATATATGTGAATTATAAAAGATCTAACACGTGCACTCCAGGTTAAAATACGTATAATTTACATTAAAAGACAGAATTGAAGCATTTACGTATGACCTATATTGGATATGTATAAATTAAGGGACTATCTATTAATTATCACTACAGTAAATATAAATTGGTATAAAAAAGATGAGTGAAGATATTTACAAATTGGCTATTGTGTGGTAGAGAAAAGGGGTGAGGTGGTAACAACGAATATGAGAAATTGACCCTAAACAGTCTCTTTATGCTGTCCGGGTGAAGAGATTTGAGGATATTGAGTGGGGTGAGGATAAAAAGAGGGGTCTTGAGGGCGGTTGCACAAGAAGGAGGAGGATAGGATTGTTACGGTCAAGAGAACGTTGGAAATGGCGGGTAGCTAGAATGGAGACGAAAGTACCTAGTTTGGGAATTGGGAATATGTACATATCAGAGATGTGAAAGAGTGGAGGAAGGCGGAGGGAGATGCGGACGAGACGGCGTTCCATGGATAAGAAGGGTTTAAGGAGGGTAGGGTGGGAGTCGACCACGGCCAGCCAGGCGGTGAAACCATAGACGATGGCAGAACGAATGCTGCTGAACTGCTAGTTGCTTTACGTCGCACCGACACAGATAGGTCTTATGGCGACGACGGGATAGGAAAGGCCGAGGAGTTGGAAGGAAGCGGCCGTGGCCTTAATTAAGGTACAGCCCCAGCATTTGCCTGGTGTGAAAATGAGAAACCACAGAAAAACATCTTCAGGGCTGCCGGCAGTGGGATTCAAACCCACTATCTCCCGGATGCAAGCTCACAGCCGCGTACCCCTGACCGCATGGCCAAATCACCCGGTACAGAACGAATGAAGGCGGTGTAGGTGAGTACAAGGATTTCGGAGCTGAGACCCCAGTTGGTTCCGGCAAGTCGACGAACTAAATGGGTTCGACGGGAGGAGTTGGTTTGAAGGGTCCGGAAATGCGGGCGGAAAGTAAGGAATTCGTCTATTGATACACCAAGGTACGTGAAGGAGGGTGGAGTTGTAAGTGGGGTGACGCAGACGGTGAGAGGATGAGGTTGGGATCGCAGGTTACGGGTCGCTGAGAAGCGACGGAGGATTAAGATTGATCGGGTTTTGGAGGAGTTTATAAGGAGATGCCACTTGTCACGCCAGGCTAGGAAGGAGTCAATGTAAGGTTGTACTGGGTTGTTCATGCTAGTGACGGATGGAAGGGGTGCTAGTATTTTATATCGTCCGCGAATTGAAGTAACTGAATGGGGGCGGGTAGTTGAGGAATATCTACTACGAACAAGATGAAGAGTATGGGGGATGGTGGCAAGCTTTGAGGAATACCACAGGACATGTGGAATGAAGATGGGAGTTTGCTATTAATGGATATCCTGGCAGATCGGTGGGAGAGGTAAGAAAATGGCGTATGGCTTTTAGTTCCGGGAGTGTCCGAGGACAAGTTCGACTCTCCAGATGCAGATCTTTTGATTTGACTCCCGTAGGCGACCTGCTAGTCATGATGAGAATGAAATGATGATGAAGACGACACATAAGTCCAGCTCCCGGTGTCAGCGAAATTAACCAATTATGGTTAAAATTCCCGACCCTGCCAGGAATCGAACCCGAGACCCCTGTGACCAAAGGCCAGCACACTAACCATTTAGCCATGGAGCCGGGTGGTGGGAGAGGTAAGAGGCGATGACGCGAATGTAGGTAGCGGGTAGGCCAATAAAGTGAAGTTTAAAAATGAGGGCTGCGTGCCAAAGAGTGTCGAAAGCCTTGTTGAAATCGAAAGTAATGAGAAGGGAGGGTTTTCTAAGGTTGAAGTGGTTGGAGGCTATTTAGATGAGTTTGAAGAGTTGGTCGTGTGAGGGTAAGCCTGGACGGAGACCTCCTTGGGAAAGTCGGAGGAGGTGATGGGTCGACAGGTAGGAATGGAGGCGGCGGCCAGGATTTTATCTAGAAGTTTGGCTAGGACGCAAATGAGACATATTGGTCGGTACGAGTCTAGGTCAGTCAGGGATTTTCCGGATTTAGGAAACAGAAGCATTATGGATTTCTTCCAGGTGGTTGGGTAGAAACCGGTGTGGAGGATGAAAGTGAAAAGGGTGGCTAGAAGAGTGAAGAGGATGGGAGGGGCTTCACGTATGTGGCAGTTACAGATATTGTCGATACCGGGTGCGGTGTTGCGAGTTTTGGAGAGAGCGATATTAATATCGGTGTGGGTGATAGGAGAATTGATAGGGTGAGGGGAGGGTGTGTGTAGCAGACGGTATGAGTTCAGAAGAGGATTGAACGGTATGATAGTGGTGCATCAGCAAGGCAGAAGTTTTGGGAGATTTCGTTGTTGAAGTGCCAGCCGAAATGTTCAGAGAAGATCTCGGGCTTTTCCGTGGTGTTAGCTGGAGCCTTGCCTTGGTGAATGATAGGATAGGTAGGGGTGCTATGCTGACCGAGGAGGCAGGGAAGACGACGCCAGTATTGGGAGGAAGGAGCATGTAGGGAGTTAATTGTTGTAAAGTTTTGAGACCATGAGCGACGTTTGTGAGCGATAAGGTAGTCACGTACTGCGCGGATTAGTTGGCGGTGCAGGCGGAGAAAATAGGTGTCTCTGGTGCGAGTGTAATCTTAGAGATAGGATTGAGAAAGTTTCTGGAGACGGAGTCATTTGGGAGAGAGGTACGGTTTGGAGGGGAGAATGGAAAGTGTTGGGGATATTGGCTTGGGAAGCATAGGTGATAGAAGATTGCAGGAGATCCTGAAGTGTTTCAACTGTCCTGGTCGGTCAGGGGTGGGGGAAGGGTAGGAGCGTGTTTGAGAGTGCGGAACTATATGAATTCCAATTGGCTCGAGCGAAATTAGACAGTGGTTGGGAGGGGGGGGGGGTGATGGGTTTGAGGATGGGTGATGAGTGGGGATTTGTAATAGAACAGGGAGATGATCACTGCCAATGCTGGAAAACAGTGTAATATTGATCAGATGTGTGACAGAATTATGGGTGATGATTGCATCAGGTGTGGTCGGGGATGAGGGGCATGTTAGGCCAGGAAATGGGATAAGGGAGGAATCGATGTCACAGAGGAGGGTGTGGAGGCTGTGCATTTCTCGAACGGATCTGTCTGTGAGATTAAGGGCAGCAAAGATAATGTAGTGCGGAAAGGTTCTGCTGAGGTGAGTGAGGTAATCTAGTGGGAGGGGTTGGTTGGAGCGCGTGTAAATTTTAACTAGATGTAGGATGCGGGAGCGAAAGTAGATTGTGGTTGCGATGGATTCTGGGAAGTTAAGGGGATGGGGGTATAGTGGAGGCGAGTGGGAAGGGAACCTTTTATAGCTATTGCTGATCCGCGGTCTGTAGGGTGATTTGCTCGATGAAGTGTGTATCCAGGAGGATGGGCTGGGGTTCAGGGGCGGAGCAGGGTTTCGTTCAGTAAGATGATGTGAACTGGGTGCTGTTGAATGTGAGTCAGGAGGTGGAGACGCTTGGTGGAAAATGAGTGGCTATATATGAATAGAATGGAGATGGGAGGGGAGGAATCCACACGCTTTTATCGATAATCCATCAAACAAGGGTCTCCAAACGGGTGAATTGAAAACGGAAATTTAGGCCTGATGGGTGGTGACAGAATAGAGGTTTAAAGTCTGATTGGCCGCTGCTTGAAGGTGAGAGAGGACTAATGGTCGGTGATATTGGAATAGGTTGAGGATAGTAAGGGCGGTGAGGCGAATTATATCTTCGATGGTAGGAGGAGAGAACTGTGAGTGGATGAGATCCGTATGCGGGTTAACGGTTGACCAGGCTGATGATTTTGGGTCGGTTGTCAAGGGAAGGAAGACGGGCCTTACAGAGACGGGAGTAGGTGGAATGTGATTCGATGATGATGGTGATGACGATGATGCTTGTTGTGTAAAGGGGCCTAACATTGAGGTCATCGGCCCCTAAGTGTACGAAATGAGACGAAATGGTATGATATATTAAAAGTCCAAAATTCTCCACTGACCAGAATTCAAAACCTGAGGACGAAGAATGAATGGAGATGAATTAAAAACAATCAGTGAATGCGACCTGCAATGCTTTACATTCACACTGACTGACGTAAAAGAATATGATTACTGACCAAGGGACTGCTGCTATAGCGTAACACTGAAACGATGATGCTTGCAGTCTAAAGGGGGTCCAAAATCCAAGTTATCGGCCCCTCATAACGGCACTTATCGCTAGGAAAGTAGAACCATGGTATTTGTCATGTTGCGGTACTAATCAAAAGTAGCAGAAACTCGCGGTATTCCACACATTATGGTACTACTCACAGGTTATGAAATTCGACATATAATACAGACCTATGATTTTTCTCACATTGCGGCGCCATTCACAGGCAACGCAACCCTATGGTGTTCATCACATAAGAATACTAACCACAGTACTAACCCTATACCGTGGTGTTCCCCATATAGTGGGTACTAATCATAGTCAAGGCAGAACCATGGTAGCTATCATCCCATGGTCCTGCTCATATGGTGGTACTAATCACAGGTACTGCAAAGTCGGCCGCACGGTGCTCCTGTGTGCTACTAATCACAAACCTATTTGGTACCTAATATAGTGG